>NW_028327176.1:174634956-174946092 GCF_987537825.1 Furipterus horrens
CCTAGGCAAGGTTACTGACTTTTTTCGTACCTTGGTTTCCATATATATTGGGGTAACTGTACCAATCTCACAGAATTATGTGGGCTAAGGGAAATAACGCACATTTCAAAAATTCTTAGATTAGGTTTGCTTACTGTGAGCTATATTTATGACCTTCTACTATTAATACTGACTTGTCAATCATCTAGTGTCATGGTTTTATAGGCTGATCACACTCAAATTTGTATCTCCAGCTCAAACCTCTCCCCAGCTCCAGAATCACATAAGTAACTTCATTGTCAATATTCTACTAGGGTATTATCTTAGTTTGTGTGGACTACTGTAACTAAAAACCACAGACTAACTTATAAACAACAATCATTTATTTTTCACAATTCTGGAGCTGAAAGTTTATCTAAACTTACCATACATTCATATTCAAATCTTATCATGTGTTATAGGAATGATTTTTATTGTCAAATTGTAGTTTTTAATGCCTTTTAAATCACATTTAATCTAGAATATCTTCCTTTAGTCCCCTTTGTTCCCTCCCACAAATTTTATAAAATAACTATCTTGGCCACCTCAAAAGATGACGTTATTGTGGAAAATGTGATATTACTCCTGAAATCCTAGATCATGAGTTCCAAATTGGTGATAAACTTACATATAACAGTATGGAACTCCATTTTTATATTCTTATTTTTTAACATTAGTAAGATGAGTTAACCTTAAAATAAATGTGTTTAATTGCAATAATAAATCTTCAGAAATAAATTTCTGTATATAGACTGTAAAATTTTTTGTTTGCATTTCTATTATCTTAAATATTATTTATTACCATATGGTTCTTCTACCCAATTATTTTTTTTCACATTTCTTTCACTAGGAGAATAATGTAATTCCACATTTCTTCTGTTAAAACCCACACAAATAGGAGAAGTCATGCCAGATGATTTATAAAAAGAGGTGTTCACATCTGAGGGTAGAACATTTATCTTCCCTAAAGTTCTTAGATTATTTCTTCAATTCCTACCTTAAAATTATTGTCAATATTGTACACAACAGGTAGTTTTTTTATAACTTTAACGTTGGGTAGATTTTTTTCAGGTCAGTTCATTTTCCTCTTTTAGTCACTCTATATTAAAAATGTTTAAAATTTTCCCAGAAAATGTCTTATTCTATAGTTGGCATTACTTTACATTTTTACTGAAAGTTAAATATGCATTTAAAATACCTATTAGTGTGGACATTGTGGTTTATTTTTTCCCTTATTGGAAAACAGCAAACAAACAAACAAACAAAAAACATATGGAGCAGCTATAGCATTGTGCCTTGTGTATATCTTTATAGATACAGAGAAAGTTGTGAAGAACATAGCTAATGAGGGAGAAGTAGATATGTTGTCTGGATTAAACTAGGGAAGGTACAGAAGAATTAATGTCTTTCTGTAGAGACATTTATGTACTTTTGAATAATTCATTATCCAAAATAACACTGCATATAATTGAAGAAATTTTTTTAATAATTTGATCACTCAGTTATTTTTAAAAGGAATATAATTCTAATTTTTAGACTGCTTACACTTAGAATTTCTCAGCATATCTGCATGCTTTCTGAAAGAAGAACTTTTAGTTGGAAAGATTGTCGACAGGGCTGACTCAAGTTCATCGGCTCATGCACAACATGTTGTCCTTTCTCTGGAACTGTGCATATTATTTTGCTTCCTCTTGTGGATGTTTATTTGAAGGATGAATAGGTCACTCTTAGCAGGAGAGATCTTCACATGACTGCCAGATACTGAAGACAGATGAGTCAGTTCCACACAGACTACAAATTATGCACGTTGGATGAATCTATATTCATATTTGCATTTGACCTAAGCCTCAACTTCAAAAATAGATTTAACAGAAATCATACGGAAATTCAAAGATTGTTTTGCTAGGAAGCAAACAAGTTATGCAATGCAATTTTTAAAAAGAATGTTCCGTCTGCTAGAAAGAGATCACATTAGCAGTGAAATACTGTATGTCATTCTCAACTTAAGCCCAAATTCAAGAACATATTGTATACAAAACTTCTAAAATCTATTTATCTGCTGCATGATTGATAGTTATTGCTGCAGTTTGGAGACCTTAGGGCGGTACTGGCTTTCCATCGTTTGTCATTATAGAATATTCTTTGAATGGAAAGTTGAATGCCTTTTAGTACCTGTGGAAAACAGCCCAGGTTTCTGGGTGCTAGTTAGAATATAAGAACTTGGGTTCAGTAGGTGAGGAGCTGGTTTCAAATTCTAGCCCAACCACTCCCATGTAAAAATTACTTATAACAATGACCTTATTTTATATACCTCTAAACATAGCTAATAATGTCACCTATTTCATATAGGAAATAACTCAGGTGTGCTTTACTTGACATAATCTTTTAAGGGACTTAGCACCCTGTCTGGTGCATATTTACAACATGCTAGCTGTGTTTTTAATTACTTTTTATTTACTATTGCACAATAAGCACATAGTACACGGACTGTAACTTTTGTAATGTTTTATTATGCATTCCACAATTTCAGAAATATTTGTCCTGCCTCTTTTCCTAGTATATACACATTTGGAAAGTAAGCCTGCTTCTAACAAGAAACTACAACTAATTTTAAAAAATCTGCAGTGAACAAGGATACAATGCTGAATACTATGCCTGATCTGAAATCTTTCTTGCTTGTCAGAGCAGTAAGAGTTGCTGGAGTACGGTCTAAAAATATCTCAATTTGTAATTAGTACTTTTTTCTTTTTTTTTTTTTAACTTGCAACCTTAATCATTTTCTTCTGCATACTTAGAATTCAGAGAATGAGCTAATTTGGGCATTAGAAAGATACAACGAACCTATAAAATGGTGGTTGAATTTGGAGATTATACCCAATTATCATGAAATATTAATAATAACCAATATTTCTGGGATTCTACATATTTAATTCTAACAGGAATCCTATGAATTAGTAATTATTCTACTTTCACAAATAAAAAAAAACTGAAAAAATAGATCAAGGATGCTTTTCAGATTTTCACAAATAGTAAGTGCAGAATTCTGAATTAGACCCCAGATGTGACCAACTGACCCAACACTATTGCTTTCTAGTTGAAAAACAAAACACGTTTTAATCAAAATTCAGAGCCTGACTTGCTCTCTCAGCTCTTTACGCACCTCTGAGCAGACACTATGGCTGTTTACTAATTCTGTCTTTTCTGGGATGATAGTAAACAACCAGAAAACTCGCCCAAATGGGTGCCTATTCTAGCAAAGATACGGATCTTAACATGTAGCATTCAGATATTATTTTCTGAATGTCTCCCCCAGATAGGAAGACCAGTGCTCCTGAGGAGATAAGCCTTTCTGATATCAATTATAGGAAAAGATCCATGCCTTCAGAGGTAATCAGGAACATACAAAAAGATGATCATCTTTTCAGAACTTTTTGCTCCTGAGTGTGGACTTCAGAGGATACTTATAGTAGCAGAGAGTTGGTGGTGGCTACACACAGAGCGACCTTGAAGGGGATCCCAAACTGTTCTAGAACAAACTAAATTTGCTAGTCAGATCATCTTATTACATGCTATTTCTTTCTATTATCTATTATAAGTACACCCTAGCCCTAACATATATCTTCTTGTTGTTTGTGAATAGTACGGTCATCGAAATAATGCAAACCAGATTCAGCTGGTTACAGAAAATTTTTTTTTTTTAAGTCATTAGTTCATGCTTAGGTTCAGGGCAAGAATTTTCCCTTCATATCCAAAGTGGAAAATCTGAAGTTGACTTTCTAAATAAATTACAAACTACTTCAAATATACCAAAGGGAATATAGGATAAAATAATCAACACCTGTGTAACCACTCCCCAGCTTATAAAACTTTACAAATGGCTATGAAATCCAGTGTCAGTCACGGCATCAAACTAGTTCCACATTACAAGGTAACCACTACACTGACTTTGATATTTATTATTTTTATGCTCATAGTTTTATCTTACAGCAGATATTTATTTCCTTAAATAAGATACAATGCTGTTAATCTAGAGTGAATACTTTTCATATCATTTTAACTTTTTCACTCACATTTATGGTTTGAGATTTATCCATGCTGATACATGTAGCTCTATTTTATTCACTCATCTGTTTTATATCTATATCTTTTTCAGCATTTAAATATTTTCCAATTTCTTGTTTTACACACGTTGTTGCTTTGAACCCTTTACACATTTTAATATCATAAAATATAGAGCGTATGTTAGTCAGAGAGAAAGGATGTTACTATCTTTAAATACATTATTTTCTTGATTTTTCTTTTTGAGTGACTGTAACACTTAACATTCCCATGGGTAACAAAACAGTTCTCAGTAAAACCAGACTACTAATTTTATGAGCATGGAATGTATCTCTAATTCAAATTGTAAACTGGATTTTTCTGATTATTAGTAAAATCCCATTTTACATTTCTATTGGTTATTCAGGTTTCCCTTGCTATGAATTTTCCCATAATACCATTTGTTTATCTTGTTACTCATAAGATGAAGGCCCTGGCTGGTTTAGCTCAGTGGATTGAGCGTCGGCCTGCGAGCTAAGTGTCGCTGGTTCGATCTTCCAGTCAGGGTACATCAGAGAAGGAAAACTCTGACTCCAAAAAACCTCCGCTGCCTTGCGGTATACCTCTTCAGGGGAAAGGCTAAGGGAGTAAACCCCGACAGAAAATCCAGAGCCGGAGTCCCTAAGGCGGTTTGATGTTGTAGTCAACACCGGCAACTCCTGCGGCGCACCTGAACCCAAGCTGTATCGACTCCGTCTTTCCCTTGGACCCTTCAGCTGCGAAGAGAGGGGGGTTCTGCTGCATGGGCAACAGCAGACCCTCCATATTACCCTGCCCAGGCTCTGTAGCTTCAGCATCATCACAAGATGTCGATTCAACACGGGAGGAGACAGATACCATGTCACTCCCGAGTCGGACTGCACAGCCATTCTCGGCGGTGCAGATAGACTCTTAAGAAGCTACACCATCGTCTCTCGAGACGGACGGCTGCCGACATAAGATGAATACTTTTCCTAGTGATCTGAAAGTATCTCTGATATACTCTATACTAATCTTTTCAGAGTTCAGTTGCAAGCATATTATCTTGTACCTCAATTTTTTTCCTTTTTTTGCACATGCTTTTCAAATTTTAATGTAGTCAAGCCTAATTTTTATCTTTTTTAAAAAACTTGACCAATGGCCACAAAAAGATTCTCCTTTATTTGCACATTGATTTTTACATATTATATAAATCAGTAATTTAATTTAATTTTATTTGTTTGTAAAGAACCAAATGTTTAAGTCTTTTTCATTGAATTTATTACTCCTTATTTCTATCTTGTTATTTTATATATATGATAGCCTTGTTTCTAGACTTTATTTAGTACCAGTGCTCTCTATCTGTGAGCCAAATAACAATATCTTGATTACATAAGTATATGTTTTGATATCTATTGAGGAGTAATCTCACACAGCTTTCTGTTCTTTAAAATATTCATGACTGTTCAAAGTCCATAATCTTCTCATGTAATTTTAGAATTAATTGGCCAAATTTATGACTGGCCAAATTTCTAAACTAAAAGATAATTTGAAAAACATTAATTATCTTAATATTTTGTTTCTCCTATTTATGAACATTGCTTTTCATTTTTTTTCAATTTTCCCTAGTCTTTATTAGAAGCATTTGAGTTTTCACCTTAATGATCTTTCACATATTTTATACCATTTATTTCTGAATCCATTTTATATATTATTTTATTGTAAATTATCATTTTCTAATTATATTATCTTTCTGTTGAGCTATAAAAATTGACATTTGACTTTTGATCTTTTATTCAGCAATTTTGCTAACTCCAGTATTTCTAACAAATTGTCTGTACATGATTCTTTGTTAACTACAAAATCAAGTAAGCTTATATGAAAAAAGAAATGTAGTTTATCTGTTTGTTTTATTTTATTATTTTATGGTTTTACCAATACATCTGGCAGAAATTAAATAGGAACAGTGAGAGTATGTATACTTGTCTGATTCTTTATTTTTAAGAAAATGCTTTTTACATATCAACTTTTATTACAATGTTTAATGAAATTTTAAATTAAATTTATTGGGGTGACATTGGGTAATAACATTATGTAGGTTTCGTGTGCACAATTCTATGACATATCATCTGTATATCGCTCTGTGTGCCAACATCGCAAAGTCAGACCATGTGCCATCGCCATATATTCAACCCCCTACGCTCTTTACTACTCCCTGCCCTCCTTTCCTCTGGTAACCATCATACTGTTGTCTGTGTCTATGAGTTTCGTTTGTTCACTGGTTTTCAGTTTTATATCCCACATATGGGTGAAATCATATGGTTCTTAAGATTTTTCTGTCTGAATTATTTTTTAGCATGATAATCTCAAGATCCATCCATGTTGTTACAAAAGACAGTATTTCATCTTTTCATATTGCTGAGTAGTATTCCATTGTGTAATGTTTTGATTGCTGTTCTTTAGCAAGGTAACATTTACTCTATGTTTAGCTTAAGAATTTTGTTTTCCTTTTTTTAACCTAAATTGATTTAGAATTTCAAAATTTAATTTTCTGTGTTTAGAAAACTATTTCTTTTCTTCTTTAGTTTCTTAGTGCTCTAAACTTATTAGTGTGTATTTCTAAAGTCAATCTATGCTTTCCTCAAGTGCTTATATTTTAGTAAGTATGGCTTATTTCTGTTTTTAAAATAATTTGAACTGCCTCCTGTGTTTATGTATTAGACAAGCCTATTTTTTTCTCCTATTACCTATGACAGAAGTACTTAAAATTAATATCATTTTTTCTTAATTTTTTGATATTTTTTACATAACTGTGGCAAATATTTTCTTCTCCTCCTTCTTCTTCCTCTTCCTCTTTTTCTTCTTCTCCTTCTCCTTCTTCTTCCTCTTCCTCTTCTTCTTTTTCTTCTTCTTCCTCCTCTTCCTCCTTCCCCTCCTCTCCCTTTTCTTCTTTTTCTTTTTCTCACTCTTCTCTACCCCTCTCCTGATACTGTATTAATTCCTTCAGTATGTTGGTATATATATTGATATTTGCTAATTCTTTTAAGCCAGTACTATATAATTACATAGTTACATTTTACTAGAGAGTATTTTTTTTTGTCAAATTTCTAATTAATTGTCCAAAAGCAGTAAATAGTATTCACCTTTTCTTAGTTTCTATTTATACTTTGTCTTCATTTTAATTTCTAATATTTTTGTGATATGTGCATTTTCTCTGTCTTCTTTTCTTAATTCATTTTACCAGGGACATTAATTTTATGAGTCTTTTAAACACAATCATTGGCTTTTTAAACTCACCAGTTGAATCTTTGTCTTATTTAATTAATTTCTCCTTTGTACTATTGCCTGTTGTGACACATGACATATTTAATGTTTTATTCTATAACCTGTTTTCTCAAACTTCTTAAATAAGACATTTATTTCATTTTTCTGTTTTTTTCTTAAATTTACACATTAAATGCCATCAATGTCACTTTTGATTTATTTCTCTTGTGCACCATGTTCATTAAAGTTTATATCTAAGTATTGTCTAAATTACATTATGATTACTTCTTTGATCCATGATTTATTCTAGAGGAGATCTTTAAATTTTTATTCATTTATCAGTTATTTTTACTTATATCTGAATTACACTTTTGTCAGAGAGAGTACTTCCCACAATAATTAGCCTTTAAAGTTTGAAAAATGTCTTATGGGAAGGTATATGTTAAATTTTTGAGATATTCTATGTGTTCTTGGGAAGCATGTGGATTTCTAAATTAGTAGACTTAGTATCCTATACATAGTCCTTAGTTCAAGCTCATTACAAATGTTGTTTAAGGCATTTTTACCCTCAAGGGGCAAGGTCAGCCTATTACTTGAAGTGTGTTAAAATCTGCATACATTAGTGAATTTCAAAACTTAGGTAATGGTTTTTAGTTTTGATATATATATCTATAACTAAAATCTATTTTTGCTTTATATATATTTAAGGCTATGTTGTTTTATTTTGTGGCAACATTCTTAGAAAAGCCGTTACTTCACAATAAATTTCATTTTGTTAATGTGTGCAGTGACCTTTATATAGTAACAATTTTACCATCTAGTCTATTTTACCTAATATTTTCAATTTAATTGTATGTATTTATTATTTATTGTTATTATATTTTGATATGCTATTATATAGTCATATCTTAAAAGTTTCATCTCTATGTGTTTTAGATTTTCTAAAAATCGCAGATAGATTTTTATATTATATCTAATTTTTTTATTTAACTGGTGAATTAAGTCTCTTTGCACTTCCTATATGTTAATATATTTGAGTTCATATTAGTAGCTTATTTTATTCTTGCTATTGGCTCTGCATTTTTCATATTGTTTCCATATTTCATTATGTTTCTGCCTCATTTGGAGTTTATTGTTCTTCTCCCTCTAATGTTTTGGACATCAGATTTTATTTTAATTATTTTAATTGTTAAAATAAAATCTTTAATATCCATATTATTCTAGCAAAGCTTACAGTTAATATATTTTATACTCTTTGATTGAATGATATCAGAACATTAAAATTTTTAACATGTATTAATACTTATGCTATTTGCATACTACTTCAAAGAACATTTTAGTTCTTCTTTATATTTACCTACAAAAGTAACTATTTTCATTGTTGTTTTATTATGTCAAACTTTGTTTAGTTTTACCCATATGTTTATAGTTTCATGATGCTGTTATCAACTAATCATGTTATATCCTAATCTTTCTTTTTGTTTTAATTTCCTCCATCCAAAGTTCACAATTTGGAAGTTTCTTTGTAAAGATTTTTAGGAATAAATCTTGTTTTTTGTTTGTCTAAAAATGTCTTTGTTTTTCTACATCTCAAATTATCTTGTACATGATTACAAAACACTATGGTGAAAATATTTCTGTGTCATCATGTTTAGTATATGATTTTACACTCTGACTGTTACTGTTGTCATTTAAATATATTCTGTCAGTCTGAAACAAAGGTGGGAGATTTTGGGGGCATATTTCAATTTTGATTTTGTGATTTCTACAGTTTTGCTAAGATGTATCTCAATCTGGATTTTATCATTTTTTATTGGCTTAAAAACTCTGGTAACACATGTAGTTAAAACTATGAGATATGATTAATTTTACCCTACTCAGAATATGCCCATAGCTGATAATTCTTTGTTGTCTTACTTCGACATTTTTTTCTATTCTTCCATTATATTATGGCAATTACTCTTTGAATATTGCTGTTTTACAAGACATTTAGTAACTGTGTACCAGCCTGTCTGGTTCCTTTCTTTCTTCCTTCCTTCCTCCCTTTTTATATCATTATAATTGAACCAAATGGAGTTACATTAGTTAACAAAATTATATTGGTGTAAGGTGTATGATTCTACAATACATCATCTGTGTATTATATTGTGTACCCACCACCCCAAGTCATGTCTCTTTTCATCACCATTCATCCTCCCTTTGCCCTCTCCTGCCTCCGCCGCCCCCATTTCCCTCTGTTAATGACCATACTGTTGTCTGTGAGGCATTATGTTTGTTTTTACTTTTCTATGGACCTTTTAATACTCAAACTTTTCAATTACCAAGACTGGCAGAAATATATAGTATCTGATTATCCACTTCATTTTTAGTTTCTTCTTCATTTTCATGTCTAGCAATTTCTTTGTGTATTTAAAAGGTAATTTATTGGAATTTACCAATGATTTCTAAGTAGTATTTGCTGAGATGTTTTTAAGATTATCTATTTTGCTATATTGCTGGTAATTAATGTCCCCTGAATTTGATTTTTATAAAGGTAATTTTCAAGTGTTTTAGCTAATCTTAGGGTATTAAATTTTGTGTTTATACTGTTTCTTTACCTTTTCTAACTCAGTGTCACCTAAAAAAACACAGTACTGATGTTCTTAAAGAGTTTTAGAGGAGTTTGAGTGTTAAGAAATGCATAGAAACATACATTGAATGCTTAGTTTATCTGTCATCTAAATAATGGGATTTATTAAATTCTGCTTAATAACTACAGGATGAACCTCTTTGTCAGCTGACCAATTAAGTTGAATTTCATAATATGAGAGCTCGATTTATGATAAGATTTACATGACTAAGAGTTATCTGGGAATAAGAAGATATGTTCTCTCACTAACATAAGTTCTTAAAATATGCATTCTGAGGAGCTAAACTTGCTTAAGTATTCCAAATTTTATAATACAATTTTAGAGCTGAATAGCACTTTGATGTTTAAAAAGTACAAAACCTGATATTATATTTAAAGTAACTATAAATACAATTCTGTCCCTGGCTGGTTTGGCTCAGTGGATTGAGCGTCGGCCTGCGAGCTAAGTGTCGCTGGTTCGATCTTCCAGTCAGGGTACATCAGAGAAGGAAAACTCTGACTCCAAAAAACCTCCGCTGCGTTGCGGCATACCTCTTCAGGGGAAAGGCTAAGGGAGTAAACCCCGACAGAAAATCCGGAGCTGGAGTCCCTAAGGCGGTTTGACGTTGTAGTCAACACCAGCAACTCTTGCGGCGCACCTGAAGCCAAGCTGTATCGACTCCGTCTTTCCCTTGGACCCTTCAGCTGCGAAGAGAGGGGGGGTCTGCTGCATGGGCAACAGCAGACCCTCCATATCACCCTGCCCAGGCTCTGTAGCTTCAGCTTCACTGGAGAGGACACTCCAGCGTCATCACAAGATGTCGATTCAACACGGGAGGAGACAGATACTGTGTCACTCCCGAGTTGGACTGCACAGCCATTCTCGGCAGTGCAGATAGACTCTTAAGAAGCTACACCATCGTCTCTCGAGACGGACGGCTGCCGACGAAATACAATTCAAAATAAACTTGAGGCTCTTAAATTTTCCCATGTTTATTAAGTAACCTTATTTAATTATCTACCCTTATTTAACTATCTATCTTAAGCACATTTGGACAAGTCAGCATTTGAATGAAAAAAAATTATTCCAAACGTATTTTTGTCATTGAGAATATTTTACTTTTCACTTAATGGCTCATTTTATAGACAATAAAGGAGGCACTGAAGTTAGCAGGTCTTTCATAAGTTATTAGATTGGGCAAAACTGTAGCATGAACAATATTTTAAAAAGAATATTCATTATTATACTGAGATCAAAATTAGTTATTTTCTGTAAAGAGTTTTATGTACATATAATTGACATCTCAGATCTGTGATAATTAGTTATATTATAAGATTATATACACCATAGTATATTGGTATAGATTTAGTATTCTGGTAAGAGGTGATAGTTTGAGTTTCAACAATTTTTCTCACAAATGACTGAGAAACTCCAAAAACAAAATAAAAATAACAAAGGTGAAGAAAATGGAAAAATAATTCCACCAATGTCACCAAGAGCTTTGTGGTATCAGCGTCTTTATACAACAAAATGGAGAGTAGGTAAAGAGGTTTCTAACACCTTGAGTTAGAAATCCATAAATCACTCAGATAAGTCACTTAGAGTATAATTTAGTAAGCCAATCTTAGAAGTTGAAATGGGAGTTTCCAGATTCACTTGGCACTCGGGTGCAAGAAAAAAGTACAAGTTAGTGGGAGTAAAGTTGATGCTGCTGAGCTTTTTGAGTGCTATGAACTCACACAACTAACCAAATAAAGTTCCCTCCCAGAGAAAGACACCTTGGATAATTTCTTAGGATAGAAACTATATTGACAAGACCGGAAAAAACTGAAATGCCCATCTGTATGCATTGGTTGAACAAAGTATGTTTCATTCATATAATGGAGAATGTACAGCTATACATAGAATAAGGAATAGCTATTATAGATCACTCCCAGATTATAGATCACTCCCAGATCTTTAGGAATAAAAGTTCTGCAAAAAGCAATAATTAGAAAATGTATATAATTTGATAATATTTGTCTAAGAACGTTTTAGATAAGCTCAAATATATTTGTTTTTTCTTTTCTTTTAAAAAAAGTTAAATCCTAAATTATACAATGAAAAGCATTGTTATTTAGGTAGAAGAGGGAGAGTATAGGATAAGTCAGGGACAACAGCTATACTTTTCTGACTAGACTTTATTTCTTTGATTTCCTATTAGAGTCATGTAAATATTTTACATAATGTCTAAACAAATTTAAATTAACATGGCAAAAGACATAAGGAAATGAACTAAATTTTCCATTGATTTAATAGTTTAAGTAGGCAAAAAAAAAAAAAACCATAGTCCAAGTGACCTAAGAACATTTTAGATTGACTTAATACCTACTAAGAAAATAAGAACAACACACAAAAGATAACTGCAAAAAAATATCAATATGAAGCTAGAATACAATCTTAGTTACAAAAACATGATTTTACTCTAACCATTAAAAAGGCCAAGAACCAGGGAACAATTCAGTAGCCATTAGGAACTGAGAACGAAATCTTAGCCTCTGTGTAGCATAGGAACCCATGCTATTTGTCAACATTGCTTATTCTGACTCCGGAGTAGAAAGTGGAAAAGATGGACCTCGGCACCATGTTATAGCACAAAAAGAAAACCATCAAAATCTACCCCAGTCTTGTCAAAAGACTCAATAATTAATCTCAAGAAGCTTGCATTGGCAATATACATGAGAGTTAACATTTCAATAAAATTATAACAGTAATGGATTGAAGCACACTAAATATGTCATATTTTCAAATGCAAGAATATACTACAAAATGCCTCTCTAGATATGTTTGAAAGAGGTTACAGAGCAAATTCATTAATCAAAACTGGTGAATAAAGAGAATCAAACATTTCTTCTGCCTACCCTTTTGAACGGTACCACTGGATAACCAAATAGATGATAAGGAGTTTTTCTCTAGAGAAGTAATTTAATGAGAGACAGAGAAAGCAAGAACCGGAAGATCACCATTTCACAAACATCTAATGAAAGAAAAACATATTTTCTTTCAAGTTTCCTCAATGACCACTATAACCTCACAAATGTAAGACCAGATAGCATGTAGTTTTTGATGAATGTATACACCACCACATATTTCAAAACCTCTACTCTGAATCAAATAAAATTTCTACATCTACCAGTGTTCAGAAAACTATTTTTTATGTTAGTTTTCTTTAAGTGCTAAAAAACAGAAAGAAAAAAAAAGGGAAATAACATAAACACTACAGAACTCATGGCACAATTTCTTTCAAACAATGTTTTGAAAGGAAAATATATAGAGACGGATAACTACATAATAAAGAGATTAAAGAAGATGTGTATAAGTATAATTAAAGATTCAATTAAAATAAATTAATCAGAAAATTTTGATTATTGTCTATTAGAAGATTTTAAGGTAGGCAATGTGGAACTTTTTGGAATAATAAATTAATCATGGCTCTCTTTTTAAACAGCACACTTATTGAAATAGATGCTACTTAAATTATATTATGTTTTATATTTGTTTCAAAATGCCAGAGGGTAACAGAGAATGTGAATAAAAGTTTAGATGTATGAAACAAAGTGATGATTATTATTTTAGCTGGGTAATTGCCTCCAAAGGTTAATTTTACCAGTTTTTTTTTTTATTTTTATATGTATGAAATTATCCACAAAAATAGCTAATCTGAGACCTTGGAAAGCCTCATATACCACATAGAAAGTGTCACACTTATCTCCCTCCATCTTCTTGGCTTGTACATTTCCTCTCATTGTATTATTTTTTCTAAGCCTGAGAATGATCCAAGAGAAGCCAGTTGGTTGATCTTTGATAGAAACTGATCAAGTTTAGGAACCAAAATCAGAACTTATTCTTTATTGTCATGTCTGTTTGTTGTTTCACTTAAAATGAGAGATTGACAGGGATAAAACATCATCTTATTTTTTGTTAAGACATCAAGGTTTACTACAGCATCTGGAACTTTTAGCTGTTCAGTGTTTTAATTAAATGAGAAACTACATTAAAATATATGCACAATCATTTTCAAAAAGATGTTTTCATTAGTTCATCTACACATTTTTATTATGATTATATTAGAGACCCTTAATTTCACCAATTACTTTAATAATCTTACCTATTTTCAAAGATTTAACTCACATCATTAACAGAACTCATAATTTGTTGCTGTTTTTTAATAACATCACCTTTATTTTCAGAGAAACTATTTAAGAACCTTGGCAATATAGGTTTATCAGTATTCAGTCTTTCCTGGAAAAATTGAAAATTCCTCAAATAATGTCATATTACCTTCTGATCAGAAAATCCGGAGCCGGAGTCCCTAAGGCGGTTTGACATTGTAGTCAACACCGGCAACTCCTGCGGCGCACCTGAAGCCAAGCTGTATTGACTCCGTCTTTCCCTTGGACCCTTCAGCTGCGAAGAGAGGGGGGGTCTGCTGCATGGGCAACAGCAGACCCTCCATATCACCCTGCCCAGGCTCTGTAGCTTCAGCTTCACTGGAGAGGACACTCCAGCGTCATCACAAGATGTCGATTCAACACGGGAGGAGACAGATACTGTGTCACTCCCGAGTCGGACTGCACAGCCATTCTCGGCGGTGCAGATAGACTCTTAAGAAGCTACACCATCGTCTCTCGAGACGGACGGCTGCCGACGACCTTCTTATCAGTGGCTGAGAAGCTTAGGGAGCACTCATGACCAGTGAAGGTAAATACATTATAATTTCCAGAAGATAGAACTGAACTGTAATTATAACTGAGAAAACTAAATTGTAATAGAGTGTATTATATTTGAATGAAAAATATCTTAATCAGAAGGAGGTGAGCTGCATATATTATGAAAAAGGGAATGGGTCTACAACACTAAACAAGTGAGAGAAGGTCATAAAGAGTCAAAAAGTAAAACTACCTACTTTATAAGTACATTCCCAAAATAAAATATCCAAGTATCATAGTTTGATGACTTACTAAAGATCAACCAATAAAATTAATGCACATGCAGGCAAGAGAGGAGGAAGAGAGATTGATTTGCTGATTAGCTGACCTAAGAACTTAGGTTCCTTCCATCATTTTTATTGTAATAAATTGATTTTTTAAACGAGTATCTCTTACGTGCTTGATGAACATGTCAGGCCCTGAGGAATGAACCACTTCTGGGTACACTGACAATGACTGTATTTCTGGTACTGCCTTAGTAATCTCAACAAAATTCTTGACTACAGTGAAGCCATGCTAGAGTGGTCAGTTAAAACTTCCAAATAATAGATTATCACAATTTAATATGTAGGCAACAGAGCCACGTCTTCTGGGTTTGAATCCTGCCTCTGTGGCTTATAAGATGTGTGACTGTGTTTAACATTCTATGCATTATTTTGACCATTTATAAACTGGAATTAATAAAATTTATCTTCATAAAAATGTCAGTTATTACTATTATTTTCATTTCTCATCTGTAACACTTATTTCTACCATTAATAATGCATTTAAGTCAATAGAAATATTTAATAATTTTCTGCATATCAATCATTTCCTCATATAAACTTTAACAATCATTATTGCCAACAATAATGTGCATATTTTAAATATCTCTTTTCAGATATTTTTGATGTTTGAACAAATCCAAAATATTGGTAAAATTCTTGATAAATTAACTGTCTAAAATGTGGACATCTAAAAAAATGTATTTCAAGGAACATTTTATTTTAAGAGTAAATTTATTGCATAAGATTTTTTATTAATGCTTATTGTACATGCTTGTACAATAAAGACCACTTTGAGAGTTGATTAGCCTCATGCCCTATAATCTGGGAGGTGGCAGCTGGGACCAAAGGGAAGCTTGAATCTTGTTGGTGTTGGAGTCTTTGCCTACCAACCTGTCCACAATATACTGCAGAGAAATAAAAAAAAGAAAGAAAAAGAAAAGACAGAGTTATACAAATGTACAACCTTGTGTATTATAGCAACATTAATTTAGCATCTTGGTATGCAGTGAATAGTGTTCCTCCCAAATTCACATATTGAAGCTTTCTCTCCCACATGACTGTATTTGGAAATAGGGCCTTTAGGAGGGAATAAGATCGAATAATGTCATAACTTGTTTCCTGATCTAATAGGATTAGTGTCCTTATGAGAAGAGACACCAGAGCTCACTCTATCTACCCCCAGCACCTGCCCCCCGTTGCGTGTGAGGCACGCTAGAGGACACCCTCTGCCAGCCACGAAGAGAACTCATAACAGAATTTGATGCTGCTGGGCCTTGATCTGGGTCTTCCAGCCTCCAGACTTAGAAAATAAATCCCTGCTATTGAAGCCACCCGGCCTGTGGTATTTGCTATGCTACCTTGAGCTGACTAATTGAGGGTTTTGTTCTCATTCTCAAAAACATAAACTGGATTTGTATAAAACACTATAAAAAGACTTGAAAATTTCACATAGACCGACTGTCTATTCTCTGTCTTATACTAATAGGTTTTTTTTTTTTTTTAAATGTTAAAGATCTTTTTTATGCTCCCTTGGCCTTGAATTATTAGTTTCTTAGTACAGTTTAACACAATATATTCCAAAGGTCCAGGATTGGTCATTTTTCCAACCTTGAATTTTCTAACAACCACGGCTATGCTCTCCTTAAATTTCAGTTCCTTAGAAAAACCTTCTGTTTTTACCATTCGGATGTAGTCTGGTGATAATAAACAGGTTATGATTTTTTTTGTCTTTTCTCTGAACCAGAATTCAAATGAAGGATATGCTAAACACAGCTGTTGCTGTGTATAATGACATTCAGTATGTGGATGCTGCGTCCAGATTCCATTTCAGGGCCGCCATCTGTCCTTTAGCTGGCAAAATAATGGAAGATTTATACCTTAATAAAACCACACACATAAATGCAACTTATACTCTTTCCTGCATCTTCCATGCAGTTGCAGTTACCAGTGAATTTTCTTTGAGCTTTTTCTAGCTTTAAACCTGCTTGTGAGATTCTAGACCTGTTAAGACTGAACTTGAGGTTTTCAGCGTAATATATTTTCAACTCAGTAGAGTTTTCAGTAAATCTTCATCGAATGACATGGGTATCATAAAATTTAAAGGATTATTTTTCTAGGTTGATGCAAACTAATATTTGTTTGGTACTGCAGCACTTATAAAACTTTTTCTATTCTTATTTAATTGAATATCCAGAAAAATCTGTGGAGTTGCTCAAGGTCATATAATCTATTAGAAAAGAATCCAGGACTCAAAATAAAATGTTCTTTCTCCTCGGTTTTCCCCTTTTTATCCCTCCTCATGGGTACCTACTTGTCTATGCACTGAATTATTTTATATTATTTTACTTAATTATATCTATCAATAATAATGATAATTTACTGAACTCTTACTATGTGCCAAGACTTTATTACTGCTTTAAATAAATTATTCCATTTGATGGTTACAACTTTCTGATGATGTATATAACATATCTTAAAAATATTTACTATAAGAACTCAGAAAAAGCAATTGTGTACAGGCATAAATATACATTCTCCTTAAAGTATAAATAAAAAAAAAAAAACTCTTTTTTTAGTAGTAATTCTATTAACACTTCTTCATCCTCTAATTGTTTACTTTCTTTTCCTTATTAAATTTAGTTTTACCATATTTCAAAATTTTATGAACTCTGAAGTCTGTTTATTAGCTCATTAGTTTCTATTGTTAAAAGTCTGTCTTATTCTTTCAATCTTTATAACTCTAGTTTTATTTTTGTATTTGATTCCCACAATTTGGAAGCATAAAGATGTAAATTTATTGCATGGAAACTATTTCCCATTTTGACCAACTAACCATTTACTCCAGATATTTTTATGAATGTCTGTTTTGTTCTAAGCCAGAATCATAGCAAATTCAGTAAGACAAAACCCCTGCCTTCATGGAGTGTATACCCTGATAGGGACATACACTCTCTTTAAGCACTTCATACTACTCTCTTCTCTTTGTATGAAAAACTGGGTAACTTTCTCTTCAGATTCTGAAGGCTGATTTCAGGAATTTATAAATGCATGTATTCTGTAGCTCTGCTACTCAACCCATGGCCAGCACTCCACCAGAGTCAGTGTCATTTAGGTAAATGCCAGAACTCAGCACACACTGTAGGTCCACTGAATAGCTTCCAAGGTCATGTTCTTTCACACTGAAGTACTAAAGTGCTGCTTTATATGAATTCAGCAGAATTTGTTTTCACATGAGCTATCTTTTCCTCTAGGTGGTCGTCCATGTCTTTGTGTTTTGCAAGCATGAAAATTTCCCTACAAATGCAAGTCCCATTCTGTCTTCAAATGGACTGTAATTTATTGAAGTCAGACTCTCTTAGAAATATAAAAAGCAAGTGGCCAATATTGTTTTATTGAATGAATAAAATAACATTCAAATGAATATTTTAAAATATTTTTAAAATATTTTAAAATAGAACTGAACATTTCTAAATTATAAAATCTATTGGAATGAGTAACAATGTACTCTGTGTCCTTAAAAATATTTTTTTACATATACACCAGTGGAGCCTAAAATATTATGTATGCTAAGCTGAAAATAGTGGAGTGTTTTTCTAAACTTAATGTGTATGTAATATATACCTGTCAGTAAGTATTTCTTCACATTGTAAAAATGAAGGACAGGCCTTTTCAAAACTATTATATCACTACTTCTGCAGAAATTGACATACAACCAAGAAAAATTTATTCATGATTCACCTTACCTTTCACCCTCTACATACAAATCAACCAAAAACTGCACACACCTGCGCTAACAGCATTGCATATATCTGTTTTTAGAACAACTAACTTTCTCTCCACACTGCAGGAAAAATGAACATTTGTGGGCAAGTGTAGTGCATTAATCCTGTGAATAGTCAGAGACTCACACAGATAGTATTTGTGTATCAAGAAAGGCCATTAAATTTCTCCTTCAAAACACAATAAATAACTTAGTTTATTTGTATACATAGTTCTCATATAGTACTATTGCAAGACCTATTTCAAAAATTAAACTTTGAAAATCAACAATGTTTGAATTTTATTTTTCCTTTATCACATTTTTCTGTGTACAATTTCATTGTGATCAAAATTCTAAAACTTAAAAAGAAGATGTACAACAAAACATATAAGCAATGTATTCTCAGTCATCGTCGGCAGCCGTCCGTCTCGAGAGACGATGGTGTAGCTTCTTTTTTTTTTTTTTTTTTTTTTTAAATATATTTTATTGATTATGCTGTTACAGTAGTTCCAATTTTTTCCCCTTTACTCCCCTCCACCCAGTATCTCCCTCCCCCAGCATCACCCCCCAAGTCCATACCCATGGTTCGTAAAAAATAACTATCCCTCCCTCTCAGATATTAAGACCCTTTGTAATCTTGTAAAGGACAATGGGCGAAGGTCTCAAGCTCCTCTAGCTGCTTCAAGCTGGACATGGTCGTCGTCCTACCTACCCTTGGGTCCAGAAATCCCTAATAAGAGTGGGGGTGTGGAGGGGAGGGTGGCCTTCCCACATGGGGAAGGATCATGCAGACTCCAGGTCAGTTGGCTGTCTCCGGACAACGGCGTGCTTGGTTTAGCAGGCTGGCATCCTTGTTGTGTTCTGGGGGCAACAGATTTGGCAAAAAGGGTTAAAAAGCATCATTCAATCCATAACTACTAGGTGGCAAAAGGCAGGGATTAATTTTTCAATGTTCCACATTAGGAGAAAAAAAAAAAAAAAAAAAAAAAAGGGCTTCTTTGGAGGAAGGTGTGCTAGGCACATCTCTCCTGTCCAAAACCCTTTTGCCCATTTTATTTAGTTTGGGCTGAGGGAAATAGTTTATGTTTCCCCCCTCTCAGACCTCTGGGCCCTTTCTGTCCAAGCCATTAGGATAGAAAAGAGAATTCAGTTTTAAAGTGAAGCCCACAGACCACCCCATTCTTCACCAACTCAGCCATTTAGTTCAGCCAAACCGTTGAGTCTCCGGAGGCAGCGCTGCAGAGAGGATTAAGTGAGGCTTATGCGTACAGACAATCACTCAGGTAATGCGGTCATAGGCTTATGCCCTCTGGTTCAATTTTGCTCATTTGTTTGTGTTGTTCATTAGTTTCCTGTAATAAGCTACCCTATGTCTTTTAATTGGAGCGTTTAATCCATTTACATTTAAGGTTATTACCGATAAGTACTTATTCATTGTCATTTTTCCCCTTTGTACTCGTGTTCTTCTATGTCTCTCTCTGTTTCTTTATCTTCTTAGAGCAGACCTTTTAGCATCTCTTGCATTGCTGGTTTGGTAGAGATGTATTCTTTTAGCCTTCTTTTGTCTTGGAAGCTCCTTATTTCACCCTCCATTTTGAATGAGAGCTTTGCTGGGTATAGTATTCTAGGTTGTAGGCCTTTGTTTTTCATTGCTTGGAATACTTTTTGCCATTCCCTTCTGGCTTGTAGTGTTTCTGCTGAGAAATCTGAGGATAGCCTTATTGGAGTACCCTTGTATGTTATTAGTTGTTTTTCTCTTGCTGCTTTTAGGATCCTCTCTTTGTCTTTGAATGTTGCCATTTTAATTATGATGTGTCTTGAGGTGGGCCTGTTGGGGTTCATCTTCATTGGGACCCTCTGTGCTTCCTGGACTTGCGTGACTCTTTCTCTCGTCATGTTAGGGAAGTTTTCTGTCATTAGTTTTTCAAAGAGGTTTTCTATCCCTTGCTCTTCTTCTTCTCCTTCTGGAATTCCTATGATACGGATATTATTACGTTTCATGTTGTCCTGCAGCTGTCTTAGAACCTCTTCAGTCTTGTTCAGTCTTTTTTCATTTTGTTGCATTGTCTGGGAGTTTTTGTGTAGGTTGTCCTCCAGCTCGCTGATCCTATCTTCTGCTTCCTCTAGCCTGCTTTTAATTCCTTCTACTGTGTTCTTCAATTCAGAGATCGTATTTTTCATTTCCTCTTGGCTCTTATTGATAGCTTCTATGTCCTTTTTCATGCTCACGTAATTTTCTGTGAGTTCCTTGTAGTTTTTCTGGAGTTCTTTGAAGTTTCCGCTGAGCTCATTCAGCTTCTCCATAATCCATGTTTTGAATTCCATATCTGATAGTTCGCTCCCCTCTATTTCATTTAGCACTCTTTCTGGGGATTCTACCTTTCCTTTTGATGGGAGGTTGTTTCTCTGTCTCCCCATTTTTTTGACTCCTATTGTTTGTTGGTGCTTCTTGGAATGATCTGCACTTCCTGGATCTGCCTCTGGTGGCGTCAGATCATGTACCAGTCTGGCCCTAGGCAGCCTGTTGGAGACTTCCAGGGATCTACTGCTGTTGTCTGTCTTCTTTGATTGTTAATCTATTCAATCTGTGATTAGCTGTCAGGCTTAAGGACTGTGGGTGTGGCAGCTTAATTCCTGTAGGCAGGGCTTTTGCTTCCCCTCAGGCTGACGCCACTTGGAGGGGAATGGTCTACCCGCAGCACTGGGGATGAGTCAGCACTGGGACCCAGTCAGCCGCTCCTCCAGTTCTCCCCCCAAAGCCACCGTGCCAAACTCTCCCCAAGTGTCTCCAGTCCCCTCTGCCCTCCCTCCGCTCGAGCCCAGGGTAAGTGGTGGCCAAAATATTTTCGTATGTGATCCACTTAAGAGCTCTTTTTCTCCTGCTGTTTCTCTCCGGCTAGCAAGAAAGCCTGTGGCTTTTCGCTTTTCACAGCTGATACTATTTTACTTTCCACTCTGTCGCTGTAGGCTGGGAAGCCCAGCTGGGGGTTTAGACCCTGCCCTTCTCAGGGGGAATCCCCGGCTGCTGAGCTGTTTCTCAGTCCCTTCAGCAGCCACCCGTGTGAGCCCAGCCAGCCCTTCCGCGTCTCCGCACTCCCTACCGGTCACGTTGTGATGTAGCGGCCTTTTCTGTCTCTCCGTGGTTATAAGACTTCTTTCCAGCTAGTGTTCCGTTGGTTATTCCAGATGATTTCTCCAAAATTAAGTTGTAAATCCAGACTGGTCCTGGGAGGGGGTTAGTGTAGCTTCCACTTACTCCTCCGCCATCTTGGGTCTCGGGATTAGTGTCAATGGTGTAGCTTCTTAAGAGTCTATCTGCACCGCCGAGAATGGCTGTGCAGTCCGACTCGGGAGTGACACGGTATCTGTCTCCTCCTGTGTCGAATCGACATCTTGCGATGTCGCTGGAGTGTCCTCTCCAGTGAAGCTGAAGCTACAGAGCCTGGGCAGGGCGATATGGAGGGTCTGCTGTTGCCCATGCAGCAGACCCCCCCTCTCTTCGCAGCTGAAGGATCCAAGGGAAAGACAGAGTCAATACAGCTTGGCTTCAGGTGTGCCGCAGGAGTTGCCGGTGTTGACTACAACGTCAAACCGCCTTAGGGACTCCGGCTCCGGATTTTCTGTTGGGGTTTACTCCCTTAGCCTTTCCCCTGAAGAGGTATGCCGCAAGGCAGCGGAGGTTTTTTGGAGTCAGAGTTTTCCTTCTCTGATGTGCCCTGACTGGAAGATCGAACCAGCGACACCTAGCTCGCAGGCTGACGCTCAATCCACTGAGCCAAACCAGCCAGGGTAATGTATTCTCAGTATGACTATATTATCTTCACTTCTAATAAACAATTCATTTTATATATAAATAGGTGTGTCTAAAGCATTGTTTCTCTGATGAAGTATTTTCCTTTTTTTTTTTTTTTTTTTTTACGTCTGGAAAACTCTTAAGTATAAAATTTATTTTTAACTTTTTATTTGGAAATAAATTTAGACTTGAGAGGATAGCAAAGATAGTAAAGATAATTCTGCATATCCTTCATTTGGTTTCATGTTAACACAGTACATAACCATAGTAAAATAGTCAAAGTGAAGAAATTAAGTATGATGTGATACTGATAATTAATACAGATATTATTCATATTTTCCAATTTTTTCCATGATGTTTTATAGTGTAATGATTCAGAATCAAATCTAGGATAAAACATTTGATATAGCTATGTATTCATTATGTCTTTGAATCTGTGGCATTGTCTTAATCTTTTTTTTTCCATGATCTGACAGTTTTAAAGAGAGTATTCTTATGTTGTTTAATAAAAAGTTCTTCAATTTGGTTTTGTCTGATGTTTTCTCATGAACAGGCCCAAGACAGAAATGTTGCAGAAGCATGGCGTGCAGGTTATGTGTCCTCCCAGTGCTTTGTATCAAGGAACACATGTCCCTATTTTTGCTACAATGATTTTAATACCGATCTCTTGGTTAGGGCACTGTCTGGTAGGTTCCCCTTCACTGTACACTTGCCTCTTTGCACTCTCTAGTTGCTGTACTGCTTTTATTGGAAGCAGGTCAGTAAGCCCAGCCCATAGTCAAGGAGAGGTAATTAAGCTCAAAGAGTTTGTCAACATGTTAAAACCATCACAGAAACTAACAAATATGTTGAAGGAGAGACTTTGAGTCTGTGCAAATTTCCTACTTCTCCTTAGTTTCTCTTGCTCTGTTCCTCAATACCTTCTGCCTGCAGCAACTATTGCTGTGGTGTTCCAATGGTGATTTCCTATTTCCTTCTTCTGCGTGCATTAATTGGAATATTTATGTAATAAAAAAGTTGTCTCTTTTCTCCATTTAATTATGTATTGATGTATTTATTGATATCACTATTGATTCGGGAATACTTATATTTTTTGAATTATAATCACAGATGAGATCATTGTTTATCTTATGGATCAAAGTGTTCCATTTTTAGCTAGTGGGAGCTTTTTCCAGGTGCTCCTGTGTTGTCATCTCCTCCTTCTTCTGTCCCTTCTCCTCAGCTCTTCCTCTTTCTGTGTGTTTTATTTATTATCATTGTTGTTGCTACTATTGTTGTTATTTCTAATACTACCTAATTTTGAGCAGGGTAAGTTATTCCAGGATCATCTTGTATTTTTCCCTGCCACAGCAATTTCTCCATGAAGCCCTGGATCCTTTAACTGCACAATTGTATTTAGAAACCAAAATATGTGTGCTGTTTCCTTTGCCTGTGCAGGGGCTGTTTCTAAGCTCTCTTGGCATACAGGTTAGGAAATGTGTGTGTGTATACTAAGCCATACACACACACACACACACACACACACACACACACACCTGTATTCATCTCTGTTTCCACCTACCTGTATACATGTTATAATAAAAATCTGCCCTCACTGATATCTTCAAGTTCAATCCAACACCACATCTATTATTCTCCTTGGCTTATGACTTCTTTTTCCTACAGTGAGAAACTTGGTTCTCATTGTATATAATATATTTAATTATTTGTTCAAAAGTAATATATTGGACTACTAAACCTCTAATCTTTTTTATTAAGGTGTAATGATTGGGTTCAATTTTGTGTCTTCTGTCTTATAGTATCAAATCACAGCAACATTTTATGACTTAATGCAGCTATTTTGTTCTCAATTATTATTTTATGGTGATGTTACAGATGAGCAATACAGTTAAATATATTAGCTACAGTCTGCATTTTATATTTAGTCTCCCCTTCCTTCTGTCAATCTGGTTAACTTTTTTCAAAATTTGCATACATAAAATTTTCTCTTTGTGCTGTACTTTTCTGTGGGTTTGCCAAATACATTGAACCATGTATCTATCACCACAGTAGTGTACAGAATATTCACATCAACCCCCTGCCCCAAATTTTCTTTTGCTGCTTCTTTGTAGTTACTTCTTTTCCCCACATCCATCCTGGGCAATTATTGACATGTTTCCTTTTCCTGTAGTTTGACCTTTACAGAATGTCATATAACTGCACTCACACAATACATTGCCTTTTGGCTTTATTCTTTTCACTTAGTAAAATATTTTGAAAATGTATCCACATCTTTGACTAAATCTATAGTTAGTTACTTTTTATTGTAGAGTAATAGTCTACTGTGCAGATATACCTAAGTGTGTTTATTATTCATTTGTTGAAAAAAATTAGTGTTGTTTCCAGTTTTTCAATTATGTATAAAACTGTGTCATAAACATTTGCATACAGACTCTTCAGTGAATGTAATTTTTATATTTATTGATAAGTAGTTAGGAGTGAATTCACTTAGTCCCCCCCAAAAAACATTCACTAATGGAATTAAATATATCTTGCAAGGCAGAGAGAGTTGAAGGAAGAGTCTCTGCAGAGCTCTATCTCTCTTGTCATTGGAACTATATTAATACTCTGGTGCTACAGAATACCCATGAAGTCATTTCCAATTAGCTTAGAACACAGAAGTTGTGTTTTAACACTTCGTAGTTATCTGCCTACAAGACAGTTTATTTAAATAAAACATATGTGTTGACATATATGCATATATGGTAAGAGTCAAAAATAATGAAAACCATCATATAGAACAATTAAAACCTTGACATGTTAAACTAGTGTAGACAATGGATACATTTTTAGGGACTTAAAGAAGTAGCAGCTTAATAATATTTTTAGAACGGTACATTCCAGCAAAAATGAATAATTAAAATTAAGCTGTCATTCGTATTTGTCAGAATTGCAGGAAATATTGAGCTGATCTCTGAATGACAACACCCTTACACCATGCGCACACACACACAAAGAACAAAACAAAACCAGAAACTGGTCACACCTTCAGCAGTTGAATAATACACAGAAGAGAATGATATGTATAATCCTGAAGGGCAAGCTATTCTAAATCCAAAGGATATATGTATTTCTGAACCGAATGCAGAGATCAGAAGAGTAAGTACCACAGTCAGCAAAATACACTAAATGGCAACGGTGTGTAAGTCACCGTTCTAGGCACTGGGACACAGGGATGAAGACAAACAGCAAACTTGTTTTCAATGAACATACATCCTACAGGCAAAAGAGAGAAAATTAACATAAAAACCATTTAGTTAGTTATTTCAGGTACTTTGGACTATGATCAACAAAGAGATTATTATGTTAGGGAATGACAATGGGGAACAGCTTTGGTCAGGAACAGAAAAACTCTTTTCAGGAGTTTATACTTCAGATGATCTATAGATGAGAAGAAAACATTTATGAGATCAGTGGAAAGAGTGATCTGAGCAAAAACAAAAAAAGTAAAAATATAACATAATTTTCTTATCTTTACATGTGAATGATGTTTGCAAAGTGAAGGTCTCAGGTGTTACCTTGATATTTAAGTGTTCTTAGAAGTATTTAAATATTTGTCACAGAAATCTTTCCTTATACAAATCATTGGTTACCTTTGATAGTTCCATATCTAGACTTAAAAAGTACATGCTAACTTCTACCATGAAATCAGCATTGTTTTTCAGCTTAGTCTTCCTGGATCTTATACAGTGAGTCACTTTCATAAATTCAACTTGACTAATCTATATGGCTGTTTCTTCAATGACCTATGCTTTATTTTACTTTCTGCTTGTATCCTAAATGTACCCAGAGCTGTATGTTCAAGAGATATTTTCCACTACCCTCTCTACAAAATAAATCTGAGAAATCTTACAGACTTTCATGAAGACCTTATAGATTCTACTCCAGTATTGTTTTCAGTCTTTGTCCATGTATTTGTTAAAGATTTTTGTTCCCTCAGTTACCAAGAAATTTAGATTTGGGGATACTGAAGTCACTAGAAAATCTAATTTCAAACACACAATTCTGTGTTCTTATAGAAAAAAAATGGTTAGCCCATAGAAACAGAGTTTTTAAATAATAACATGAAATCCTTCAGAATAAATACATATAGAACAAGAAAGAACCTACAATAGTACTTTTTTAATTCCATCACTATTTATCTAATTTTCTTAAATATCCAATGAGAATACTAAAAGGGTTCATAGAATCACACTGTAAGTGAATCATCTAAATATATTATTCTTGTCAATAATATCCTTACTTATTTACTAACAAAGACTAATTTTTTCAGTGACGTCTTACCTACTGTCCTTTAACTCCTTCAAAATTTTAATAAATAACCACTTACTTTTGCTGGTAATCTAGATATAGTTATATTTTATACAAGAACTAGACAAAATGTAGTATTGCTACTGGAATAATTCTACCCACTCCTGTCAAGATTTTAACACCATTATTTTACATTAACATTTTAATTCCAAGAATATATCTGCCAAGTGTGATTATATGAGTAAAAGAATGATTATTATCAAGAGCACCTTTGAGATTTGGTCATAGTGTTTGGTGACTTCTTCCCTCCCATACATATACATTTCTTGTTCAGAATCCTGACCAAATTTTCATTAGTAGTCACCAATATGGAGCATAAGATCCTTTTTCTTGAGCTTCAAATCAAGCTTCACCATATTTCATGATCTCTTAGCTGGACATAAGGGCCTTATGCCTTATTTGTTAAACCCATATAGTTGACTAGTTATCAGGTTTTCCTGGATTCATTCTATGTATTAATAATGATCATAACTGTATCAGTTTTCTCTAAAAGACTACAAAAACCTCAAATGCCCATTCATTTTACATGGCTACTTATTCTTTGATGGCTTTCTTGTGAAGTATAACATCTATATTTTAAGTTTCAATAGTTGACAAGAGTCAAGTGTATGTAGCGTCACAATAAAATGAAAAAGATGACAAAGGAAAATAAGAAACTTTGTTCTCTCATCTATCGAAATTTCTCAATGTTACCTAAAACAATTTTTAGCTGGACATTTTCCAATTCTGTAATAGCTTAACCTCTTATAATGGTGGTTAGTCTTTCAAGTTTCTACATGTCTGTTATGGGGCAATCTGATTACTATGCAGATGAGAGTTATAAGATTTAGCCATAGGGATAGAATATATTAATCATTTGATCATGGGATTCCTGGGTTTATTGCACTTTTCACATAT
The DNA here is from genome assembly GCF_987537825.1 of Furipterus horrens. Classification (NCBI taxonomy): domain Eukaryota; kingdom Metazoa; phylum Chordata; class Mammalia; order Chiroptera; family Furipteridae; genus Furipterus; species Furipterus horrens. The sequence goes on from NW_028327176.1 coordinate 174,662,718, forward strand.
TTCTTTGAGAAATATTTATCATATAAAAAAAAAATCTAACCATATTCTCCAATATAAGGCCACCTACTAATGCTGATCATTTGAAAAGTCATTTTTAAAAATTCTGAGCTGAATTTTATCACATGTATTCTGGGGGAAAAGATAAACAATATGTATCTAGGATAGGGTAATTGGGTAACTTCACTAACTCATCTCACCATAGTTGACATTAAATAATACAGTTCATGCCTCCATTCACATATATCAAGGCCAAGGCTCTATTTTTACAAACTACTTTTCATAGCTATGACGTTTCATATAAGTGAAGATCTATTAACAGAGGTATGTTGTGAGTCATACTTTTGGAAGCCATAGGAAGACCTATAGACAAAACCATTCTAAAGCAAATTCAAAAGCCATTCCATATACTAGATTTGGTTAAATATTACTATGTTAAGTTAGAGAAGAACTAACTCCTACCCTCCTCAAACTATTCCAAAAAATCCAAGAAGAGGGAAAAATCCCAAACTCTTTCTATGAAGCCAGTATTACCCTAATTCCAAAACCAGGTCAAGACACAACAAAGAAAGAAAACTACAGGCCAATATCTCTGATGAACATAAATGCTAAAATCCTCAACAAAATATTGGCAAACAGGATCCAGCAATACATCAAAAAGATCATACACAACAATCAAGTGGGATTCATCCCAGGGATGCAAGGATCGTTTAATATTCACAAATCAATAAATATAATACATCACCTAAACAAAATGAAAGACAAAAATCACATGATCATATCAATAGAGGCAGAACAAGCATTTGATAAAGTACAACACCCATTTATCATGAAAACACTCAGCAAAATGGGAATAGAGGGAGCATACCTTAACATAATTAAGGCTATACGTGAGAAACCTGAAGCCAACATCATACTCAATGGACAAAAACTGAAAGCATTCCGCCTGAAATCAGGAACAAAAAAAGGCTGTCCACTCTCTCCACTCCTATTCATCATAGTGTGGGAAGTCCTAGCCACAGCAATCAGACAAGAAAAAGAAATAAAAGGCATTCAAATTGGGAAAGAAGTAAAACTATCAGTATACACAGATGACATGATAGTATACATAGAAAACCCTATAAACCCCACTAAAAGACTACTCGATATAATAAGTGAATTTGACAAAATAGCAGGATACAAAATAAATATACAGAAATCTAAGGCATTTCTGTACACCAACAATAAAATATCAGAGACAGAGACAAAAAAGAAAATACCATTTACTATTGCAACAAAAAAAAATAAAGTATCTAGGAATAAACTTAACCAAAGAGATAAAAGATCTGTACTCTGAAAATTACATAACATTGAAGAAGTAAATTAAGGAAGATACAAATAAATGGAAGCAAATACCATGTTCTTGGGTGGGAATAATCAACATCATCAAAATGGCCATACTACCCAAAGCAATTTACAGATTCAAAGCAATCCCTATTAAAATACCAATGACATATTTCACAGACCTAGAACAAACACTCCAAAATCTCATATGGAACCAAAAAAGACCCCAAATAGCAAAAGCAATCTTGAGACAGAAGAACATAGCAGGAGGAATCACAATACCAGATATCAAACAATACTACAAAGCCACTGTGATCAAAACAGTCTGGTACTGCAATGAGAACAGAAATATAGATCAGTGGAACAGTATACAGAGCTCAGAAATAAATCCAGGAATCTATAGTCAACTAATATTTGATAAAGGAGGAAGGAACATAAAATGGAGTGAGAAGAGCCTCTTTAAGAAATGGTGCTGGGAGAACTGGACAGGGACATGCAAAAAAATGAAACTAGACCACCAACTTACACCACACACGAGAATAAACTCAAGATGGATCAAAGACTTAAATGTAAGCCATGACACCATAAAAGTCCTAGAGGAAAACATAGGAAGGAAAATTTCAGATATCCCATGTAACAATATTTTCATGGATACATCTCCTAAGGCAAGAGAAATAAAGGAAGAAATAAACAAATGGGACTACATCAAACTAAAGAGTTTCTGCTCAGCTAAAGAAAACATCAGCAAGATGAAAAGGAAACCAACCATATGGGAAAACATATTTGCCAATGATATCTCAGACAGGGGACTGATCTCCAAAATATATAAAGAGCTTATATGACTCAACATCAAGAGAACAGACAACCCAATTAAAAAATGGGCAAAGGAACTGAACAAACACTTCTCCGAAGAGGACATACAGAAGGTCCATAGACACATGCCATCAGAGAGATGCAAATAAAAACCACAATGAGATACCACTTTATACCAGTCAGAATGGCCATCATCAACAAATCATCAAACAAGTCCTGGTGAGGATGTGGAGAAAAGGGAACCCTAGTGTACTATTGGTGGGAATGCAGACTGGTGCAGCTACTACAGAAAACAGTATGGAATTACCTTAAAAAACTAAAAATTTAACTGCCTTTTGAACCAGTGATTCCACTGCTAGGATTATAACCAAAAAATCCTAAAGCCCTAATTCAAAAGAACTTATGCACCCCTATGTTCATAGTAGCACTGTTTACAATAGCTAAGTGCTGGAAACAGCCTAAGTGCCCATCTGTAGATGAGTGGATCAAAAAAACTGCGGTTCATTCACACAATGGAATACTATGCAGCAGAGAGAAAGAAGGAACTCCTGCCATTTGTGACAACATGGATGGAACTAGAGAGAATTATGCTTAGTGAAATAAGCCAGGCAAAGAAAGAAAAATACCATATGATATCACCTAATACAGCAAACTAAAGAACAAGATAAACAAATGAACTAAATAGACAAGGAGCAAAATAGCAGTCAATAGGGGCAGAGGGAGAGAAGCGGGATAAGTAAGGGAAGGGTTTAGTCAAGGAACGTGTGTAAATGACTCATGGACATGAACTATGGGGAGGGATATGATTGTGGGAGAAGGGGTGGGCTGGGTGGGGGGTGCAATGGGGGAAAAATGGGACAACTGTAATTGAAAAACCAAAAAATAAAATGAAAAAAATAAATGAAAAAAATATTACTATGTTAAAATAATTTAAAAATAATTTTTTTATTGAAGAACTCATGAGGAAATTGAAAAAACAAATTATAATATAGAAAAGATATTTCCCTCTTTTATACTAAATAAATATTTTAGTATGGAGAGTATATTATAATAAATTTCACTGAAAATCATTAAAATGAAACAATTAAAAAAGAGGAATGTTTGACAGCCTGTAAGTTGTTTGTTCTCATTAGTACCCAAAGGCATCTAAGTTATGTGATTTTCACACTCAAAAAAACTGACAATAGTAAGTATGGAAAAAAAAGATCTTTTCATATACAACAATAGGTCTGTAAATTGGTTAAGCCACATTTGAAAGTATTTGCTGGGATTTAATAAAGTTAAAAGTATATACACATCCTATGACCTAGTGATCTTACATTGTATATTTAGGGAAATTATAAGAATGTTTGCAGCATAAAATAAAATAAAATAAAAAATAGAAAATAATTAAAATGTACACTAATAATAACATGGGTAAGTAAACTGTAATGAAATCAGTGCAAAACTAAGAAGCAATGAAAATAAAATGGTAGTACAGATATTTATATATATGAAAAAACAATTTTGAAGCACAAATAATTTTTCAGAATAATACATATAGTAGGAGACAATTTGCATGAAGTTTAAAACAAGTAATATTAAGTAATGATATTGTTTTTAAATAGACACCTATAAGATAAAGCTATCAGGAAAAGCAAAGAAAATACTAAAACAAAATTTAGCATATGGTTGTCTCCGGTGAGAGAAATGAAATTGAAGGAGGCACAATGAATTGGTAATGTTCGATCTCTCAGATAAAGATGTTGGCAAAAATGGGTCTTTATAATATTACAATTCTTTAGAATTTATAGACAGTAAATATTATCTTTTATCTATGACTTTTCAAATGAAATTTTATAAATCAATCACAAGATAGACAATGACATAAAAAAACGGAATAAAAGAGCCCAGTTAAATGTCATCTGTTAATCAGCTCAGAACATAAAGTACGCTGAATTTCAATGTCAACATTGATCTTGGAAGCAGCCAGCTATACCATTATTATCAATATTCCTGCCTAGAATGGTATATTTACAACTGATGAACAGACTTTGACACATCATAGTCACCCAAAGTCCATAGATTGCCTTAGGTTTCATTTTTGATGTTGTACATTCCATACATTTGAACAAATGTAAATGACATGACATCATTATACTATCATACAGAGCATTTTTCACTGCTCTAAAAATTCTCCCTGCTTCTCCTACTCATTCCTGCCCCACCTACCTCAACCCTGGAAACTGCTGACCTCTTACTGTCTCCATAGTTTTGCCTTTCCAGAATGTCATATAATTGAAACAATACAGTATGTAGCCTTTTCAGGTTGGCTTCATCAATTTGGCAACACACACTTTAGTTTCCCACATGTCTTCTCATGGTTTGATATCTAGCTATTTTTTGGGGGGTGGGTGAGAATAAATAATATCCCATTTTTTGGGTAGACTACATTTTATTTATCTACTCACCTACTCAGGACATGTGTTACTTCCAAGTTGTGACAATTGTAAATGAAGTTGCTATAAACATCTGTGTGCAAGATTTTTTGTGGATACACGTTTTCAATTCTTTTGGATAAATATTAAGGAGAATAACTGCTGAATTGCATATTAAGATTATATTAGTTTTACTTCCAAACTCGCCGTATCATTTTGCATTCCCACGAGCAATGAATGAAAGCTCTTCTTGCTGAACACCCTTTCCAGCGTTGAGTTTTCAGTGTTCCAGATTTTGGTTATTCTAATAGATGTGTGGTGGTATCTCATTTCTTCAATTTGCATTTCACTGATGACATATGGCTTGGAGGAGTTTTCCTAGGTGAATCTGCCATTTCTATATCTTCTTCAGCAAGGTGTCTATTAGGTCCTGAACTGCTTTCCAATCAGGCTGTTGTTTTCTCATTGTTGAATTTTAAGAGTTCTATGGGTACCTTGGGTAACATTCCATTATTCGTGGTCTTTTACATGTACATGCATTTCATCCCAGTCTATGGCTTGTTTTTGCATTCCCTTGACATCGTCTTTAGTAGAGCAGAAACTCTGAATTTTAATCAAGGCCAGCTACCAATTGTTTATTTCACAATTTGTACTTTAATGTTGTACTTTAAAAAGTGATCGCCATACCTAAGGTCCGCTATGTTTGCTCTTAGGTTATATTTTTAAGAGTTTTATAGTTTTTGAATTTTAAATGTACGTCTAAGATCCATTTTGCATTAACTTTTATGATGAATCATGATCTGTACCTAGATTTATTTTTTATTTTGCATGAGGATGTCCGGCTGTTCCAGCACCGTTTGTTGAAGAGACACTATTTACCTCATTGTATTACCTTTGCTCCTTTTTCAAAAACAGTTGACTATATTTAGGGGGTCTGTTTCTGGGTTCTCTATTCTGTTCCATTGACCTATTTGTCTATTTTTTTTGCACCAATACCACACTGTTTCTGTTGCTGCAGCTTTATGGTAAGACTTGAAGTCACGTTGCATCGATCTTCTAACTTCCTTTCTCTTCTTCAGTGTTGTGTTGGATACTCTGGGTCTTTCGCTTGTCCATATATATGTTAGAAACAGTTTTCCAATATCCATAAAATAACTCATTGAGATTTTGATTTGGATTGCACTAAATCTATAGTCCCAGTTGGAATCCACTGTTATCTTGATGATATTGAGTCTTTCTGTCCAGGAACATGGAATATCTAATAATTTCATTCTTTGATTTCATTCACCAGAGTGTTTAAGTATTTCTCATATAAATGTTGTAGATATGATATATATTGTTACATTTTATAGCTAGTATTTCTTTTTTTAGAGTACTAGTGCAAATGTTATCATGTCATTAATTTCAAATTCTACTTGTTCATTGCTGGAATATAAAGGATTAACTTTTGTATACTAACCTTGTATCCTACAAACTTGCTATAATCATAATCACTTCTTGGTTCCAGGAAGGTGTTTTTTTTCTGATATTTTGGGATTACCTTTGTATTATAGATGACTGTGTCATCTGCAAACAGAGACAGTTTTATTATTTTCCTTCTCAACTGATATAAGCTTTATGTCCTTCTCTTGGCCTATTGCATTAGCTAGAATTTTTAGTACATTGTTGATAAATAGTAAGATAATGTCTTTGCTTTGTACCTGATCTTAGTAGGAAAGCACTGAGTTTCTCACTATTAAGTATTATGTTAACTGTAGGGTTTTAGAAATATTCTTTCATCAAGTTGAAATAGTCCCCCCTATATTTTAGTGTACCTAGAGTTTTTATAATAAAAGGATGTTGGATTTTTTCACATGCCTTTTTTCCACCTATTGATAAGATCTGTGATTTTATTTTCTAGCCTGCTGATATGATGGATTATGTTAGTTGATTTTTGAAAGTTGAAACAGTCTTAAATATCTGGGATAAATTTCTCTTGCTTGTACTTAAAAATCCTTCTAATAAATTGTTAATTTAATTTTCTAACACTTTGTTTATGATTTTTGCATCTATGTTCATGAGAGATACTGGGTTGTAGTTTCCTTTTCTTATATTGTCTGTGTCTGGTGTTCATGCAGGTCTCATAAGGTGAATTAGAAAATATTTCCTTTGTTTCTATTGTCTGTAAGCAATTGTAGAATATTGCTATAACATCACAGAATGAACATACTTTATACCATTGAATTGTATACATAAAAATTGTTAAGGTTATAAGTTTTGTGTTATGTAAATTTTAATATAATTTTAAAAATATAATAAATAAAAAATGTTAGGCATTGGTATTAATTTTACTTATCTGGAACTTAACAAAACATGTAAATAAGTCACAAGGTATGAAATAATAACTTTTTCCCTAACATAATCTTATAAAAGTGATGTCAAGTAATATTTCTTATGTAAACAATTGTACTCAACTGTTTTTTTTTAATGTTAGATCATTTTAAATTCTACTTTCTAGCTGGTAATCGTTTGTATGTGACATTAACTGACTGTAATTAACATCTGAATTACATATTATATACCCAACAATGAGATGTAAATTGTCTATCTTTTGAGGGGAAATGTTCTGTATATAATTAACAACACTAAAATCAGTAAAATGATTAAAATAAGATGTTGAATTTAAGAACTTAAGCTTTTAAAAATCAATTCTTTTTTTAATTATTAAAGAATTATTTAGGAGAGAATAAAATTATTTCAATTATTTTCTAAAGGAAGGAGTTTTGCCTCATATTTGATAAAAATATGTGGAGTTAGAAGATTGACTCACAGGTAATTAGAAAAATATTTATTTTAATAATATGTACTTTATAATTATGAGGAAATTGCATTAAGTTATATTATGTTATGCCAGTTTAATATGTTAGTTTATAAAAAAGTGACAACAATGACAATTTTCAGTATCATAAGTACTCAATTTCTGACTTTTTTGTCATCAGACACAGGATGCTCCATGGGAAACTCAGCAGATTAACTAGTTGCATCTGTGCTCTGGATATTAATGAAAATTTAAGGGTTGTTGAAAGTGAAACTGATATTTTAGAAATGAATGAGGAAAGGGCATATCGTTTTTCTATGTTATAAAAGTAAACTTAGTTTACACCTATTTCTCTTCTTGTGACTTTAGGGACACATGCAGCTTTTTAACTTAGCTATTTGTATTTTTGCTTAAATCACAAATTCAAATACATCATTATTTTCATTATTATTATTATTGTTTTGGTCATGTAATAAATTTATGTATATAGTATTTTACCTATGAGAAAATTAAACTTCCTTAAAAACTAAACTCTTCCTTTAAAACAAAAATAATAACTTTAAAGAGTGATTTAAAATTTCTGCATTTCTTTCTGAAGCGAGGACTCATTTCTCAAGCTCATTAACAGCACGGTCCATGTGTGTTACCATCTTCCTGCATTTGTCCCACCAAGTTATATCCCAACATCTTTGAATCTGCCAGTTGTGAGCTCTTGGTTTTCAGGACCCACCTATATTTATCAGTTAATAGATTTAAATGTTAATTATTTTCTTGTCAAAACAAGAATAATTTTTAAAACTTCTAAACTGAGATACAAACAAACTACAATAACACACACACATGCATGCAGGCACATACTGGAGAGGGCCAAAATGTTGCTCTTCTCTGAATCTAGTCAGGCTTCTTAATTCATGGGGAGGAAACAGACATATACGCTAAATGACAGGAAAAATGTCAACTGTCATTTCTAGCCTAAATACACTGTGCAGATGTTATTAAAATAACATTTTCCATTGAAATGATAGAATTTTCAAAAGAGGAAACTAAGTGGGTGAAGATAGGGCTAGAGTTTGGGAGACTGAGACAATACAGAGAATTAATTCATCTCTGGATAAGTCTAAAAGAGCTAAGAAAATTTTTTGCATCAAATATGCAAATGCAATATGAAGAAATAGGTAGTTACAGAATAGCCATGGGGATGTAAAGTATAGTTTAGGAAATTGAGTAACCAAAGAACTTACACCCATGACCCATGGACATGGACAGTGGTGTGGGGATTCCCTGAGGGAATGGGGGGTATTGGTTGGAAGGGAGTAAAGGGGGAAAAACCAGGACAGCTTTAATAGCACAATCAACAAAATATAATTAAAAAATAAACACCATTGAGTTTTGCACTTTAAAAAATACTTATGCGTTAAATGAAAAAAGAAAGAAAAACTTCTTTTAAAAATTCTCAATTCAATAGTGAATGTAAATCTTTCATTTAAACAGATTTCCAATGGTAAGCAAATGCAAGGGTGTCTCTTTATTCTAAGACAGTCAGCTATTATGGTCCTTCCCCAAATGTCCTCTCTGACTAAAATTGGCAATGGTGTCGAAAAGTCACAAGAGGAATGCTCAAGGCCACATCTTATGAAATTAGGTTTTGGTTTATTTGCCTGAACTAGCAGGATGGGGATGATGGAGCCCTACTGACCATCTAGCTCATCATCAGCAGTGATAACGATATGGGTTGGCTCAGCTCCGTCCATCGATGGGTAACCAATCGCCCTGATAAATAAAGAATGGGAGTTGGACAACTTCAGCATTTCAAGAGTTCTATGGGTACCTTGGCACATGTTAAATGTTAATATGTTTATCATTGTCTTTACTGAAAATATAGCAATTGTATCTGCTTAAAAATATAAAAGAAAAGCATTAAACATTATATAATTGGAGCTCCCTCCCTGAAGTCAATAGACAATTACTTAGCCAAACTTTAAATAGAAATATTAACAATAACCTTTAATTGTTGTAAACATAAGTATTTGAGAAATCTAGGGTATCAAAATATCATTTAGGTGGAAAAAATGAACCGAAATCAGGAAAGAACTGCTTGTGTTTTGGAGTGCTCAGAATAAACTGTATCGGTAGTATTTAGTCTCTTCTGTTTTTCTGGCAAGTGACTGTATTTTATCTTAAACATTTAAATGGCTAAATCTAGTTGGAAAATATAAAATGACATGAAGAAAATAAAAGGAACACATTTGGGGGAATTTGTTACTTAACTAATAGGTTAAAATAAGGGAAGCAAGAAAATGTAAGCACAATTTAAATAATTTCATTCAAAATATAAGTGAAATAGAAAGCTGTATATATACCTAGTTGCCTAGATAGAAATGTGGACTAAGCCCAAGAGACAAACAAATGAAATACCAATCTAAGTCAAAATATAGACCTGTGTTTCTTTTTTTTTAACTTTTCTCCTTTCCTTGTTAATATTGTATGCTGTGCTTTGTTAAGGAAATGACAGAATGTCAGATTATATTTTCTACATATAGTGCAGACTGAATTTCATTGTAATGGACTTCAAAATAATGCAACATAATTTAATTGTATTGACACTGCTTTCCTCCCACCCTCCTTCATTTTCTTCTTTTCCTTCTTCCTTCCCTTCTTCTTTCTATCGTTACATAATATTTAACACCAACTAACTCAAATATTATGGTAAAAGCTGGAGAAATACAGACAGGTTACCATGCCTATTCTTTTTTGTTTTCTCTGAGCATGAGCTTTTACAGAATTTCAAGTCCAAGAGTTAGCTTCTATGAACATTTTGGAAATGGGGAGTTTTGTTATATGTTCTTTAGTTATCAGCATCAAAAATTCCCTTCATCTTAGCTCCCAACTTGTTCAGTGGGGAATATATCACATCACTTCCCCACCTTAACTCTTCGTACAACAGACTGTCTTGTGTGATGTTTACCACTGTGTTATTCAGTCTGAAGTAATAACACATCATGATCCAAGGTATGTGCTCTGTGACTTCAAGTTTTGTCTCTAGACTGACTGTGAAGATAAATCTACTAATTTTTGTTCATTGGTAATAAGCAACACTTGCATCAAACAACTATATCACACACACACACATGCACACACACACGGACTCACACACACTCATACACTCACAAACCCCCTGAGGACAGCGACAAATTAGATAGTAAAGTCTAAATCTACAAGCAGAAGAAAAATTGTGACCTAACTACATCAAAATGAGCATGGTTGCCATGACCAGGGAGACTGTTACACCAACCATGCCCTGCGGCAGCTATTCATGTGGCCATTTATGCTTCTACATTTTGTTCTTGGTTCTATGGTGGACCTTTGGAAAGTCACACATACCTGGGTGATTACATCATAACTTGGAGCCAAGAGAAGATTTAAATTGAAGCTCATTTTTATGGTTCAGTCCAGATTGATTCAGATATACTAATACACACACACACACACACACACACACACACACACACACACATATATATATATATATACACTACTATATATATACTATATATCGTCGTCGGCAGCCGTCCGTCTAGAGAGACGATGGTGTAGCTTCTTAAGAGTCTATCTGCACCGCCGAGAATGACTGTGCAGTCCGACTCGGGAGTGACACGGTATCTGTCTCCTCCCGTGTTGAATCGACATCTTACGATGACGCTGGAGTGTCCTCTCCAGTGAAGCTGAAGCTACAGAGCCTGGGCAGGGTGATATGGAGGGTCTGCTGTTGCCCATGCAGCAGACCCCCCTCTCTTCGCAGCTGAAGGGTCCAAGGGAAAGACGGAGTCAATACAGCTTGGCTTCAGGTGCGCCGCAGGAGTTGCCGGTGTTGACTACAACGTCAAACCGCCTTAGGGACTCCGGCTCTGGATTTTCTGTAGGGGTTTACTCCCTTAGCCTTTCCCCTGAAGAGGTATGCCGCAAGGCAGCGGAGGTTTTTTGGAGTCAGAGTTTTCCTTCTCTGATGTGCCCTGACTGGAAGATCGAACCAGCGACACTTAGCTCGCAGGCCGACGCTCAATCCACTGAGCCAAACCAGCCTATACTATATATACTACTATTAATATATAATATATAATATATTAACACATATTATATATACACTACTATTAATTCACATATACAAATTATATAATGCAGTGCTATAAATGCATGAAGAAGATAATTAATTCTCAAAAAAGAGATTTTTCAGAGATTACATGTAAACATTGAAAGGAGGGCATAAATTTAACTGCCTCTAAAATGGGAGAAAAGAGAATATAATAGGCAAGAGAATGAATCAAGACAGAGATATAAAATAGCACCTTTGGGATAGGCAAGGAGCCTGCAGTGGCTCAGATATGAGTTTAGGGGCAGGAGGCAGTGGCAGCAGCGTAGCAGTTGCCCCTTATTCGTGGCTTTGCTTTTCATGGTTTCAGTTACCTGTGACTAACCACAGTCTGAAAATATTTTTTTTTAATTGCAGACATTTTAAGATAGAGAGACACCACATTCATATGACTTTAATTACAGTATGTTGTTATAATTACTCTAGTTAATTATGTTATTATTAATCTCTTATTGTGCCAAATTTATAAGTTAAACTTTATCATAGTTCTCCATATATAAAAATAATATATGCAAAGTTCAGTACTATCTGCTGGGGGTCTTAAAATGCACACCCCCATGTATAAGGGTGGGCTAATATTCTAAGAGATGAAATTGTAAGGATAGAGTGTGACCTGTTTCAACTTATATGTTTTCTCTTTTAATTATTAGAATTAGTATTGGTCAAAATAAATATCTCATTATTGATAGCTTTCAAATAGTTTAGTGATAGAGAGTGTGATATTATTCAAATGACTATGTGAACATATAACTACATTTTTCTTGCACTTTAAAAATGACATCATTAAGAACAGGTTCATATTTTTTTACTTCTTACATCTTCATTTGCATTTACTTTCTTTAAATTCTCCTTTCAAAAGAGATAGAAATAAATTACTGAGCTGCAGTTGAATTCTATAACAGACTACCTCAAAGGAATTTCTTTATTACACAAAATTGCTTTGGGTAAAATGGTGCAAAGGTCTCATTTATTTCAATGAGCTTTTGCTTATTAAAATAATATGCATTTATAATATGAACTTTTGCCTTTTTAACAAGGGAAATATTTTCAACTGTAAAATTTTCAGAAATCCAAACACTTATTTGCAAATTACATTTATTATTCTTACACTACCTTAGTTTCTTCTTTTACTTTAAATTCAAATGGTACTCTGAATTTTTTACTAAATTTGCTCTTCCAGTAAAGTGTAGTGAAGAGGGTTGATTAATTACATGTACATTCTTCCACAGTTTTTGTCAGAAAGAAATTGTCCTGATCTATGTCGAACCAAGAGTTTATGAGCAAGACCAAGGGGATAGTGCTACCTTGTTTGCAGGAAATAAGAGGGTTAGTTACAGAGAGAAAATGTAAAAAAAGTAGTAGAAAGTAGTAGAACTGACTACAGGTTGGTCTGTTTATATTATTACATTGTACTGCCAACTCTAAATGTTATTAGTAAAAATACCAATTTCCAAACCTTGGTGTTCTAAATTAATGTTTGCTTTGATTACTGAATTTTAATTCAACTGTATCTATACATGTAAATTTCACAAGGGAAAATTTTGTAGAAGGCAGGAATTACTTAAAGAAATAATGACTTGGAATTTCTAAAAAGTTAAAAATATATAATCATCTTCAGGTTGTAAAGACCCATAAGATGCTAAAGAGAAAAGATTGGGGTAAGAATAACAAATTTAAACAGCACAGTGAAGTTAAAAACTAAAGGTAAAGAGAGTTTTAAAAATGTCCAGAGAGGAAAAACAGAAAACTTTCAGAGAGAGATATATGGTTGAATAAAATTAAAATTTACAATTGCAACAATAAATGCAATAAGCCATAAATAAATTTGTCTATATCATATGGAGTAAAATATAAATTTTATATCATAAAAAATCCATTAAATGTAGAATAAAATATTTTAAATTATATTTTATTGATTATATTATTATAGTTGTACCAGTTCTTTCTCCTTTGCCAACTCTACCCAGCATTCCCTGTTCCCTCAGGGAATCCTTTCACCATTGTTCATGTCCATGGGTCACGCATATATGTTCTTTGACTACTTCATTTTCTCTCCTGTACTTGACCTCCCCAGAGTTATTCTGTTACCATCTATTGTATTTCTTGATCCCTTCAGCCATTGCCCACACTACCTTAATTCTGGCTAGCATCAAAGCACTCTGTTCTTGCTTGCTTAGTTTTTTTCTCTTTTTAGATTCAATTGTTAATAAATATGAATTATTTGCTATTTTATTTTCCATAGTTTAGATCTTCTTTTTCTTAAAAAAGTCACTTTAATAATGGTTTGGTCATGATGAACTCCTTCAGTTTTTTCTTATTTTGGAAGCTCTTTATCTTCCCTTTGATTCTAAATGATAAATTTGCTGGGTAGAGCAATCTTGGCTGTAGGTCCCTGCTTTCCATGACTTTGAATATTTCTTGCCAATTCTGTCTAGCTTGCAAAGTTTCTCTTGAGAGATCAGCTGACAATCTTATGGGAATTCCCCTGTAAGGAACTAACTTCTTTTCACTTGCTGCTTTTAAGATTCTCTCTTTACTTTTAACTTTTGGTATTTTAATTATGATGTGTCTTGGAGTGAGTCTTTTTGCATCTGTCTTGTTTGGGACTCTCTGTGCTCCCTGGATTTGTATGTCTATTTCCTTCAGCAAATTGGGGAATTTTTCTTTCATCATTATTTTCAATCGATTTTCAATTTCTTGCTCTTTCTCTTCTTTTTATATTTTTAGCTCTATTTTCACACATTAACTCTTCTTTGGAAGACCAAATGAATCATTACAGCAAAGAGAACATTAAAGAAGTAATATTTATCAGACAACTTACGAATAGATAAGAAATAAAAGTGATTAACCACAGAAATAATACTAATGTACTACATACAAATACTTAAATATCACAACACCCTTGTAAGATAATAAGTATTATTATCTTTTCCACTTCACCTTTACTAAATTTGGAACTAAAATTCCAGATTACATAATTATAGGTTAGAATTAAAGAGAATAAGAAAGAATAAACTGTCACTTGGCATTTTACAAAGATAAATCTTTGAAAATATGATATAGATACTGTTTAGTTTTAGATTTCAATGAGAAAATTTAGCATAATGGTAGATTAAAATATTAGAGAAAGAAATATAAAATATAGTATTGTAACACTTAAAACAATAGGGAAAATTGATTTTCCACTGGAAATTAAGAAAGTAAATATTCCAGGAAAAAGGAAGAATTAAAAATAGTTGTAAGTTAGAAAAAATATATCTTGATATAAAAGTAATTGCAATCATTGTAAATGGGTTATACCACAGAACAGCAACTCTTCCCTGCAAAAATTCAGTGGTATATGACAAGGTCTGTGTATACAATATCTATTTATAATACAAAAAATAGAGACATTTATTAAAGAAGGTACAAGATACAAAAAACATTGTATACAGTACAATGACGCCTCAGTCCCCTTCAAAGTAGGCACCTTGGGACCTCACACAGTTCTCCCAATCGCCATCAGGTGCCCCATTGTATTTTACTGAATCGTATCAATGTTCTAAAATCTCTTCCTTTTCAAAAATGACTTTAGTTTTGGGAAAAGCCAGAAGTACCTGAGGGGACTGAGTCACCTAGGTGATTTGATATTTAGCCAAAAAAATTTTTGCATGAGATGTGATGCATGAGCTGGCGTGTCATTTTGATGAAGCTGCTGATCACCAGTTGCCTATAGCTGCAGCCTTCAGAATCATCGCAATAGTTTCTTTGGAGAAATGTTCAAGCTTAATGCAAAACTTGATGCAGATTTGTTGCTCTACTTGCTCAGGCATTTTAAGTGCCATGGCTACACAGTACACATGCTCACTCAATGGCATCTACTACCCCCACTGACTAGTACAGTGAAGTCATCACTGTTTACACATGTGTATTCTAGTCCACTCTCATTGGCTGCCAGGTTACATTGATGTCTCACAAACCTATCTCGTTATACTAATCTGGGCAGACCTTGTATTTTCTACAAGGTGTACTTAAGAAATAACAATGCAGAAATATTGAAAATAACAGATAAAAAGTTATATGATGCATGTACAAACCAACATGTGCTGGACTAGCAACTATATCATCAGGTAAAATATATTTTATAGAAAAAAAATAGAAATTAAAATTGCCTACCACCAATGGCACAATAAATCAATTCTTATTATAACAGTGACATTATATGGCCTTGGTCTACCTTTGAAATCAACAAAGTAATGAAAACAAGAAATAGGTAAATCAACAACTGAAGTCGTAAATTTTAATATACCATTCTTAAAAATCAATAGAGCAAATTTACAGGAAATAAACAAAAATATAAATTGTGATTAATGTGATTAATAAATGATATAATACATACAACTTTATATACCACAAACTACTATCTTTTTAAGCATACATGTATAGTTTGCAAAAAACAAACAAACGAAAAAAAGCTCACATCATATCCTAGCTCCCAAGCAAAACATCAGTAAGTTCTGAAAAATCAGTTTCTTAAATGCTATATTTGAAATTAAATTTCTATATGTGTTTCTTTTAAATGTGACATTTAGAATGTCATTGATTAATAATTGAAAGTAAATTTAAACACCCTGTTGCCACTGGAGAAATGACTGATGGTGTCTGCTACCCCATCCATGTGTTGCAAAACAAAGCGTGCCCTTAACACTATTCCTTCCTCTACTCTTCAAATACAATACGAAAAAATACCTGTAATTGTACCTAGCTGAAAATTTACATAGTAGCCATCTTTTACATTCTGTCTAGGAAAAAAAAATATTTACAGATACATATAATTAGATTATATTTTCTGCATAAACTCATTTATTAAATGCTTTATGATCACACAAAGCTTTCTTTTCATTCATAATTGATTAAGTCTGTTAGAGACAGATTATTTCTGGAGTTATTTCTGGCATTTAATGGAGCTCCAAAAGAGCTTTCACATATCTTTTTATTTAAGAAAAATCTATACTTTCTGTAATCACAATATTTAAAAGGCAACAGTTAATATTCCAGTGTTATTATGTCTTGTTTACTTGTCTGAAAACTCTGAGTCCTGTATGAAAATGAATAGGGTAATAAAGCACATCTATTCCTTACTTCTCACCCCTCCTTCAATATCTAACATGCCGTGCAATGGAAATCTGCTTCTGTAAACAGAATCCGGAATTCTTTTGTGAGTAGTGTTTCTGCTCTGTGTAGTACTAGTGATAGAAACATTTGGTTTGGAGCCAAAAGATACTATTTTGGGCTTAGTAGAATTTTCCAGCTGTTGTTGAGGAAAGCATTTTACACTTCCCCACTCATTACACTGACATACTCATCTATACATTTATATTTTGCTGCTTTTTCAAATCAGTGATGCAGCTGCCACAATACGCCTCCTCCTTCAGCAGGTGGTAAATTATTCTCTGCATAAAATGACATCATTCCTTATTTTGCAGAAAACATGCCCTGTGTGCTGAGAAAAGGGCAGAACCATTATGGAAAACAAAATTTAGATAAATTTACCACATTGTATTTATTAAAACGACATCCTATATTTTCAAGATTTAACAACGATAGGCAATAAAATCAGCTGATTAATTACATTAAAAAAGAATCAGTAAAATATTTTGCCTTGTTTAGAATCAATGCTAGGGTAAACATAAGTTGTTTGTGTGGCCTTACGCCTTTCTTATTTTTTCCCCAATGGAAAGGAACTCATTTATATTACACTTAACATAATTTCTCAGATTATGAGGTTACAGTTTACTGATAATTTTGTGAAATGTTTTACTAAGCAAAACCATAATAAAAATTACCATTACAGTTACACTGACCTAAAATGTTTCCCTCTCAAAAAAATAAAAAATAAGAATAAATTAAATGGTTGTTGGCTGACATTCAATTCTGAAACAAATGATAGAATAGGAAATGGTGTCAGAATGTCAGAATCAACCAGTCTATACAGTAACTTATTATAGAGAGGTGAGTCTGTAAATAAAAATGTGACATCATAATACTTACCATAAATTAATAATTGCTCTAGCAGATATTTTATATCATCTGATATAAATAAATCATCATATTTATAATTATATGGAATATATTTTAAACACAAATACTTATAAATAAAATAATGTTTATATATCTGTACATATTAATATTTTTATAAATATTCAACTCTTGGTTACCTTTAAATGTCATAAAAGGCATAGAATAAGAAATCAATAGTTCTATCCTCTACTTTCAGAGTGAATACATCATTATACTTATTATATAGGTTTTAGAAGGAGCTGGGCTTTCAATACATAGGTTGATGATTGACTGTACACGTTTCTTCATATACAAGAAAAGTATATCTGTGTTAAGAAGAAAACGAATTTTTTAGAGGTAAAGAGATCAGTTTCAAAATCATACTAATTAGGAAAAAGCAAATGTCCCTGATAATAAACAGCATTGAAAATTATTTGAAAACCCACTAAAGCTAAGAAACATTTTATGTAAACACAGTTTACCAGATGATTTTGAATCATTGGTGGAAAATTGTTGACTTATTTATTATAACCTTTCTAGAAGGTGATATAAGATGTTATGATAAAATGTTTCTAATATCCAATAGTTTTCTCTGCTACAGGATGGGTCCATGAAAAGGAGAGAAACCAGAAGGCGCTTATCTAGTGTAGAAAAAAATCTGTCTCTTAATCTGTCTGGCAAAAAAAATGGCCCCAGTGAATCTTTGTTGACTAGATTAGCGAATGAAGAAGCTATGCACCACATTTTTAAATGAATTAAAAATAACACCTCTCTCTGCTAAGCTAATAATTAGCATCTGAGGCCAGTGTTGGCAATGTTTTAAAATGTAAAGAAATAAAATGTCAATGTATTAAAAATAATATAATGTCTACTGGCAAATTTAAAATATCCACATAAACAAAAATGAGAAAACAAGATTCTTCTGTGTTTCTACCAATAGATAAAACCACCATTATCACAGTAGTGTATATCTTCATTTAGATATATGTAGCTGCAACCTCCAATTATGAGAGTTTAATATTAAATGGTTTTACATTTCTTAATAATTGCAATAAATATGTAATTTAAACCATTTATCACTCTCACACCTAGTTACACATGACTTACGTACTAATTTCTTTGGGGAAGATAGCACTTTCATCACTGGCATCTTGATCTTGATTCAATATTTTTCAAGTACCTGTCATTATTAGAATATTATATTGGGAAATTACTATTCAAACATATTATTGATCCAAAGCTTTCATCCGTAATTCCTTGGAATTGAAGAAACAGGTCACAATCTTACACTAAAATGCTTCTTAATGTTCCCTCTTCAATTTGTTCCTTGGACTTTGTCACCTTTGGATGATAAAGGCATCACAACCCAACTATAGTCAGTTGATTGTTGGCCATGTGAGTTTAGAATATGTGTTATTTAGCATATTTCTGAACTCAGTTTGGTGCCTTATGGTTTTCCATTAGGAAAAGTTTTAATTAGCTATACACATACTATTAATTAAAAATTTAAAAAGTACTATACAGATTGCTTTATTACCTGTCTTCAATATATAGTATATGATACTTATCTTTTCACAGTATGAGGATGATACTTGTGTCTTTCAACAAGTGAAAAAATATATTACAAAACATATAAAGCCAAAGCTAATTCTCATTCCTTAATTATCTTTACTATCTCATTAAGAAAGCCAATGTTAATAGTCTCACATGCATACTTTCCCTCTTTTTCCTGGTCACCCCACTTTCTTTCCTTCTCTTCCTTCTGGCATTCTGTGCTAAAAAGCTTGGGTATATTCTCCTATTCTTTTTCTTAATGTTCTGTACATGACTTCACACACACACACACACACACAACACAAACACACCCACATATGTGTATAAAATAGAGCAATTGATAATTTCAAACACCCTTTCCTCCATACTACCTTTTTATAAAATCAACAGTAAGTCCTGAAATGATGATTGAAAAGCCCCAGTATAATACATAAATAGCTTTTCCTCAGTTTCTTTGGGTAATACCAAGATTCAAGAGATTTATAGGGCCAATGTAAATCTTTCCCCATGGTGTCCAGTGATCTCTGGAGAGTAAGTAGTGCCCAGGACTTAGACAATTTTGACTCTGCTTTCTGATTTCTCCCAGTCTTCTCTCAAGCTTCCAAGGTGCCCAGACCTATATTTCAAATGTAGTGATTTTCAAACACTTTATATTTGTAATGTGAAGAATCCCTTTATATACTTAAGTCATTCAGGATTCAAATTACTTTGTTTCTGTGGGTTTTACCTCTAAGCTTATTTATCAAAGTAGAGAAATTTTAAAATATTTGTTATGTATAAAACAAAAATTATAAATGCATTAAATGAAAAAATACATGTTTTGAACAATTACTATAATTTTGTAAGAAGTATTATGGTATTACTGCATAATAAGTAACTATGATATTGTGATACTTCTAGAATTGCATCAGTGTCTTCCTCAGGTGCAGCAAGAGCCAGGGAAAATATTGGATCAAAACTGTAGTGGTTGGAGAGAGAAACACTACTGGATATTGTGATGAAGGTCACCAGTAAAAGCAGATTGTCCAGGAACACTATCAACAATAAGCAAAATCTTGAAAGGTATGTTATTCTCCAAATAGTACTTGTCCATTTTGTTGTCAGAGCAATTCAGGAGGGCATCTTGCAAGAGTAGCTGGGTCATCCATGCCTTCTTATTGCTCCTGATAGTTAGTGCTTATTCATATGCTTGAAGGCCCTGGGGTTCTCACTGTGCCAGGTCACAAAGCCTCTCAATTTATAGCATGTAACGTAATCCCCAGGCAAGACTGTTATCCTGTTCTTAAAAGACATGAGATCTGGCATCCTTATGAATCATTACTGAGTATTATTTACTGTACATAATTATATGAGCTATACTGTGATAAGACTGGCAATGCAATAAATTTGTTTACACCAGCATCACAGCAAAAAGTTGAGTAATGTGTTGTGCTATGATGTTATGACAGCAACGATGTCACTAAGCAATAGAAATTTTTCAGCTCCACTATAATCTTATTGAACCAGCATTGTGTACGTGTTCTGTCATTGACTGAAATGCTGTTATACAGAACATGATTGTCTAAAATCAGGTGTACACATGCTGCTTTATTAATATCACGCATGTGTATATAGAATACCAAAGAATATTTCTTTTTCTTTTTTTAATCTTAAGGATTTTATTTTTATTTATTTATTTATTTTTTAAATATGTTTTACTGATTATACTATCACAGTTGTCCCAATTTTCCTTCTCTCTGCTCCCCTCCACCCGGTGACCCCCCTCCCTCCAGTTGTCCCCCCGTTTTAGTCCATGTCCATTGGTTGTGCATATAATTCTTCTCAGCCTCTTCCTATCTACTCCATTCCCTCTTACTATGCTTCTTAACTCCTGTACCATCTCCCTCCCTTACCCCTTACCCCTCCCTGCTGACCTCCTCCCAATATGTTCCCCATATCTATAGTTCTTTTTCCACTCTCATTGCCTATTTAGTTTGCCTTTGCTTCAGTTCCCTAGCTTCTGTTGTTGTTTCTTGTGTTACAGTTTTCATTTTAGTGTTCATTGTTTTGATCCTCTTTTTTCTAAACCAGTCCCTTTAACATCTCATCTAATAGTGGTTTGGATCTAATGAACTTTTTCAGTTTTATTTTGTCCTGGAAGCACTTTCTCTGTCCTTCTATTCTGAATGACAATTTCACTGGATAGAATATTTGTGGTTGTAGGTTTTGGATTTTTATTACTTTGAATATTTCTTGCCAGTCCCTTCTTGCCTGCAGGGCCTCCCTTGAGAAGTCAGCTGATAGTCTAATTGAGACCCCTTTGTACATGATTCTTTTCTTCTCTCTTGCTGCTTTTAAGATTCTCTCTTTATCTTTAATTTTTGACATTTTGATTATAATGTGTCTTGGAATGGTTCTCCCTTGGTCCAGTTTTTTTGGAACTCTCTGTGCTTCCTGAACCTGTAAGTTTATTTCCTTCCTCAAGTTTGGGAAGTTCTGCTTTATTATATTTTCACTTAATTTTTCAATTTCTAGTTCTTCTTCTTTGCCCTCTGGCAATCCTATTACTCTTATGTTCGATCTCTTATAGCTGTCCCAGAGGTTTCTGATCCTCTTCACACTTTTCTTGCTTCCTGTTTCCTCTCTCCACACTGGTTGACTGTTTGTTCCTTCTCTATATTCCAGTTTGTTGATTTGAACTCTGGATTTTATTTCCTCACAATCTGTCTCATATGTGGGTTTGTTCTTTTCAATATGAGTGTTTTTCGATCCTTTCTCGTCTTTTTCCAAATCTTTTGTGAATTCTGTAAGCCACCTGATAACAATGGCCCAGAACTGAGCCTCTGACAGGTTTCTTATTTGTTCATCTGTCAAATTCTTCATCTGTTGCCTGGTGAGCTGCGCCACCGGGATTTCTATAGTTGTCTGCCTCATTTTGACCGATGCGTTTTGCTTTCTTGGGCCGGCTATAGGGGATCACAACCCAGCGACCGGCAGCAATCGCAACTTTTTCACCACACTGTGGCCCTTTGTCATCATTACCCAGCGACCAGTGGCGATCCGCAACCTATTTCGTGGCGCTGTGGCGCTTTGTGGTCACTACCCAGCAACTGGCGGCGGTCCAGCAACCTATTTCGTGATGCTGTGGCACTTTGTGTGGGGGCGGGGGTCCAAGATGGATTCCTGCCATTATTCTCTGCTGGGAGACTCGGGTACATCCCCCTGCCCTCTGGGCCTCACCGTCTGAGGCAATGCAGTGGCTGCTTTCCCCAGCGTTGGGGTCGGGAGCTGCTGTGGCTCGACTGAAGCCAGGACTGCTCTCCCTGCCGCTGTCCCTGCTACTACCACAAACAGCACCACCCACCTTCACTCCTCTTACCTGCCCGACAAGCGCCGCTGGTTTATAACTTCATACGTTGGGCTTCCGTGTAGTTTTATTTTCTGGAATTTCTAGTTATCTTTTGTTTTGAGGTAGTTGTATTCCTCTCTAGTTGTAGAGGGAGACCAAGCATGTCCGTCTAAGCCTCCATCTTGGCCAGAAGTCCTCAGAATATTTCTTTATTAGGCTATGTCTTCAAAAGTTGGTTCCTCAAATATTTCAATCTGTGATAAAGTCTCAGTAACTTAGATTCAGAAGTAAAAATATATGTCATTTTCATCAATAATAGCATCTTATAAACAAGAGAAATAATTACAGAGGACATGAATTTGGAATATGCTGGTTGTCAAAATAAAATCAAAATGTGGACATATATCACCCAAACATGATTTTCTATCTTTAATTATTTTAGTGTTTATATATTTTTGAATTAAAGAGCTTTAAGTAGAATTTATTATGGGGTTTTAAAATTAATATTTTAAAATTTACAGAATTATTACCAAAATAGCACCTAATTTCTGTATATCCCACACCCAGTCCTCCCTATTATTAACTTATATTAATATGGTACATTCTTTACAGTTAATGAACCAAATTATACATTATAATTAACTAAAATCCATACTTGATCGAAATTTCTTCAGTTTCGCTCCATGACCTTTCTCTGTCCCAGGACCTCATTCAGGATTCCACACTGTATTAAGTTATCTTAACTCATTAGGCTACTCTAGTTTGTGACAATTTCTCAGATTTTCCTGTTTTGGATAACCTTGACAGTTTTCAGGATTATTGCTGAGGTGTTTGGTAGATACTCCCTCAGTAAAGATTTGTCTGAAGTTTCTGTCATGGTTAGAACTGGGCAATGAGTTTGGGGTAGCATTACAGTGTTTTCTTTGGCTTTAATGAGGTGATAAATTCGAGTTTGTTGCTTATATACAAGTTTTCTAAGAGATGGTCTTCATGGAAAATGACCGTTAGCAAAGCCGATCAGGAATTTCAAAGTTTAAAAGTGCTCAATGACCTTACATTTTCAGGAAGTTTCTATACTCACAGAAGTATTACATTAGTTCATATTTGGCTATTCAATCATACATGGAAGGGGAATTATAAAAAATGTTAACTCAAATCGTATCGAAGTTATAAAGTAGCTTTGTAGATAAGGTAAACAATCATACCAATTTGAGGAGAAAACTCCCAATTCCTAGCTGCTGATTCATTGCATTGGTTAATAGCCCCTCTTCTTACTCTTGAAAAATTTGAAGACTGTATGATAAATCATTTGATCACAGATTTGTTTACTATTGTTGCTGTAACAAATTACCACAAACTTAGTAGTTTAATACACCACACATTTATTATTCAATTCTGGAGGTTGAAGTCCAAAATTAGGTTCATTGAGCTAAAATCAGGATATATTCAATACCGAGTTCTTTTCATAAGCTTTCAGGGAAATCCCATATCCTCACCTTTAAAGCTTCTCTTGCCTTGTGGCAACGTTCCAGCAGTAACATTAGTTTGACCTCTGCTCTGTCATTATATTTTCTTGTTTGACTATGACCCTCTCACATTTCTTTTATAGGGACTCTGTGAATACATTGGGCCCACCTAGATAATCCAAGATAGCCCTCCAATTATAGGACACTTAATCACATCTTCAAAGTTCTTTGCCATGGGAGGTCATGTATTCCAGGTTTCAGAGACTAGTGTATGAACATCTTATTCTGCCTACTATATACTCTAGTAATCAAGAACAAGTAAAAATAGTAATTCTGTTTAAGCTGTGAAGGGTGAAGGTGTGAGTGCAAGACTTAATTCTGAGAATTCATTTAAGTATAAACCCTTAACCTCCCCATGCATTTCTACCATGGGAATTTATGTTGCTAGTTGGTGGTAATCTGGAAAATAAGAGAGGCATTATAGCATGAATTTATGATCACGTTTTGTTTATTATACTAGACTCTCCTGACATTGGAATGTGGACCAAAGTGAGAGTATAAATCAGGTAAGTGAATATGGCAAAATAAGAAACTCGTTCATATGGTAAAATAATAAACTTTCTGAACTTTATGGTTTCATATGATTTTACCAGGGTCTCATATGACTTTATCATATTTTTTGTCTAATTTTGAGATGAAATCCTAATAACTTAAGCAACACGTATTCCCAAAGTTAGGTGTCTTGGTGAGGCACTCCTTGCTCAATTGCACAGAACAGGAGCCACCTACAGATGTAGCAGTGTAGATAGTGGGACATAACCAAAAAAATAATAAAAAGGAATCCTTTCTAAACATAGAAGATTTAAACCAATAGCCAATTTCCAGCAGGCCACCAAAGATATTTACAAAATGTACAACTCAAAATTTCTATGTACAGTTTCAAAAAAAAAAAAAAACAAAACTCCAAACATTCAGAATCCTTCACCATGAGATCACTACTATGGGCGAAGTCTGTTTTAATCTGGTGGATTAAAAATGGCCAAAAGTACTTTGACACTTTTTCTAATGTGATAAGGTTTGTATCCTCCTTGAATATGGGAAACACTCCGACGGCTTTGACTAATATGGTGCAATAAACATAATACTGCCCCAGTGTTTTCCCTAGTGTGTTGAGTCACTATGTAAAGGTCCAACTGACCTGAGTCCTTCATGTTGGAAGAATGTCCAAATTAGCGTTAAGACCATGGGATGTGGGGATGGAGGGAGAGAGAGAGCTAATTAGGCCTCAGTTCTTCTTGTTATTGTCAGCCATTCAAGCCACCAAGCCACCCTAGTTGGAGACACAGCATTTGTGGAATAGAGATTAACTATCTTTCTTGAGTCCTGCTCAAATCCCTGACTCCAAACATTGTAAGAATAAGACAATGATTGTTGTTTTATGATGCTAAATTTTGATGTGGTATGCTATGCAGTAACAGTTAATCAATACTTGCACAAAGTGCCTGTCTTTAAGCAACTTGGGAGAAACTTCTTATTAACTATTTTCTATCCACCTCTCAAAATAATTTTGCTCAGTTTTGGTGTTCATCCAGTTAGTCGCCTCACAAGTGGTCTTCACTGCTTGGCTTGTCAGTTTCAACTGATACTTTGTCTGAAACATCTTAATTAATTATTCTAGATTTAACTCATAATTTAAAATTGGGTTTTGTTTTCCATTTCTTTCTATATACGAAAAACTGATTTTTCTAACATATAAACTAACTACTAGATCTCAGATCTAACTGGGAAGGTATGAAAAACCATCAATACATTTGAGATAGAACATTTTAATTTTATATTATGGCAACTTGGCCTAAGGAGCCATTTTATAAAACATAATCCATTAAATAATTTTTAACATTTGCTTTAAAGACTATACTACTCCGTTTACTAAAACTTAAAAAAAAAAATACCATTTGAATTTCTATTATTTTTGAAGTATCAGGGGACACAAAAATAACCAGGTTCTAAACATTTTTCTAATTACTCAGTGACCAAAAAAGACAAAGGCCCTGCTCTTATCAAACATAAATTATACTCGTGAGAAACAGAGAGTATACACACAAAAAGCTGAACAAATAAATAAATATACCATAGGTCAAGTTGAGTTGTCCTTTCATGGTAGTTACTGGCCACATGTGGCTATTTAAACTTAAACCACATTTATTAATAGTTAAAATTAAAAAGAACAAAAAATATCAGTTCCCCAAGCACACTAGCCACACCAAGTGCTCATTAGCCTTAAATGGCCAGTGCCCATCACATAGCACAGTACAGAATACAGAACCTTCCCATTTTTACAGACAGTTATATTGCCTGGACTAGAAACTTAAAGCAAAGTAAGGATAGGTGCTCAAAATAATTTGTAAATTAAAAGAAGCAAAAACTCCTTAGTGTATTTTATAGAACCTTATATAGATCTCTCTATTAAGTTGTCTTACTGACTTCAGAATATTCAACAGTTGATTAATTTATGCTACCATGAGTAGAAAGAGGTGAATTTATTTGTTTCAGTATTCATTAATGACACAGTTTACAATTTTGTTAGCTTTCTTTTTAAAATCCATCTACAGGAAAGAAAAAGCATTATATTAATGATAGGTTTCCTTACTTTTGAGTATAAATTATACAAAATGTTTACAGATACTATAAGAGAAAAATTATATTTGTGCATGTTTATGATTGATTATTTAAAAATGAGAATGCTATAGTAACAAGTATATAGTATTGAAGCCTCAACTTTACCGATAATTTATATGAAGTTAACTTTCTAGGGGAAAACATAATTTATAAAGTATTTAAAAATCTAGAATTTTCATTTTGATGAATATTGTTCAACAAGAAAAATCAAACTTATCTCTCAAGATAATTTGAATTGAATTGTTTTTTAGTTATCATTTTCTGTCTTTGACTCATCAGGAGCATCTGTAACTGCTCTTAATTTTTTGTGAAACCATCATTACTTGCATAAAATGTTTCTAAATTATGATCATGTTATATTACCACTTAAACATATATTAAGTAAAATGTTAATGAAGTTAAAGATCTTACCACTGTGGTCTTGAATGAAAAAATTTAAACATAAAATGTTATATTAAAGATTAGAAAGAACAAAAATATATCATTCATAAAATTCAAAAACTAAGAAAGATAGAAACTCAAAACAAAATTAAAACAAAACTTATTTTCTTTTCCCAGATAAAGGGAGGCATGAAAAAACTCTCAGTAAATTATTTTTTGATGTGAAGTAAGAAACAATACAGTAATACATGTCTAGTTTTAAAACAGTCATTCCAGCTATTTGAGAAGTCTTAGCTTTTATATTTACACAATGACAAAAGAGCTGGAATCATTAGGAAGAAAGAACTATCAGTATTTACAAATTATATGATTGTCTTCATAGAAAAATAGCACAAAAAGTCACCTAGTTTTATATGCAATGGCAAACATAATTCTGACAGATTCAATATGATGTAATTATGAGGAAAGGTAAAAAAAGACATGCAACTATTATGAAAAATGTTTTTAAATGTATTGAAAACTATTAAGAAAGTTCTGAGTATGTGAAAGAAAAAATGCTCTGGAATAGAAATTAACTTCCTAAAGATATTATTCTCTTCAAGTTAATCTATAGATTAAACAGAATTCCAAACAAAGTACCAAAATAAAAAATACAAATGGACAAGCAGATTATAAAATGAAGGAGAGGAGAACCAAGAATAGGTAAGGTGCAAAGAAGGAAAATGGCAAGATTGGGAAGATTGGGGTGGGGGCCAATATCTATAAGGAGACATATTGCAAAATTATAATAATTTAGAGGATCTCTTTTGCTTCAGAGATAGATAAATAAAGCAACGGATAAGAATGGAGGGTAATAAACAGACCCAGCCATATTGAGATCTGATTGATAATCACTGTGATATTGTTTATTACTCAGAATATGTTGAACATCTCAACAAATGGTGCTGTAAATTTTAGTAATTCACATTTTCAGAAAAGGATAATATCTAAAATCAAGACCAGGGAAATGTAAGAATACAAAATCTATATTCTCTCAGAGAGGAATTTCTAAAAAAAATAAAAAAAAACACAAAAAATATGTTTTAATAAAGTTTAATAAACGTATTGACTGCAATATAACTAAGGCATTTATCAAAAGAACAATATATAAGATAAGCCAAACACTAGCAGAAGACATTTGCACTATTGAGCATAGAAAAAAATGTTTTCTGAACTATATAAATATTCTTTATAAACCAAAAGAAAAACACTCAAACATATTTTAAAAATGAACCTATAGAATGGTAAATATCTAAAGATATATCTCATTTTATTTCTTCACAGAAAAATGCAAATTAAACTCACAATGAGATATATTAAAGAATGAGCTGGGCAAAAATTAAAATAGACTGGTGATACCAAATGTTGCCATGGATACAAAATAGAAAGAAATCCAATAAACTGATGGTTGTTTTGAAATTATAATATTTTGAAAAAACATTTGATAATATCTAATAAAAGCTATGTATATTGCCAGGATTTTATCCTTAGGTGTATACTATAAATAAAGCATTTCATATATAATTCAGAATATATCTATCTCTTGTCTCCATAGACACCTTTTGTAATAATTAAAAACTGATAGCAGGACTTCCGGCCAAGATGGAAGCGTACAGAGACATGCTGCCTCTTCCTCCACAACTAAGAAGGAATACAAGTACCTCAAAACTAGAAACAAACAGAAGTTTCAGAAAATCAAACTGCATGGAAGTCCAGCAAACAAAGATATAAAGAAGAAATACTCATTCAGACATGTAGGAGGGGCGGAGCCAAGGCGGAGAAGATGTGGTGCGGTGGCAGCAGCAGGGACAGCAGTGGCAGGCCTGCAGAAAGCGCAGTCACACATTTTAAAATGTCAGAAGAGACACCTGGGGAGTGCTCCCTGCTCCTCACTGGACCTAGCAGCTCACAGGCTCAACACTAGGGAAAATCAAGCTTTATTGCTTCTGACTGTGCAGACCAGTAGGGGTTGAGGCAGAGACAGAAACTGCTGGTCTCTCAGCAGAATCCGCTTGTTTAAAGGACCCTCATGGTCCTAGAACATCCGCAAACCCACCCACTCTGGGAACGATGGGCAGGACAGTAGCTAGAGGGGTGCCAGTCCAGTGCAGAGTGGGAGAGGTGCCTGGAAAAGGGGTGAGTTCTGGGAAGGCAGCATTGTTCCTGCTCGGACCCCTCCCCGACATACAGCAACATGACGTAGTGAAACAGGTCTCCCTGTACTGATGAATCCCTAAGACTCCACCCATTATAATATAACATGACTGACAGCTCTACCTGGGACGTGGAGGCGAACAAACACAGGAGCCTGTCAGAATGAGGAGACAGAGAAGTATGTCCCACAAGGGGGAACAGAGCAAGGTCCCAGTGGGAGAACTAAGCTATAAGGAGATAGCCAAACTCACAGATGAGGAGATAGAAAACCTAACAGATAAAGAATTCAAAACACTGGTGATAAAGATGCTCACAAGCTTGACAGATATGCTTGAGTATGGCAAACACATAAGAGAAGAAGTGAAGGCTATGCTAAGTGAAATGAAGGAAAATCCACACAAAACTAATGGTGAAGAGAAGGAAACTGGGGTTCAAGTCAATGATTTGGAACATAAGGAACAAAAAACAAAACAAAACAGTCAACCAGTGCAGAATGAGGAATCAAGAATTGAAAAAAATTAGGGAAACCTCCCAAATTTTGTAAAGGAGATGAACATACAGGTCCGGGAAGCACGGAGGGTCCTGGGCGTGCTGGACCCAGAGGGGACCACACCAGGATGCATCATGACTAAGATGCCAAAGGTGAAAGATAAAGAGAGAGTCCTGGGGGCAGCAAGAGAGAGGTTGAGGGTTGACTACAGGGGGGTGCCTATAGGACTATCAGCTGATTTCTCAGAGAACATTTTGCAGGCAGAAAGGGACTGGCAAGCAGTGTTCATTGTGATGTAAGGCAACCTACAACCGAGATTACTCTATCCAGCAAGGCTATCATTTAGAATGAAAAGGCAGATGAAGTGCTTTCCAGACAAGGTAAGGTTAAGGAGTTCATCATCACCAAACCATTATTATATGAAATGTCCAAGGGACTTAAGAAAAAGAAGATCAAAAATATGAACACTAAAATGATAACAAACTCACAACTATCAACAACTGAATCTAAAAAATAAAAACAAAATCCAACTAAGCAAACCAGAATAGGAACAGAATCATAGGTATGGGGATCATTTGGAGAGTTATCAGCTGGGAGCGGGGAGGAGGAGAAATGGGGATATCATGCAGGGACAAAAAGTATAATCGATTGGTACAAAGTAGACAGGGGAAGTTAAGAATACTATAGGAAAGGATGAAGCCAAAGAACTTATAAGCGCAACCCATGACATGAACCAAGAAGGGTGGGATTGATGGAGGAAAGGGGGTACTGAGGAAAGGGGAGCAAAGGGGAAAAATTGGAACTACTGTAACAACATAGTCAATCAAATATACTTGAAAAAACTGATAGCAATCTGAATATCTATCAACAATATAACGAACAGCTATATTTTGATATACATGTATTCACACAATAGAATATAAAAGCCTAGGTACATTTCAACAAATAAAGACTGAGAAAACATGTCTAGGAGAGTATGCGTAGTGCAATTTATGTAATTAAAAATTGAATAATATATTATTTAGGGTAAAACAGGTAATAAACTGTGCTTTCATTAAAAATAATAATAATGACTGGTAAATTACAATTTGTCTTTGCTCACTAACTAGTAAATCTGTTTGATAAAAGGTAATAATAAAAGCTATATGTTATACTTTTTAAAAAATTATTTCCCATCGCTTGTTAATTTGGCCTAAACCAGAAGAGAGGACAAGCTCTCTTCTAGTCTGTTTTTTGTTTGTTTGTTTGTTTGTTTGTTTTGTTTTTTGAGAAACCTGAGATTTATCGAGCGATTTGCTAGGGAAAGAGATGAAGTTAGATTAGTGACTTCTGTATTGAGTTTTTGAAGTTGAGGTCGTCGTCGGCAGCCGTCCGTCTTGAGAGACGATGGTGTAGCTTCTTAAGAATCTATCTGCACCGCCGAGAATGGTTGTGCAGTCCGACTCGGGAGTGACACGGTATCTGTCTCCTCCTGTGTTGAATCGACATCTTGCGATGACACTGGAGTGTCCTCTCCAGTGAAGCTGAAGCTACAGAGCCTGGGCAGGGTGATATGGAGGGTCTGCTGTTGCCCATGCAGCAGACCCCCCCTCTCTTCGCAGCTGAAGGGTTCAAGGGAAAGACGGAGTCAATACAGCTTGGCTTCAGGTGCGCCGCAGGAGTTGCCGGTGTTGACTACAACGTCAAACCGCCTTAGGGACTCCGGCCCCGGATTTTCTGTCGGGGTTTACTCCCTTAGCCTTTCCCCTGAAGAGGTATGCCGCAAGGCAGCGGAGGTTTTTTGGAGTCAGAGATTTCTACAAGGTCAACAGGAAAGTTTGGTTTAGAGTTTACGAGTTACTGTGACCTACACCATACCTCTGCCAGAATCCTGGAATTGCAGTCAGGATCTCAAAGGAGAATGATTGTAATGTCAAATAGGAAGACAGAACTTTCAGCAGCAAGGCCCCCAGATTGTGAAAAGAGTACAAAGTCTCAGCTTTCCCTGACTGCATGGTACCACTGGGTTAGGGCAATATGTGTGCAAGGTCTTTATAGAAGGTAACCAACTATGTAATATGAAAATAAAGACATTTATTGAAGAAGATACAAGAAACATTGTACAGAGGACAATGATCCCTCAGTCCCCTTCAAAGTTATGCCCTTCCTGAGGAAATCTGGTTCATTGGTAGTGGCTTGAATCAAGTCATTAGCAACTGCAGCACAGTGTTCCTTCTGCTTTGGTAGCAGAAGTCGGAGAATGAATTTTGTCATGACACATTTCATGCCAAGATCCTGCATCAAAATCTTGGACACAGTAGTTTTTGGAATCCCCGGATCAGCTTCTAGTTCTCACTCTGTCAGTCGTCATCTTTGTTGATTGCAGCCCATACACATTCAACATTCTCAGGGGTTCTGCTTGTTGCAGGCCTTCCACAAGGTGAATCACTCTCAACAGATTCTTGATCACCTTCGAAATGTTTGTGCCACACTTTTATTTGCACTGAACCCACTGAATCATTCCTGAAAGCCTTCTGAACCATCTGAACAGTTTCCACAGAGGAATGTTCAAGCTTAACACACAATTTGAAGCAGTATTATTGCTCTACCTCTTTAGTCATTTTGAATGTGATGACCACACAGTACACACGCTCACTCAGTGGTGTCTACCACCACCCACTGACCAGTACAGTGGAGTCATCACTGTTCACACATGCACATTCCAGTCTACTTCCTTTGACTGCCAGGTTACAGCAATACTGCGCAAACCATTTTTGTTATAGTAACAATGGCTGCACTTTTTCTGGTCAGAGCTCATACTTGCTGATACTCACCTGGGCCAAAGAACAATAATTGCTAAATGTCAAGTTTTAGGTTGTAGCCTTCTCCAAGTTGTTCCCCAAACTCAGAACTTTGTTCAGTCTTGATCACTGGGGAAGAAATACTAGTATTGGCAAAACTGGCTTTCCTTTCAAACTCATGGGTAAAGAATCTTAAAATCAAAGGCAATATTATGTTGGAAATATAATAAATCATTTCTTGCACATCTGAATTTGAGCATGTGTACTTGGAATTATACTTGTATACTATAAATATTTTAATATTTTTATTTTGTTGTGCAATTATTTTCCTTTCTACCTTCATTTACATGAATCAAGGTCCACTTTATAGTCATATAATGTAAAAAAACTGTTAGGAACAGTAATTTGGCATTATAAACATAATCGTTGGACTAACTTCAACTTTTTTCCTCTGTGTTACTAAATTCAGTAACTCCAGTCTGTTTCAGACACAGCGTGCAGCTTTTTGGAAGGAAGACACATGTTCTCATATGTTTTATATAATTTTCATTCAGTGAAGATTAAAAAAGTAATTGAGTACAGGTTCATGAAAAAGTTTTCATAAAAAAGTGTAGTCAGAGAAAGTGGCTCTCTGCTAGTATTTAGTGAAAATCATGTGAGTTATGCATTTAGAACCAAATTTAATGAAACTGTGCTAGGATATGTTTTATCTAAAGTATTCTGCATAATTTTAAGCCCATGAATATGTAAACACAATCATGATTCCAAGTTTAAATGTTCTAGTGTCAAACTTGGTGCTACTGCCAAAATATTAACGGAAAACAGAATATTTGGCACATAAAATCTATCAGTATTTTAAAATAATGCTAGAAATTATGGGAAATAGACAATATTTCTCATCATGTAGTAATGTTGATGTTCAGTTGTTGAAATAACAGAAAACTATAAAATGAGAATGAGTTATCATAAGCTTTCTTTACTGAAATTTTAGTAAAAACAATACAGAAAGAACTTCCCATATTAAAAGCACTCCAAAATCTTCAGTTTTTTTAACACACTGGTTAACTCCGAAATAAAATGGCTGGCACAAAGACCTTGACTTTTTAAGAGAGTTCTTGGTTTCTTTTATAAATTCTACTGACTCACATTTATAACATTAGGTTCACACATTTTACTTTTGTTTTTTTCAGAACTAAGCTTATAATTACAGTGGAAGAATGCAACTTAAAAAGCAGAGTTAGTTGACTTTCTTGCTATAAATGTGGACTCTAACTGCAGTTGACAATGAGGAATGGTAACTGACAAACAGCTGTGAAGGATAAAAAAGAACAGAAGGAAAACACTAATGTAGAATTAAAGATGCACAATAACATTTTTGAGTAAAGTAAAAAGAAATTATTGCATTCTGTGCAGGAGCACACATTAACATCTTAACTCATAATAGTGTGATATAAATAATCTTCATAACCCTAATTTATGTCATGTAGAAAATTTTGGAAAAGTTGACACATCCAAGGAAAATGATAAATGAACCTCCAAAATAGCAATTAAAAGACAGGGAGACTCTTCTAATTCTTGGGAATCACATTTTTTCAGAGTCAAATATGATATTTTACTTACACTATGAGGAGCATTTTGGGCTTGCATTCTATTCTTATATATTTCTCAATAGAAACTTTACAAATGTTCTATGATGTTTTTGTGTGCTTTTTCCTTGAAAGATCAAAAAAAGTAAAAAAGCTCATAGAGAGACTGATGCTAGTGATAATGCTTGAGGCTCATTCACTAGATAATTGAGCTACTCTCATTTGTATAGCTCTTTCCAATAATTTTGTATATATTATGTTTTATGGACTATTGCTTAAAAGTCAGAAATATATGGAAACTGTACTAAATATTGAAGGATATTGAACAAAAGCCATGTGGTAAGCAGAGGGGCCTCCATAAATTACCCACACCATACTTTCCGGAATCCGTGATATATAACAGATTATAAGTCAAAAGAGGTTTTTTTTTGAAATGGTATTTAAGGTCATATGCCCCGAAATAGAAAGATTATACTGGGTTATTCTGTGGGCACAAACTAATCACATGAGCCTTTCTTGAACTGCAGTAAGAAAGGAATAGCACAAGGAGAAGAACTAAAATATTTGCCACAATAAATGCCTTATAAATAAACTCAGGGAAGATAAAGAGAAACAAAGAAAGCCATAATATTATCCAGCAAACGATTGGGTTAAATATCTGTAATTATTTTACTGACATAGCTTTATATTAATAATTGTGGACATTATTGTCAAATGACAGAAGATAAAAGAAAATAGTTAAAACAGACTTAAAAGTCATGGGGATGGTAAATTTAAAAACTAAGCATTAAAAAAAATTAAGTGAGTAAATTGCATTTTAGAATACATGTGAGTAAAACTCACATTTCCCTTGAACTTTGAAAGGTATATATTTATTTATATATCTCTGTCTTGTTTTCTTCCTCTCCTTCACATACACACAGTTGCTCCATTTGTATTTCATTTTTATTCAGAACTGTGTAGAAAGGAACTTTAATATACTTTGAAAAATATGTATAAACTGAAACATTTACTTATTTCTTAGGAAAAATAAGACTTCATAGATTATGGATAAAAATGATTTTTAAAAAAATGTCATCGCTCATTGTAGTCTAGATAAGGTTTTTTTAAAAAAAACTAGGTAAATTATATCTATTATATATTCTAGATTTTTAATCATATCCATGAATATCAAAATAAATTATGTATTGTGGGACTACTTCCATACTTTCCTACCGTTGATTGGTCACCCTACGGCAAGCACTGTGCTCTTTTCATTTTGTTACATTTAATAATCATAACAATATTCTATAATTGACTTTATTACCTTCTTCCTACAGATGATGGAAAAGTTTTAAGATTTTAAAAAATTGTGTAGGACCTGCAGTTATTAAGTAGCTACATACACATTAAGCCCAAGGTTTTCTTATTGCAGAACTAGAAAATAAAATAATCTCTTTAGTATTGAGGCCATTTTAAATCCTGGCAATACAAATCCATTTTGTACAGTATCAATTAAGACATTATAAAGGCTCTATAAATAAATATTAATGAGCCTGCATAAAATAAGCATCTTCATACTTCAGCTTATTTTTATATGTACAGTCATGCTCTGGCTTAGAGATGGGAGTGCATTCTGAAAAATACATCATTAGATTTCTTTGTTGTGCAAACATCATGGGATGCACATAGGTGCACATAGATGGTAGAGCCTACTACACAACTAGACAGTGTGGTATAGTCTATTTCTTCTAGGCTACAAATCTGTACAGTGTGTTTTATAACAGTAGGAGATTATATCAAGCACAAGAGAAAATGATGCAATCAAGAGATGAGGTTGCTACAGGCAAACCTTCTTTATAAGTAGAAAGTGTACACTATAAAATAACAATAAAACATATAGGACAATACACATATAAACTATTAACAAGTCATTTATTATTATTATCAGGTATTATGTACTGTACATAATTGCATGTGCTTGCTTTTATAAGCCTGGCAAGGCAGTAGTATTGTTTATACTAGCATCACCACACGCATGTGAGTAATATGTTATGCTACGGTGTTAGAGCAGCTCACACATTACTGGGCAATAGGAATTTTCAGCTCCATTCTAATCCTATGAGAGCCCATTGGTATAAGCTGTCTGTCATGGACTGAAACATTAATATGTAGCACATAACTGTGAAAGGGTAGAATTAAAATTTATTTCAGGATTTAATGATCATTTTTTTAATTCTGTGAAGATAATTTTGTGGAAAACTTATGATGAATTAGTTGTTGACATGTTAGAACTAAACTATAATTAAGTAATGAATTTTGTTTAGATATAAAATATTTCCACCTCTATATTTAACTACCTTACTTGATATTTATTTTCCATGAAGAGGAACCAGCAAAATCCTCAGAACAAAAACTCAGAGAAAAAAAATGTTTTCTATAAAGAGAAACAAGCAAAACTCAGAGCAAAAGAACTCAGAACAAAACTCAGAGTAAAACAGTGGGGCTCCGGAAGCAAAGAGACTAAGTAAATACATTAAAGAGAAAGGTGTGGTCAACATTTCAAGTGGCTTAACCATGGCAGATAATAAATATTAAGAAGAGTCATTGCATTGAAGCCCTGGCTGGTTTAGCTCAGTGGATTGAGCGTCGGCCTGCGAGCTAAGTGTCGCTGGTTCGATCTTCCAGTCAGGGTACATCAGAGAAGGAAAACTCTGACTCCAAAAAACCTCCGCTGCCTTGCGGCATACCTCTTCAGGGGAAAGGCTAAGGGAGTAAACCCCGACAGAAAATCCGGGGCCGGAGTCCCTAAGGCGGTTTGACGTTGTAGTCAACACCGGCAACTCCTGCGGCGCACCTGAACCCAAGTTGTATTGACTCCGTCTTTCCCTTGGACCCTTCAGCTGCGAAGAGAGGGGGGTCTGCTGCATGGGCAACAGCAGACCCTCCATATTACCCTGCCCAGGCTCTGTAGCTTCAGCGTCATCGCAAGATGTCGATTCAACACGGGAGGAGACAGATACCATGTCACTCCCGAGTCGGACTGCACAGCCATTCTCGGCGGTGCAGATAGACTCTTAAGAAGCTACACCATCGTCTCTCGAGACGGACGGCTGCCGACGACGACGACATTGCATTGAGCCACATGTTGATCATGGTTGGCTTTGAAGAGAGCAACTTCAGGTAAACAGTGGATTTAAAAACCATAATGAAATATTAAGAAAAAAATGCAGAGAGGCAGATGAACAGGGTATAGGAACACTCTGGAGTTCTGCAAAAGAGCACTCAGGGAGAAAAAGGCAGGATACAAAAAAGTTTTATTTATTTATTTAATTTGCTGGGGGTGACACTGGTTAAGAAAATCATTTCAACTTTAGGTAAACAATTCTACAATACATCATCTGTATATTGTATTATGCACTCACCACCCCAAATCAAAGACTCCTTCCATTACCATTTATCCCCCCTTATCCTCTTCTACCTCCATTCACCTTCCTTTCTCTCTGGCAATCACCACACTGTGTGACTGCGTCTGTGAATCAAAGAAAGTTTGTGTTTCTAATTCAATGAATAATTTACAATATATAGAAAATACTATATTAGACAGCTTATGGTATATGATTTTTTATTTTATACATTCTATTATTTACATTTTCCATGAAATATTTCCAATTTTATGTACTTTAAATGCAAGTACACTTTCAATTTTAGTAAATTATATCACTGTCAGCAGAAAAATTATGTAAAGTCTTAATTGAAACAATATATTTATTTTGTATAAGTGAATAAAGAAAAATATTTTAAGAGTGTTTCTTATTTCTACAGACATTGCTGACCTTTGAAAGAATATCCAGACATGAATTAAAAAACTTTCAATTACATAAAACCTTTTTGTTATTATGAAGATATATGTGTAAATAAGGAGGAGATAAGTTACTTAATTTAGTAGTTTGTTCATTGATATAAACCTTTAAATATTTAGGCTTAGGTTATGTGGACTTCAATTTTTATACTTGTACTATGCCTGCGTAACTTTGCAGTTGAGAATTTCAGAAGCACGCTAAGAAATTATCAGTAGATTGCAGCTTCAGGTAATAGTCTGGGGTATCATTACATGAATGAATATTTGAGGTGTGGTAAGGAAAAAGCTCACTCAGAAGAGGAATTCCAGAAAGTGAGGGCCTGAGCTATTGGGAGTATTATTTTCCAGTGTATTGAAAATACCAGAATTTAAGGGAGGCATATTGAAAAAGTTGGTGCTTCTGAGCTAGAATCAAAGAAAAGGAAATAAAGAAAAAGAAATCACTGGCAAGTGAGGGGACTTGATTTGTAGATCAATAGATTATACCAATAATATAGGACACTGTGAGATATATATTTATAGTAGATTTAAACTTAAGATAACTTTACAGTAATTTAAGGCTTACTCACAATGTGAACACTACCTCCCATAAAATTTAACACAATTTCTTACATAATTTGAACAAATTTGAATTGTATATAAATTATATATAAATTTTTCAATTCAAGCTTCCAAAATACAACTTTCTTGATTATAACCACTCTAAGTCATTAGAAAAAGCATTTCTTTTTCTTAAGGGATAAAATTAGTACATAGTGATTGCAATGTTCGTAAGAATATTAAAAGTGCCTTGGGAACAAAGTAAAATTATTTTAGTCTAAACTAATAAACTGAAGGAGATGGTATCTGTTTTCTTATCTGAATGTTGAAAGTATAAGATTTCAAAATGTTGAAATGAGAAAAGAT
The DNA here is from genome assembly GCF_987537825.1 of Furipterus horrens. NCBI lineage: Eukaryota > Metazoa > Chordata > Mammalia > Chiroptera > Furipteridae > Furipterus > Furipterus horrens. The sequence goes on from NW_028327176.1 coordinate 174,701,455, forward strand.
AACACAGTGAAGAATATCATAAGTGAAAGTTCAGGAGTTCATGATGTGTTTGTAGAATATTTACAATTTGGTTTGAGCATTTGTTGGAAATGAATAGAAAATAAAATTAGAAATGTACATTTGGTGATGGGGCTTGACTCTCAAAGTGATTTTGTGCAAGATTTTTCTAAGCACCAAGGGGTAAAGTAAATATATTTGCAATATGTTAATCAAAATTTATGTTTCTTAAATATTCACTGAAAAGAAATGCCACTCTCTGTGTTAATATATTCATATCAATGTTCATGTTCATTATTTTGTTATATAATATATCGTAAAATATTACACACCAGATTTATCTTATTTCCAGGCTTAGAGGGATATTCTTTTTTTTTTTAAGTAGTATATTTTATCTCCTAATTTTCTGGGATAATACTTGAATCACAGTCTTTTTTTTTATATCATATATTTTATTTATCAAGCTTTTTCCCAGAAATGTAGTAAGCAAAATAAAACAAATTATAACTCAATCCAGCCCTTGAAACATTCTATATTACTTGTACAACATAAAAATCATGACATAAAATTTCTTTCCTTTGAAATATGTATATTAACTAGTTATTCTGCTGCTGCTGTCTTAAAATATTATGTCCACCCACCACAGTCCTTACAAAGAAGAAATCTGAAATACTGTAGGCTTGATTCTTCTTCAAATTAAGGAAAATCATTTGTATCTTTAAATTTATATAACACCTTATTGAATTATATACATTTTTATTTTTGATGCATAACTCCAAAAGAATGGAAGTAAATGTGATTCACAATCAATATGGTCTTGCAAGTGATATTATATAAATAAATATTTCTTCAAAAATATATTAAAATATTAGACAATCTGAAAATTTGGAGGAGCTAATTTTATGAATTAGTATTTTCTATAAAACTATTACATGCAAAAATTGAATCTAAACTGGAATAAAATAATAAGATAACAATACTGAAAATAAATGAATTGGTAATCAAAGTGCTTACTTCTTAATCCTCCCTACTCCAAACATTCCTGGACAGGACTGATTTTTCAAAGTTTTACCAACTTTTAAAATTATACACTTGGATTTTATTCATGATGCTTCAGGGAATATAAAGAAGAGAGAAATTTATATCATTTGTAAAACCATGTAATATACCACATTTGAACTGCTTATACCCATAAAACAATCACCATAATAAAGCTAATGAAAAAACCCCATCAGCCCTAAAGCATGTTCTGCCAACTTGTAATTTCTCCTTGTTTCTACTTCCTGCTCTGTCTCTAGGCAACCACTGATATTCTTTCTGACAATAAAGATTAGGTCTAATTTATAAAGTTAAAAATAAGTGAAATCATGTAGTAGGTATGCTTTTTTGGGTCTTACTTCTGAAAAGTGGTATAACAAAGTGTTGAGATTCATCTGTGTTGCAGATAGTTAAGTGTATTGCTGAGTAGTATTCCATTGTAAGGATATGCCACAATTTTGTTTTGCTTTACTTTCAATTCATTCATCTGCTGGTGGACATTTTAGATTGTTTCCAGTTAGGGGCTATTATAAACAAGCTTCTAGGAACATAGAAGCATGAGCCTATGTATCGATATATGCTATCTTTCTCCCAGTAAAACCCTAGAAGAATTGCTGGGTATTTCAGTAGATGTCTGTTTAATTTTTAAGAAATTGTCAAATATATTTCCAAAAAGATTTTACCATTTTACATTCTCATCAGTAGTGTATAAAAGTTAAAGTCCTCCCACATACTTGGTAATACTTGATATAGTTAGACATTTAGGTTTTAGTTTGAATTCCAGTTTACCACTTTTTCTTTTAAGAATTGGGCTTTAGTGTCACGTTTATGAAATGTTTTCCTCATCCAAGGTCATAAATATTTTCTCTTATATTTGGTAAGGGGTTTTTTTTCCTGTAGTTTTTGGCTTAGCCAGGTAATTTTTTGAGTTAAATATTGTGTATGCTGCAAAGTATGGATCCATGGGTTCTTATTTATTTATGTATTTTTGAAATGGACATCCAATTGTTCCAACACCATTTGCTATAAAAACTATACTTAATCCATTGACTTATCTCTCCACCATGGCCAAAAAAACAATTGTCCACAAATTTATGTATATATTTTTGGGTTCCTTATTTTCTTGTTTTGATCAATTCTTCTAGCTTTAAGGAAAAAATAGCTGTGTTATTAGTTACATATTTAGTCTGTAAATGACGCAGTTTTACTCCTCCAACTTTGTTCCTTTTGTCAGCATTGGTTTTGCTATTCCATGTGACTTTCAGAATAAATTTGTCAGTGTTTACAAAATAAAAAACCCAAAATCTGCAAGATTTTGATAGAAGTCACATTGAATTTATAAGTCAGTTGCTATCTAAACAATATTGTTTTCTAAGTAATGAGCATTCTATCTCTCAATTTACTTAATTCTTTAGTTTCATTTAGCAATGACTTCTAATTTTTAGTGCACAGGTCTCCCATGTATTTTGTCAACTATTACCCTCAAATAACTCACATTTTTGTGTTATTTAAGATAATACCTTAACATTTAATTTCAAAAATTTCTTTATTAATATATACAAATTAACAGATTCGATATTTATTGATTGACACCTTATATCCTTAACAAACTCACTTATTAATTCTAATATTTTGGTAATTCCTATGGATTTTGTACATAGATGCAACTACAAAGAAATCCATCGAAGCTACATAATCATATTGTCTACAAAGATTATTGTATTTCTTATTTCCAAATTTGGTTCCCATTTGTTACTTTTTTTGCGTTACTGAAGTGGCTCAAACCTTCAGTAAAATACTAAAAAATGATGAGGGCAGACATCTTTTCTTCTCCATGATCTTAGGGTAAAACTTACCGATCTTTCACCAATAAGTATTATTGTTAGTTGTCAGATTGTTGCAGAAAGATGCCTGTCACCAGTTTGAGCGACTTTCCTACTGTTCTTATTTACTGATATTTTATTAGAAATGGAAGTTAGATTTGATTAATCTTTTAACCTATTAAAAATTTAACATATCTCTTTTCTAGTTTGTTAACATTGTGAAGTATACTTATTGATGTTCAAAAGTTAAAAAGGTCTTAAATATTTGGGGTCCACCACACATTTTTATATTGTTGCATATTTTTTGGTAAAATAATTATGAAAATTTTTACTTATACATTTAAAGATGTTTTTCTGTAGTTTTCTTTTATTATAAAGTTGTCCAGTTTTCATATCAGAGTAATGCTGGCCTTATAAAACAGGTTCCCTCTTTTCAATATTCTGGAATTGTTTCTGTAGAGTATTATTTCATTCTTAAATATTTACTCTAAGTTAACAGTGAAGTCATCTGTAATTTTTAATGTAAAGATTTCAACTATAAATAAAATTTATTTAATAAAGAGCTACTCAGTTTATCTACTTATTTTTGTCATCTACGTTGCTGATTTTATTGATATAGTGTTACTGACAATATTCCCTCACCTTTCTTTTACTATCTTTAGTATTTGTGTTTATGTCCCTTATCTTAGTTCTAGTATTGTTAATAACTTTTTTCTTTTCCTTTTATCAGTCTGGCTATAGGGTTATCAATTTTATTGAACTTTTTGAAATAGACCTTAGTTTTTTAACTCCCTGAATGTCTTTAATGTTTCTCTGTTTGTGATTTTATTCATTTTTGCTCTGATATGTATTATTTACTCTATTTAGCCTAGTTCACCTTTAATTGTATCTTTTTATTAGTTTCTTAGATCAAAGCCTGATGTCCAGTGATTTCTATGTATTTACTCGATTTTTAGTTGTTAGTCTGGAGAGTAAATTTATCCTAAGAAAGGAGTATATTCTACCTAAAAGAGTAGATAATAAGGTTTTGTGAAACAGTGTTTTAAAACAACAGCATTAAAAAAGAGGATAACCAAGTTAAACTACTTTAAAATTAATTATTTAAGAATATTATACTGTTTAATACACACTGAAATTATTGATATGTATTTTGGAATATCAAGGATAATCTTGTAAATAATAATGCAAGAGGTTAAAGCTAAAAAATTCAAACAAGGGAAAATAAAATACTAAAACTATCAATTAAGAAAAATAAGTTGAAGCAGAATGGTGGTGTGAGGAACTTGGCAGACTTCCTCTTCTCCAAAATAACCACTTAACTGTTGAAAAGTATCTTAAAATACAATCATTTAAGTCTCTATAAAGAACATACATCATGTGGAGAAACATTTCCAAACACAAATAAATACATATATTACCTAATGTCAAGTACAACTATGTCCACAAAAGCTTTATTTGTGGAAGCCAACATTCTGAAATTACCCTATCACTATCAAAACTGGAATGAAATATATTTTGATATTCATGAAGTGGAATAATCTAAAGCAATAAAATATAACTTAACTGCTGCATGTAATAATATAGCTGGATCTCACAAAAATAATGATGAGTGGAAGAAGTCAGACATAAAATATGCATACTATATGATTCCATTTATATTAATTCAAGAACTGGTGAAAGTAGAGTATGGAAATTATTGACCAGAAATGTGAATGAAGAATCCTTCTTGACTGCAGGAAATGCCTTATATCCTGATCTGGGCTGACTCTGGGGATGTTGAAAGAAAAGATTATTGAGCTATTCTTGAGATGTGAGCACTTTACTGTATATAAGAATATATACTGTAAATGCTCTATAGCAACAGTTAGGCTTATGAATTTGAAGTTTATATGAGCATCTGAACTGAAAAATATATATATATTTCATAGTGGAAAGATAAGAAAACCTGTTAAGAACAAAACTCACAGGAACACTTATAAACAGAAGAAAATGATCCACAAAGAGTATTGATAGGGAATATCCAGAAAGATAAGAGAGAAGCCAGAGGCATTTGATGTCATAGAATAACAAACAGAGGGGGTGGTATATTTGGGAATTATTCTGTAAACTGGATTTAGATAAATAGCACAGAAAGCCTTATCAAGAACTGTGTAGATGAATGGATCAAAAAACTGTGGTACATTTACGCAATGGAATACTATGCAGCAGGAAGAAAGAAGGAACTCCTGCCATTTGCAACAGCATGGATGGAACTGGAGAGAATGATGCTTAGTGAAATAAGCCAGGCAATGAAAGAAAAATACTATATGATATCACTTAATACAGTAAACTAATGAACAAAACAGACAAACAAGCAAAACTGAACCAGAGCCATGGAAACAAGGAGCAGACCAACAGTTACCTGGGGGGTGAGGGGGTGGGGGGGTAAAAGAAGGAGGGTAAGTAGGGGAAGGGTTTAGTAAAGGAACTAGTATAACTAACCCATGGACATGGACAACGGGGTGGGGATTGACTGTGGGAGAGGGGGTGGGCTGGGGGGGGAGCAATGAGGGAAAAAGTGGGACAATTGTAATAGAAAAATAGTAAATAAATCAAAAATTAAAAAAAATTGTTCAAGTGGTGTTGTGGGACAAGATAGATATGGTATTGAGTACTTAGTGAGTAGTAAGTAAAGAAAACTCATTTTAGAAATTTGTATTTCACATATAGAGAAAAATAAATCAATAGCTCAGGAAAAATAAAATTTTTATTGTTTTATTTATTTTGTTTAATAGAAAATAAGAGTCTACATGTTTAAGTGCAGATAAAATATCCAGTAATGAGACTATAGTGGATTATAGAAGGGTAATATGATTAATAATATTAGTGTCTTTACAATGTGGGAGGAAATGACTGATGGAGTCTAGTCAGGGGATTTGATCATTGATAAGCAGTGTGAAACTGTGTCTTTTATAACAGAAGAAAAGAAGAAAAGCATGGTTATGTAAGTTAATCCATAGAATTTAAAGGAATTCTGATCTCAGGAAATATTTCTAATTCTTCTGTGAATAAAAAGTTAAATTTAGTCCTTGGGTTGTTTAATGATATTCAGCTGAGGTGAGCGATCACTGTTGGTGAGATTCTCAAGAAAGATAATATACAGAAAGATAATATGGGACTTAAGACTGAATCTTAAGTGGCTCAGTGGATTGAGTGCTGGTTTGTAAACCAAAGGATTGTTGGTTTGATTCCCAGTCAAGGCACATTCCTGGGTTGCAGGCCAGGTCCCCAGTTGAGGATTCAAGAGAAGCAACCACACATTGATATCTCTCTCCCTCTCCTTCTCTCTCCCTTCCCTTCTCTCTAAAATTAAATAAATAAAATATTTTTTAAAAGACAATCTTAACGGACCTCAATATTTAGTGGAGGAATAGTCACCTACTACTAAATCTCTCTGAGAGCTCTGGTGAATCAAGATAGTTGGGGCCAAACTATACTGGGATGAATGAAATAGTGATAGTTTTATTAAAAATATTATATAGTTATAGGTATATTGTATCCAAATATATATTTATTGCATATTATAATAAAATTTGAAAGTTTAATACACTCTTACTCTTACACATCTATGTTCTGCATTATTTACAATAGCCAAAATTTGGAACCAGCCCAAGTGTCAATCAGTAGATGAATGGATAATACAGCTATGGTAGGTTTACACATGGAATACTACTCAGCTGTAAAAAAGAAGAAAATTTTACTCTTGCAATAGCATAATGTACCTGGATAACATTATGCTAAGTGAAATTAGCCAGTCAGAGAAAGAAAAAAAACATGATTTCACACATATGTAGACTCCAATAAACAAACTGAACTAATAAACAGAATAGAGACAGACTCATAGATAAAAGAAGAGGCTGACAGCGCTGGGTGGCGGGGTGGGGAGATGGGGGTGGAGGGGTCGAGCAAAAAAGAGAAAGAACTCAAGGACATGGACAACAGGGTGGTGAATGTGGAGGGTGCAGTGAAGATGGAAGAAGTTATAAGGGGGATAAGTGATAATAAAAATTAAAAATTAAAAAAGAGTACTAGTCATTTAAAATATTTAGTAACTATTTACCAGAGATTATGCATTTATTACATATGTTACTTTACAAAACTATGCTATAGGTTTTTTTTTTCTTAATGTATGTATGGGTCTGTATTTTCTAGATGAGGAATTAAGTCTCAATATATAACTAAATCTATTTAATAAATTAATGAGAAGTGATTCAAACCCAACTCTGTGAAACTTTAAGAAACAGTCTTTAATATTCATATTCATTAGCCCGTAAAAAGGAATTATCCAAAATACCTTAAAATTTGAGAAGTTTGTCAGGTCATGGTTCTGAAAGGAACAGAAGCACCCCATTTTACCCATGGTTATTTTTGCCTTCTGAGAAAGATTAATTTGTCACAGCTTCCTGGCTTCTGGTTATTAAACATAGCATGCAAAATATGTCAGTACGATAGTTTAAACCAAGTTTTAAGTGCAAGAATGTGCACCAAATGAATATGTCAGGAAGTCCTATCATTTATCCTTATAATCAACAGAATATTCATGGTGAATTAAATAAAAACGACAGGAGTTTACACTGTAACCATGTAGGAATGATAAATAAAAGCAAAAGATAGTATAAAAAAGAAATACACATTGCCTATTTGTGTATAAAAATTTCCAATTATTTCAGGCTTCAGATTTTAATGTGACTGTAATAGATGTGTCTTGCATATATATTTCTCCTAGAAACATGTTACATTTCAGGTACAATTGTAATTTAGGAGTGTGAAAAATGTGTAACTATTGAAAGAATAACAAAAGTGTGAACATATACATTGAGCTTTTACCTTGCTTTGTTTCACATTTACTCTATTATTTTATTTCTAGTTATATTCTGTTTGCAGATACTTCTTTCTTCTCCTTGAGTAAATATAGAAAATAGAGAGTCAGCCCTTTATCCGAGATAATGTATTTGCCCTTCAGAACAATAGCTTGGTCATATCAGAATAAAATAAGTCAAGCCTGCTTAGGAAAGCCCAAAAGAAAATCTTCTAGATCTCTAAAAATTAATCACAGTTAAGGATGTTCATATGAAAGAATTTAAAGAAAGTTACAAAACAGAATTCTCTCCCTGAAATTAAGTGTTGGTAGAATCAAGTCTAATAAAGAAATGCTTTGAATCAGGGTTTAGACTTTCTCTCCAAGAATGAGAAGGGATAAGTTGAAGTGGATAATAGAGACTCCTGACAGCAGGGATTAAAAATTAGACTTCAGATCCTAAAAGGATGTTTGAGGATGGGGATAAAGCCAAAATCTGACAATGGACAGTGATGTAAAAAATAAAGTCCCAGAAAAAAAGGTGAAGAAACTGGAACAGTGTCACAGGACATACAAACTCCATTTCAGTGAATCCGAGGTATGAGACAGAAACTCAGTTCCAAGCATTTAGGGGATGGGGCCACTATCCAAGGACTAGAGACTCAAGACCAGAGATAGGCTAGCAGTGCACTGATCCAATGTTGAATGAATAAGTGATCCTGCCTTGCATTTTTTTCTGTCTAAGAAAGAAAGACAATCCCTGATGTTTGAGTCGGCACTGAATTTCTAAGAAGAATATAATTGGGAGTACTGAGAAATGAAAACACTGCAGAGACAAGGGCTCAATCTTTCTATTACATGCAAAGTCCTGTGCAGAATAAAAGAACTTTTAGACATGTATGGAGTTCCCATGCTCAGTTATTCACTGATTCAAGTTGAAATAATGCAACTACTTGAGATGATCACACAGGCTCTGCCCTTGCATAAAATCTTCTTTATCAACCTAAATATACAGATGTTCAGTATTTGAAATTACATTGTCACATCACATCTCTAAGGATCACATTGCTTACACAATAAATGTATCCATGACGGAAGCCTGCACTTTGTAAAATAACAAATAATGAAAAGAGAAAGATGAGATCCAAGGCTAGGAAGTTTCCAGTTCAGGTAATAAAATCTAAAAAACTGGCAGGATTCTTTTTTCTCATATAAAGTACTAAAGGATGGAAAAAATATGGGTCAATAGGCCAATATTTTCTGCATGTTTTTTATGAGCACATAGTTCAATATGCAGTCATTTCATTTGTTTCTCACAAAAGTCACAGCAAATATCACCATTTTACATATGAGTACCCTTGAAGAAGGCATTAAGCATCTCTTTATATGGGTAACAAGGGATACAAACTCGTTTTAAAGTGCAGCACTGTATCTTTCCAAAGATATAATTCTTTAAAATACATCATACTTCTTGCCCAATCATAAAATTGAATCTAATAGAATCACCTGGGCATTTACCTAACAGGGCATATTAATGACTTTGAATATATCTCTGAATAATCAGATGCAGAATATGGTCTTTTATTTAGTTAATATATTTGTGTATCTTTAATTTAGTGCTAATAGTTTCCTCATTACTCAGTTCTTTGCTTGGTTTTCTATTATTGATTTTAAATAAACTCTAATTGCCTTTGATTAAATATTAAGCTCTCTTATAGTAAGACTGTAGGCAATTTATTAATAGTTTACACAGAATAAGAAATACATTTTCATATATATTCTTCTGAACATATTTCAGTTTCCTATTTTGTATTATTTTGCCCATTTTCTGATTGGTGATATGAAGTGGCATTTCCCTTAATGTTTTTATATTTTATATAGACTGTAACATTGGCTTCACCATGACTTGACATAGTCAGTTTTGTGAATCAGAAATATCATTAACATTAGCTATGTACAACTAAGAGTTTTAATTCATCAGTCCATGTATATTTATGGACACAAACTCTTCCTAAAACACACTCATGTGCATGCACACATTAAGAAGGGACAAAAACATATACTATATTTATATTTGAGTTCAAATTAAAATAACAGAAGCCTGTGAATTTATATGACCAGTAAATTAATATTACTCTACTTATGTTTTTATGGAAAATAAACTAAAATTGAGGAAATTGTTTCTGATACATAGTCAGTCTCATCTGTGAGAATGTTTTCTTTCTCCCTTGGGTTTAGAAAAGACTAATTTCTAAATTTGTGGGGGAGAAATAGAATCATACTAATGCTTAAACATCTATTAGTTTTTATTAACAGCATTTAAAAAGTGATTGATAATATTCTTTTATAAATATTTTATTTCTTTAGAGAGAGTGGTAGGGAAGGAGAAAGAGAGGGAAAGAAACATCAATGTGTGGTTACCTTTCACACGCATCCCCACTGGGGACCTGGTCCACAATCCAGGCATTTGCCTTGACTGGGAATCAAACTGGCGACCCTTTGGTTCACAGGCCAGCATTCAATCCACCGAGCCACACCAGCCGGGGCTGTTATAATATTCTTAATGGTAGGTTTTGCTAATTAATGAGATCTTTTTTCACAAAAATAATATACTGTTCATATGTATATATGTTTTTCTATCTAAAGATATACCAAAATTAGTATGTTAAAAAAATACCAAGTATTTTCTACATACAAAACAGCATTCTTTGCACATTAACATAGTTCTTCAAGCATTTATGACTTGCAAAGGGATATTTTTATACTTTTAAAATATATTTGCCTTCATTTAAGTCACATTAAAGTAAAATGTATTGCCTGTATATTTTTGAGTCATGAAATTAATTTTATATTTTGTCAAGCCCCAAAACAAAATTGACTTTTAAAAATATGTTTGAGTATATCTGTAACTATAAAAAAGTTGTTTCTAAAATATATGCCTTAAAACTAAAAAATGTAAATGTACTTGGAGTAGAAATAATCAAAGATGTTTTGTTATTTTAAAGATATTTTTAGTGAAAAATATAGAGGTTGAGTTTCTTTGTTGATATCTCAGGTAAGGTAAATGTCAAATGATCTCATAAAAAGGTAGAACTCGTTTTGGATTTGACACACATCCCCCTTGAGATACAGTAGTTTCTGAAAGATGTAGAGTTTTGTCACTTAAATGAAAATACCTCCTCTTGAAGAATTGGCATATTGTAGGTGAGCATCTGAGGGTTTGGTATGACAAATGGTTATGGATTTAAGAGTAGTAGTTGCTGAAGACAAGGAAAAAACAGAAAGTGCAGGAAGGTATCATCAAAGATCTGTGTGTATATATATATATTAAACTGTCCACTATCTCTTTAATTTAAGGGTAAAGCAAAATTATACATATTGAATTCTATAGTTCATTTATTACTTCTCTCTGGGAAAATGGTTGAGCCTTATTAATTTTGGGGGTAGCTTCTCTTCGTCATAGAGATGGACTCCTGAAAAAGGTTTGTCTATTGGAAGACAGAAATTCTCATTAAATCCTCACAAACTTACAGAAGAGGATCAGTTTTAGTTCTGAAGATATTTGCAGATATTTTATTGAAAAAGTACTCAGCCTCTAAAGGTTGCCTTGTACTTAGAAAATGATGACAATGACAAATGTATTAGGTGGTTTAGGCTTCTCAAATATCTTTTACCATGTAGTAATATCTACATAAATTGGAGACAAGATTTCTGTGCCTTAAATTCAGGAATTGTGAGAGTGTTTAAATATGCAAAATCTATTTTTATTTCTGAGGGTCTGATTAAAGCTACTTGTCATTTCTTTTTAGGCATTTGTTAACCCTGGTAAAGTGAAGTGAGGCACAGCTTACATCGTCTTTTTTAAAAAAACAGTTATGGATACTGTTTCAAGCTTCAGTTCATTTTATCAGAAACATCTCATTTACTCAGGTAGATGTTATAACCCCAGGCCAGCCTTAATTTTTCAAATATTCACTGGGCATTGTGAGCAAAACACTTTTGAATCATTTTCCAGATAGATTGATAATTTTATTCTGGTGATCTAACCCATCCCATTCTAACTTCTTTGCAATGCAGCAGAGTACAGGCTTTGGATTCAATACTGTTTTCCAAGGAAAGTAAGAAAATCTGCTTTGCATTTAAGACTATGATGTAATGTCTCACATTTGCAGATTATTTAAAATGAAAACCAGGTTTTCACCACTTGGAAGCTTATGTTTTCATTGGTGTTCACAAGCAGAATACATTTGAGGTATATATACATATGTGTGCGTGCGTGTGTGTGTGTGTATAAAAACTTTCAACTGGTGGGCTTAATCAGAGCAGGTGACATTAAATAATTAATAAGTTAACTTTCCAAACTCCATTAATAACGTTTCTTAAAATAAGAAGTTGTTTACCAATACTGCTTCTGCAAGCTGATTGCCTATCAAAAAAAAAAAAAATCCCTCTGAGACATGACTATGTCCAAGGGATTGCTTTCACTTTATTGTTTATAATAACTACAAACAAAGAGCCGCAAAAATCATCTTGCCATGACACATCCTGAAAAGCTGCCAGTTTAGTCACCAATAATAATGAGACTGGCACCAGCCATCAGCTCAGTGCTCATCTAATGAGGGCCTGTTTCATTCCCCCACTGATATTATAGCAGCTGCTAAGCACCCGATGTTTAGACAAAAAAACAAGAGGTGTGTCTCCAACCAGTTGAAAGATAATTACCTCCACAATATGGCCTTGATAGCACACAGAAGCGGCAGTGTTTTATTTTTTGTGAGATTTCTTAGAGATAGAATATCTTGTCAAGATTACAAAACTAATTGGGTCATCTGCCTATGCTAAGCTTGGAAAAGGTTCCATTAGTTGTTATTATAGCTGATGGGGTTTTGTTATTGTTTTGTTTTTTTTCCCCTAGTCATCCATGCAGATAAGAACATACATGTGATTTACGGACTTGTGTATGTAAGGACCATGTGATGTCACTTCCTTCACTTAGTTCCTGGGGTGAATGCAATTATGAACAGATGGGCAAATGACATGATTCCACTGCTAATGAACTTCCCTACTGAGGAAGAGGACAGTGCATTACCCTTTTGTACTTCAGAATCTTAATTATCACTTTTTTCCAGTGTGATTATTACACATGCAAACATCTTTGAATTTAAGTCATGTTGATGGAGCATTATGGACATCATTAGCAGCCTCTGTTCTGGCTGGGAAGCAACACATGCTTATGCATGGTGTAGAATAAGACATTTAGCACAGGCTGAACTGCCACACTGGATTATAAATTAAACATCTACAAGGGATGGGAGATCTTAGTAAACATGTCAATTATTTGGTAGGAACAAAAAGAAGATCTAAGAATGTGTTCAAGGTAAACAGTTTTTATGCATGCTTGAAACGATGTGTTAGAAGCTAAAGGATCCTTTAATTTAACCATATCTATAACCCAGTGTTGTTATTATTAAAAATATTTATAATGCACTGAATATACCCTATATCAGGTATAAAAATATCTTTGTTCAAAATACCATAATTGCACTGTCAGTAAATCTAGAGAATCTGGTCATTTTCATAACTATCTGAGAGGTGTGTTACAAAAACTGGGTCATGTTGTCATCTTAATAAGCATAGGTTTATTTATGAAAGTTATTCATATAAGTAAGCAAATTAGAAAATCCGTCCATTTTAGACAATTTAGACATAAAATCCATTTGAGAACAGGTTGGGATAGCTTGAATTAAAGTTAACTTCAGATCTAAAGCTTTGAGTATTTTAAGCATTGGAATGAAATTCTGTGTCCTTATATCTTAGTTATATGCTAAACCTAATATTCCCCAGAATTAGGGTTCCCATTAATCAAATATAAATATAGGAAATCCAGTTAAGTTTTAAGATAAGCAGCAAGTAATTTTAATATAAAATTCCTTGTTAGTAAAATAGCTTATTTCTCTAAGTTTTTAAGATTTCAGTTCATCTAAGATATTATATCTAATTATACTAAATCCACCCAAATGACATTTCAACCCATTTGGCCATAAAGATCACAGGAAAAATTAACCTAAGATGGTTACCTTACTTTAAAATGCTTAATGACTAAATAAAATAATCTTGTATATGTTTTATTTTCCAGGCTATGTTTTGGAAAATAATAGAATAAGTCTTTGCATTAGTTTTTCATTGTCATTGTAACATAGTGCCACAAATTTAGTGACTTAAGAGACATGTTTATTATCTTGTACTTCTAGAGTCCAGAAATTCAAAATGACACTTATTAGGGTAAAATAAAGGTATCTAAAGGGCTGGTTTCTTCTGGAGGCTCTAGGGGAAAACGTGTTATCATGCCTTTTCCAGCTCCTAAAAGACACCTGTATTATGTGGCTGCGGCTTCTTCCTTCATCTTCAAATCTAGCTGTGTGTTATCTTCAAATCTCTCTGATTCTGACACTATGCCTTCCTTATGAAGAACTTTGTGATTACATTGTGCCTGCATGGATAATCTACCAGAAACTTCCCAGTGCCAAACTCTTAATCACACCTACAAAGTCCCTTTTGCAATATTATGCAATATATTAACAGGTTTTGGAAATCAGAGTTCTGTAACCCTGGAAGACCATTATTCTACCTATCATAGGCATTGTTCACAAAGTTAGTCAATCCCTCAATTATTTATTTAATTTATAACTACTAAAAACAAATTATCTTCCAGACAATGAACTTGATCCTGCTGAGAAACAGATAATACATGGAATCTGTCCCCTCAAGAATCTCCATGGAAGAGACTGATAAAGAGGCTGGCAGTTAGGTTACAGACCAGAGTGGTTACTTGGCACATGGCCACATTTAAGGGTACCTAACTCGACCTGAAAGATGAAGTGTTAAAAGAAATATTATTAAAGGAGGGAACATCTGAGATGAGTTATGCAGGTTATTTAAAAGATGGCTTGGTGCGAAAGATATGGCAGGGATTCCCTAAGAAAGAACAGAATGTGCAAAGGCAAGGAGACAAAGTTTCTTAACATAATAGGAAGTCATTAGATACCCACATGTACACTGGGGAGGGGTGCATGGTGAGTCAGTAATGAAGCTGAAGCTGAAATCAAAGCCTAGATCTTGGAGGACTTTATATGATACCCAAGGAGAAGGAATTACAGGCATTGAGGTATTTTAAACTGAAGAATTGTGTGATCAAATAGGAATGTAAGAAAATGATTATTGGTGTACTTATGAATGTTGTACGAGAATGAGTCAGCCAGATCTACTAAGCTACTTGTGACTTAAATATTTCTATAGGTCACATACAAGGTAGCCATTATTATAGGTAGTGGTAGTGATTCTAGAAAGTGATTCTGCATCAGTGAGGCAGATAGAAATCATATATCACAGTAACGAAATATGATGTTTATAAGGTTTGACTAAGAGTTTTCCATACTGTTTGTTTAAGTAAAAAGAGCTGCCTTTCACTGAAATATAAAATGCAGAAGGAAGGGTTTATGGTATAAGGATGGTGGTTTAGCTTTTGACAATAAAATTAGAGTACTAGTAGAATTATGTCATACTGTTGAACATATGATGTCTAAGGTTCATTGTAAAAGTCAGGATTAGAGAGAGAGATTTTAAATTTATCTAAATACTGGTGATTGAAGCCATAACAATAGATGAGACATCTAGAATCAGAAGTCAAAAAGGTTGAGGAGAGGGGTGTGATGAAAACTAGTTTTCTAAAAGTACAAGTGAGGAAGGTCCCGTAAAGGAGAGTGAGGAGACCGCCCAGAGGGAAAACAATTAAAATCCACGCCATGAAAGCTACGGGCGGAGAGAGTTTCAAGAACTAGATGGAAGCCAACATTATAGATGGTAAGAGCTAATAAAGATTTAATTCAATTTAGAAACCCGAGAACATTATCTACCTTGTCAAAAATAAGATCTCATAAGCATACAACATAACTGAAAAGGTGATATATGAAGAAAGGAGTATTATATGCAGGCATACACACCCACCAACCTGGATCGTCCTATAAGTGGAATAGCTACTTATTCCTTTCCTGATACCTTTGCCTGCTCTTCCCAGTTTCAGCTTTGTGTTTCATTTATCAAGTGGCTCAATGCACACAGATTTAACCGAGCTGTGTCCTCTCTTCCTCTATCATTTCAGGATATGGTCAATTACTTTCTTATTTCTGGAAATTATGAGCGTATATTCTCTGTGGAAGAATGTGAAGAATGTGCTCCTCTTGCTATTTCAGAAACATTCATTTTAGATGAAAGCACTTACTCAGGCTGGATGTGAAGCTTTAGTCAAAATTGTATCACCCTCGACCAAAGGATTCTTTAAACCTAACACTATTATAATATTCTAGTCTCTCTTCTAGAATGAAATTTGAAAAAATAAGAATGAATCATTTATGTTTAGGTATGCTTCAACTAAGCCTAAGTCTACTTTCCTTAGACTCATAAAAATTAGAATGTTATAACTTTCCCTAAAATATTCACTCTGTGTGAGCATCACCTTACAAAGATCATTCAGGATTCTCTCACCATACAGGATAAAAACACATTCTGTATTTTTAAAGCATTGGCTCAAGTTTCCATAAAAACATAATAAATGGAAATGGAGAAATGACATTAAAACAATTTTATTTTCATTCTTTGCCTGGCTTATTTCACTAAGCATAATTCTCTCTAGTTCCATCCATGTTGTCGCAAATGGCAGGAGTTCCTTCTTTCTTTCTGCTACACAGTATTCCATTGTGTAAATGTACCACAGTTTTTTGATCCACTCATCCACAGATGGGCACTTAGAAAGCAAAATACCATATGATATCACCTAATACAGGAAACTAAAGAACAACACAAACAAACGAACTACATAGGTCAAAGAGTAGAATAGCAGTCAATAGGGGGGAGGGGGGAGGCAGAGAAGGAGGATAAGTAAGGGAAGGGTCTAGTCAAAGAACGTGTATAAATGACTCATGGACATGGACAACGGGGAGGGATATGATTGTGGGAGAAGGGATGGGCTGGGTGGGGGGGAGCAATGGGGGAAAAATGGGACAACTGTAATTGAAAAAACAAAAAATAAAATAAAATAAAACAATTTTATTTTCAATCTACAGTATAACATGTTTATATAAGAATTGGAAATCATTATTGAAATTCAAAGACTTTTTAAGCTTGTAAATAATCATAGAAAAATGTCAAATGGCATATGAAAATTATAAAACTCTTTTTCCTAAAAAATCATTAGAGTCACTCAGATAATTTTACATATAATTCTCTTAGCTTTCCTTTTAAATATGAGCCTCATTAAAGCAAATCCAATATTTGAACCCTAGAGTGACATGAAAGTAATTAAGTAAATTGATTTTATTACTTATTGGAGTCATACAACATTTACTTGGTAACAAATGCAACATTAATGCTTTAAAAATGCTCATTTAGTATAAATAATTCCTTGTGAGATGTGTATAATTTATAATCATTCAGAAATGAAGAAACTGAGGCAAAGAACAATTAAGTGATATACACAAGGTAACACAGCTGGTCACTTTTGAAAGTTATTGGTAAGATTCTCAGACCTGTTTGAACTGTATTTGCTGGAGTGCAAAGTCACTGTAAGTTACAAAGTCTAATTTGTGTGAATGCGATTTTCTTAGTTATTTCTCCTTACTATGTATCTGGAAATGGACACAGCTCACTGCCAAGAGAGAGAACACTTGTTAACTCCAGAACTCCCAGATCTCTCCTTCTTTATCGCAGCTAGATTGAGGACTTTGTTCTGACTGCGTCAGTGGCACTAGCAGAGCTGGAGTACTCTCTCTCACTTTCATTTGTGATTTGGATTTCTTCTTACCTAAAGAAGAAAATGATAGTTATTTTTTTTAATGTTTCTGTGTGTGTGTGTGTGTGTTTTAAATGTGTATTTGGGAGGGACTGGCAAATAGATTCTCTATGAACCTGTTTTGAGATAACAAGCTTGAGATAAATAGATGGTGCTTTTTAAGATCTGATCTAGGTTGATACAGTTCTGAGCTTTGAGACTTGGGCCCACACATGGTTACCAAAATATTAGTATATATTTCCCTTGTCACACACACACATCTTTCAGCCATCTCTCAGGAACATTGGGAGGCATTTAGCCGTAATTTGAGATATGGGTTTAGGCATTTGCTGAATAGTGGTGGCAAATGTTATCTAAAAAACCCCACATGTTGCCCAGAAATCTAAAGTAAACTTATGAACTATCAAAAACCTAACTTACATTGAAATTACCTATCACAATGCATTGTGTTTTTAGCAGGAATCATAGGGCCCAGTTCATTCTAGCTCATTTCTTTCTGAAATTTTAGAACTCTAGTTTCTCTTTTGGACATTTTGCTCAGAAATTTCTTGTCCTCACACAGTTACTTTCATATTGGAATTGATGATTTACTCACTATTGAGTTTTTAAAAATTAGTACTTCCTTTTAAAAATAAAAACAAAATTAAACTTAACCTTTTTCAGTTTCTTAGATCATTATCATCATAAAGTATTACAACCAGCTAGTGACTTTTTAGCAGGTAAAACTTCCTGCCAACTAAACAAATGATACTGAGCCAGAATGAAAGGTTCTCTTCAGGAACTTTGTGGATTTGCCACGGCCCCACTAGAACTTATGCCTTATCAGTACATACGTTAGCTGCCTGTTGAGTGGATGGGAACTGTTAGCTCTAATAAGCCAAAGAAGAAAAAACACTTCAATAGTACACTCGAATCAATCTTAGTTTCTTCCCTCTCTATATAGTTTAATCAACAGAATTATTACAGAATGTTTATTTCTCAGTATAGTAAAGCATATCTCTCTTACTGTGTTATTTGAAGTAGAAAGCGCTATGCCTGATAAAAATTTGATTCAGATATATATATATATATGTGTATATATATACACACACACACACACACACACACACACACACTGTGTATTTATATAAAATAAGTTAATTCATGAAAAGGATTTAGAACAGTGCTTGTCACATAGCAACACTAAAGCTATGTTAGATACTATTATCTTTATTGATATTTATACTTTAAAAAGGTTTTAATTGCCCTTATTCATCACCTCTCTTAGGACTTCAGCACTTTGATATCTTGAGATATGACATAAAATACACATATAAATGTAAAGCCAGTATTGTTTAGTTAAAGTTAATACTTTATCATTTAGCTCTTCATACCTAGAATCTGATTTTTGACATGTCTTATATAATTATGTTCTGGCATTTAGTATGGTATAATGAACTTTAAACAGAACTCTAAAATCAGGAACTAGGCCCATGTTGTGCATATAATACTTTCCCTCCTGCTTTCTAAACATCTTGAAGAAAATACTCCATTGTAAACACAGGTTTCTACAAATCTGTTTTTAATATTACAGTTTAAAATGATTAACAGTGTTAGTTTTTTACAGTAGACTCCATGTTTTATTAAATTTAATATGACCTGCATCCATTACATTAAATGGTTTAGAATGTGAGGTCTTTAAGGATTTGTGGAAATGAAAAGAAAACGAGTGATATAAAATCGCTCTTCAATATTCATCAGAATTTATTGTGCACCATTTATGTGTGGCTTCAACATCTTGTTAAAAGTCATGAGGGATTCAGATTAATTACATTAAGATGACAATTCTTTTCCCTTCAGAAGATATACACTAAATAAAAAATTTATTTAGTTCTTCATTTATACAAGAAATATTTACTGAACAACTTTTATATGCTGAGAGCTGTTCCTGTTCTAGTTTCAGGGAATATAGAATAAAGCCCACGAGGACATTGTACTCTAGGAAATGGAGACAGAAAATGAATAAATAAATATATAAACAGGGCAGATTGTGGAGAGGAATTTATTTTATATAATGTGGTCTAGGAATGGTAATTTTATTATATGAACAGACGTGATAATTACAGTAACTTGCAGTAACTGTAGTTACAAATATTTATATATCTCAGGAAAGGATTTCCAAGAATAGGAAATATCACATGTGAACCTTTGGGCAGGAGTATGCTTGCTGTGTCAATAGAGTACAAAAAAAAAACAAAAAAAAAAACCCAATATGCCTGCAACACAGTGAGTGAAATGAAAAATAAATCATTTTGGATAGAAGGATAGCCAGAGACCATACCCTGTAGGATATTATAGGCCATTGAAAAAGTCCTATGATTATTTACCTAGAGTAAGATGGGAAATCACTGAAGGCTTTGAGTAGAGAAGATACATGATACAACAAATATTTTAAATTACCATTGCTGAGAATACAATATAAGGTAAATTCAAGAGACCATTGAATTTCCAATTTGGTTTGCGTCACAACCTGAATTATTATTATTTTTTTTTAATTTTTTTATTTTGGTTTTTCAATTACAGTTGTCCCCTTTTCCCCCAATTTCTCTCCCCCACTCAACCCACCCCCTCTCCCACAATCATATCCCTCCCCGTTGTCCATGTCCATGAGTCTTTTATACGGGTTCTTTGACTAAACCCTTCCCTTACTTATCCCCCTTCTCTCCCTCTACCCTCCCCCCTATTGACTGCTATTACAACCTGAATTATTAAGGTTTATTTTTATATGTTTAAGTGATAATAATTAGTTATAATAGTATTTAAATATCACAATATTTTTCTAATATCATATTTGGAATTGGAGTGGCCAAATACTTTTCTATTCAAATAATTTTAACTTTGTTAATTCTTTACTTGGAAAGTTTCAAAATCAGTTGACAGTTATAATTATGCTTCACATTATATTTTTTACTGTGAGTGAGGCATAGTTTGTATACATATATATACAGTGTATATATGTATATAATTTAATAAAATGTATATTATATAAAATTTTTAAGTACTGATAATACTAACAATATGCTAGAAATAAATTCTGGATCACTGATAATGGGGATTACTTAAGCTGAAGTAACTCATTTCTATAAAAAATAAGAGCAACAAGCCTGGCTGCTGTGGCTCAGTGGATTGAGCGTCGGCCTGTGAACCAAGTGTCGCTGGTTCGATTCCCAGTCAGGGCACATGACTAGGTTGCATGTCAGATCCCCAGTTGGGGGCAGGAGTGAGAGGCAACCACAGAGTGATGTTTCTGTCCCTCTCTTTCTCCTTTCCCCTTTCTCTAAAAATAAATAAACAAATAAATATAAATTAATTAATTAATTTAAAAAAATAAGAGCAACAAGAACAAATTCACATAACTCTCATACCTTCAGCCTAACTGGAAAACAGTGAACACTACAAATTTAAATTACCTTTTAGTAGTAAAATAGACACCAATTTTAATACAGTTATTTATTAAGCTGTAATGCAGGCCTTTACAGTAATCTAAGAGATTGCCTTGAAAAAAAATAACCTGAAAGCAAAAAAGGGAATTAGAAGATACAATACTGAAATACAATCACTCTGAGAAAGTCTATTCTACAAATACAAATATTGAAACTCACATTAGATCTGAGTACAAAGTTCAAGAAAAAAAATCCAAAAATAATATAGGATCACCTGAAACAGCTTTGGATAGGGAATGCTTCTAGAAAACCATATTTTAAAAAAGAGACACGCTCTTTGCAAATTAAGCAGTAAGGTAAAAAAAATTAGAAGAAGAGAAATTTTGAAACAAGAAGGAAAAAGAATATTAACAACCAAAGTTCTAAGGACCAGATGATCGAGGAAGGACAGATTCAAGTAAAATCTTGAGAGGGGACATTGAAGAAAAGTAGAAAATAATCACATGAATTAACAGGAGATAGAGAAAGAAGGTAAAATGTTCTGAGAAAAAAATCAGTTGAAAAGAAAATAGACAAAAATATTTGGTATAATTCAATTTCATGAAGAAGAGAAAATATCAGATATCTCACGTAACAATCTCTTCACGGATACATCTCCTAAAGCAAGAGAAATAAAGGAAAAAATAAATAAATGGGATTACATCAAACTGAAGAGTTTCTGCTCAGCAAAAGAAAACAACAGCAAATTGAAAAGGAAACCAACCATATGGGAAAACATATTTGCCAATGACATCACAGACAGGGGACTGATTTCCAAAATATATAAAGAGCTGATACGACTCAACATCAAGAAAACAAACAACCCAATTAAAAAATGGGCAAGGGACCTGAACAAACACTTCTCCGAAGAGGACATACAGAAGGTCCATAGACACATGAAAAAATGCTCAACATCATTAGCCATCAGGGAGATGCAAATAAAAACCACAATGAGATACCACCTTACACCAGTCAGAATGGCCATCATCAACAAATCAACAAGCAACAAGTGCTGGCGAGGATGTGGAGAAACGGGAACCCTACTGCACTGTTGGTGGGAATGCAGACTGGTGCAGCCACTATGGAGAACAGTATGGAATTACCTCAAAAGATTAAAAATGGAACTGCCTTTTGAACCAGCGACTCCACTACTAGGATTATACCCGAAGAATCTTGAAACACCAATTCAAAAGAACTTATGCACCCCTATGTTCATAGCAGCACTGTTTACAATAGCTAAGTGCTGGAAACAACCTAAGTGCCCATCTGTAGATGAGTGGATCAAAAAACTGTGGTACATTTACACAATGGAATACTATGTAGCAGAAAGAAAGAAGGAACTCCTGCCATTTGCAACAACATGGATGGAACTAGAGAGAATTATGCTTAGTGAAATAAGCCAGGCAAAGAAAGAAAAATACCATATGATATCACCTAATACAGGAAACTAAAGAACAACACAAACAAAGGAACTAAATAGAACAAAGAGCAGAATAGCAGTCAATAGGGGGGAGGGGAGAGGGAGAGAAGGGGGATAAGTAAGGGAAGGGTTTAATTAAAGAGCCTGTATAAAAGACTCATGGACATAGACAACAGGGAGGGATATGATTGCGGGAGAGGGGGTGGGCTGGGTGGGGGAGAGAAATTGGGGGAAAAGGGGACAACTGTAATTGAAAAACCAAAAAAAAAAAAAAAAAAAAAATTTCATGAAGAAGAGAAAATCTAGAGTGGAATAGAACAAATATTTAGCACTATAACTGAAGAAAAATTTCCAGAATTAAAAAACTTACATTTCCATATTAAAAACATTCATCAGCATTTGAGAAAATTGTCTCAAAATGGTCAACTCTAGGGCATGTCTTGTAAATTACTAGAATTTAAAGAAAAATAATTCACAAGGAGTCCATACAAAAAGGATCAAATCACTTATCAGGGTATTAGACTAGCCTCAGATTTCTGGGGGGAGGAAAAAAAACATGATAAAATTCAGAGTAACAAGGGAGAATTTTCAGGAAACCCAAGGCTTAACTTACCCAATAATACGATATTGATTTTGTCTAAAGAAAATTGCCACTCTAAGCTCTGTACAATAAGCACGTCTGAAAGCCGAGCAAGGTGAAAAAGTAAGAAGCCAAGGTTTCAATTCCCATACCAAACGAAAGAGCAACCCCAAAGCATTAAAAGCTGCTGTTTCATACAAAAATTCTCATAGCACCATGATGATAAATTTATCCATATCTACATTTAAACAACAAAGATACTATTTTTGTAAAGCAGAAACTACAGAAACCAGGAGGATAGAATGCAACACAGTTAAAAAAAAAAAAAAGACCTGAACATAACACCCTCAGGATAAGACTGATCAAGTGGAAAAATATAAAAAAAGAGAAAAATATAAACAAACAGCTGAGTTTTACAAATCAATTTCACATTCTAATTAAAAAAGAACACTTTTTAATCTAGGTCTAGCATGCAGGGAACATCATCAAAATTGATTAGATTTCAAAGAATCCATCAAGTTTAATGAAGTAGAAATATTATAATCAAAATTACCCTGATCACAGCAAAATAATATAGCATTAATGAGAACGCCACAAAAAGTTCCACATGGAAATTTAATTTTTTGTTGAAAGTTGAGATAAAATCCAAAATTACAAATTTCTAAAATGATGATAAAACTGCTGCATCCCAGAATGCATTAGAATGTTAAAGCTATATTAGAGAAAAATTTATATCTTAAATTTCTTTATCAACAAAAAAATAAAAATGAATGAATTCAATAAAAAACTCAAAAATCTAGAAAACTTGAAAGTAAATCCAAAAAAACCCAAAAACAACAACAACAAAAAACTCCGTCATCTAGGAAATTTTATAAGTATGACAGAAATCATTGTAGTAGAGAACAGAGAAATTGTAGACTAATAGTTTAAAATCCCATATTTTTAAAGAGTTGACTAGCAAAAATAACAAACTCATTAAAAATGTGAAAAAATGAATATGGAGCAATAATCATAGAAAAGAATGCATATTAAATGTTGTAACAGAAAAATTTTAGACCCTTATGTATATTAATTTAAAAATTAAATTAATTTTTTTTTAGTAAAACAATTTACTTTAATTTACTCCAATAAACAAACATTTTTAAAAAATTATAAAAACCAATCTTCATAGAAAATTTAGTGAAATTCTTAAGGACATAACCTAGAAACAAATGTACCCCCTGCATTTTCCAAAAGACAACATTTTTCTTTTAGAGATCTTATTTATTTATTTATTTTTAGAGAGAGGGGAAGGGAGAAAAAAAAGAAGAAGAAAAATGTCAATGTGTTGTTGCCTCTCATGCACCCCCAACTGGGGAACTGGTCTGCAACCCAGGCATGTGCCCTGACTAGGAATCAAATCAGTGACCCCTTTGTTCGCAGCCAGCACATAATCCACTGAGCCACACCAGCCGGGGCCAAATAATGGCACTTTTAAGTGAGAAAAGGGATTCCAAGTGCATTCTGGAACTGGTCCGACCTGGCAGAGGGTGGCAAGATTATTTGTCTTTGGGTAGTTTAAATGGAGTGGGACTCTGAAGCAGACATCTGTCAGTATTACAAATCTGTATAGCCTGGATATAAATGACCCCTTTCCTTTTTCACCAAACTTCTGACTCTAGAGTTGTGCCTACAGGCGGTGAGCAGTAGAACCTCACTGGCTGTTCTGCAACAGCACTGGCTGTTTCTGTAACAATACCATTTCTTACACTTACCAGTTTTAATATCTTGTGTAAGTTACTTCATAGGCTTTGTCTTAGTTTTCTTGTCTTTAATGAAGAAGTGTTTTACATTGGTTATTATGAAGATTATATCTATAAAACACTTGGACAGAGGTTGGCACATAATGCTATAAAATGCTTGTTAAATAAAATAAAATATTTTGTTTTGCCATCTGTACTAAATCAAAGCACAAAGTTCTTCCTTATATTTGATATATATGGTCAATGTGTACCATACAGGAACCATGGTATAACTTGTTGAGAAACAAATTCCTGTTGAAGATAAGGCACAATGCATTAATTTTAAAAGCAGAAACAAAACTAATGAAAACTATGACAAATTAAGTAATAACAACTCAGAGCCAGACCATCTGGTCTAATCAAGACCCATCATTAGTGTAAATCAAATTAAAAATCAGAATCTCTTCATTTATGATTAAAAATAAAAAACCTATGCACCAACCTAAATGTGGACCATAGTTTTTACACTGAAAGGGAAGGAATGGGGCACTGACAAAGACAGATGAAAGCAGACAGATTAAAAATTTTATCAGGGAAAACAGATGTATATAAAACCACCATTCATATTGAAAATGTCATATAAAAGTTTTTAAAAGTTCCAGAAAATAAGCATGAAATCTGTGTATTATGTTGTTTACTATGAATGTTCTGGAGGTAGAATCCATAGTTTAGTCTGGATATAATTTGTTTATGGATGTTTAGTAATTCTGCATAGCTGTTATGTATTTAGAAGCAATACCTATGTGTGTGTGTGTGTATGTATGTATGTATGTATATATACATATGTATACATATTTATATTTAGGTACTATTTCAGTTTTACATGAAATCAACAAAACAGACAAATAGAGGCCGGCCATTAAAAGGAAGAAAAGGAAACATTAGCTACAGTAGGAGAAAGTTAAAGCAAAGATGAAAGGAATGTTTGTGAAACTCCATCACTTGAAAGGAAAGGAAAAAATAGAAAAGGTATGGCATGGTTAGAAGGATTCTGGGGAAAGCGCCCAAAGAATGAAAGCTGGAATTGGATCTCAAAGAGCCAGTGGACTAGGGCAAGAGGCAGACGTGTAAATGGTGGCACATCTGCATTCAATCAGGTTTTTTTTTTTTTTTTTTTTCATGAATGCTCTGTTTCTCCTCTTTCTCTGAAAACACACTTCCAAGGGCCCTGAGGCTGTTGGAACATGTGTGTTTCCTTCTTGCAAACTTCTCTTGGCATTGGGAGACTTGTCTCTGTTAATTTAACACAAAACTTAAAGTATACATAGAAAGTGTTTTCCTCAACTTAGTTCAAGGACTTAATAATATTGATCTGAAATCTTGTCCTAAATTGCTGTGTTTGTAATCTGCTCCAGTCACTAGACAGTCTAGCTTCAGCCAGTCGTAAAGGTGAAAACTGTAGTAAAATTACCTAATTTCATTCAATGGTGATGAGATCTTCTGTTTTTTCTTCCCATCTGTTTTTATTTGGATTTACTAAACTATTTTTCTCTCTTATCTCTTACATTTCTGCATTTTGTGGTTTGAATGCAAGCATAGTATTAATGATGCTGTAGTAATAAGCTGCTTTTAAATGAAAGGTTTTCTTAATTTGTCATTTATACTTAATACAGTTAATGATACTCCCCATCTAATCCAAAATAGCTATTTTCATTAAGATCAGGAGTCCTAGAAATATTTATAGTTCCTATTCTTATCATTCCTCATCCTTATGCTCTGAAAAAGTCCATATTTTTTCTTACCTATTTTACTTGGTATTTAATTATCACTGTTCTTTTTCATCTGCTCTCTCCTTTAAATTGTTCTGTGAGTTTTGTATGTATAACTTTTCCCATAATATCCCCTCATAAATAACTCATCATAGTTTTAACATAACAAGACTGTTCCTATTTGATTGATCTCTATCTTATTTTCTTCTTTATTTTTTAGAAAGTTCCAAAAAATAAGTGGTCAATCATAATTTTATAGGAATATTTTATTTGTTCCCTATGGCTAAATTTTATGAATGCAGTAAATATTCTTGGACATTACCCACTCAGTCCTGTGTTCCAGATTGTGATTGGTCTTTGTGACACAAATATGGAAAGTATGCTCCAGGACTGATCCCTAACAGAGAGGGAAGGATAAATAAACATAGTGAAAAAATGTGATTATTGTTATGAGAAATTTTAACATGAAATCCATGTGCAACAACAACAAAAATAATAATCTACTATCTTTGAGCATAAAAGTTAGTATTGTCCTCCCAGATGCCAGAAAAATAAAGGTAGAGAAACACTTCAGTAATGAGGATATCCAAGGGGCCAAAATGCGGATGTGTGTGAAATAGTACACAGTGAGACACGTCAAGGAAAAAAAGGATTTTTCATGTTGCTAGGAGTATAGAATGCAAATGGAGAAAATGAGAGGAGGTGAGAATCAAAAGACAGAGGGGTTTCAAAGTATTTTTAAAAGTATCTCCAATGTATATGGGGAGTCATTGAGAGACTAAGCAGAGAAGTGGTGCAATCATGATAATGTTCATATTTCAAAAAGATTGCTATAACTTTAATTTAAAGAGTTGATTGAACAGAAAATTGAACAAGAGGATGTCAATGTGGAGACCATCAAGCTATTAAGCAGACTTGATAGAGATATTAACTAAAAAAACAATAATAACTAACAATTAAGAGAAGGGGACAAGTGCAAAATATATTAAGTAGATAAGACAATAGAACTGTGTGGTCAAATATAGGTGATAAGAAGTCAAATACAGTTTCCATGTCTTTGTATTTAGCAACGAGCTTGACAATTGCTTCAGTAAAGATTTAATAAAAAACGGAGAGGTACAGAAAGACTGATGGGAATGACAGTTCAAAGTTGAGTTTGTACTACCTTTGAGCCTGTGGAAGCAGAAACTATTGACAGAGGTCTGAATAAGAGGGAGAGTTTGGGCATTTCTAGCACATTTATAATAAGTAAAGGAATTGAACCCACGACCCTCAGTTCATAGGGACGACACTCCAACCAACAGAGCCATACTGGCCAGGACACATATAATTTCTAGTTGTCTTATATTCTATATCCTGAATTAAATTTTTATTTATATGAGAGTCAAGACTGTAACTTCTTTTATTCAGTGTTGTATCTTCCAATACCTCAAGTGAAGTGTGCATGCAGTAGGAACTCAATAAGTATAAATACATATGTAAAAATATATAAATTATTATTCACATTTATTTCCTCCTTTACAGTTCTACATTCCTTTTTATCCCCGATATCTTACACTTGTACATGTGCTCAAAGCACCAACTCAACTTATTATATTTATATAAAATGCTGTAATAAAATATTTTATCAATGCTCTAAAAGATATTTAGGAATCTACTAATTCAAACAATCCATACAAGAGAAGTTTAAACTGGAAGAAAACTAGGAACACATTTCTGGAAACACTTCCCTTAAATGAGCCTTCAAGTGAGGAAACAGGTTTAATTCTTTTGAGCTACCACTCTGTGTTTAGTGTGTTACAAGTTCAGTGGTTAAATAGTTCCTTAGCTGAAAGTAACCGAAACAACTCTATTAGACTAATAGCAAAGGCTATTTTTTTCCCCTTTAGAACCAAGAACAAATTAGGTCATAGTGATGGATTAGATTCAAACATAGTGTCTTGGCTTGACATAAAGGTTCTGTCCCGAATTACACAGCATCTATACTATTAATGCTAAATTTGTGATTATGTAGATTGAGAGACTTGTGGAAAAGTAAAAATGAAAAGAAATAAGAAACGAGTCCCTTAGGAAAGTTAATGAGGGACAATGATTTTTCTAATGTTTATGTTAGGGTTTATTATGTTAGGCTTTATTTGATGCCAAAAAGTCACACCTTCTGCAGAGTCATTGAGAAAGTTGTGACTGAACATAAATTCACGTCCTGTCTAGAGCTTATGGAGATAAGTACAAAGCTTGTCACATGGAGAAGTATCTTTGACTTTCATTAAGCTCAATGGAACTGGACTGATTGTCCCAGAAAACTGATAGCATAGAATTCTAAATTGATCACTAAAATGGATGCTGGCAAACTGCCCTGGCTAGCTCTGTCTTTTGTCTGACTAATTTCAGACGGATTTCTATAGGTCATGTGTTGTTGATGACTAGACACTGCAAGGTTTGAGACCTGGTTCCACTGCCACACAGGAAACCTCAGAACTCGTGGGAAGTTGACCTTTCATTCTCCCACTTGAGCAATGAACTCTCAGGAAAGTGCTGACGTTGTTTTGAATTAGGTATTTCAATTGTTTAGCAGGCAGGCATGTAGCCAGCACTTGAGAAAAGGCTAGCATAATAAAAAAGGGCCAGGAGAGTATGAAAAATCCTGATATTGGCAATTGGTGTTTCTCACACCTGGTAAAAACTTATTCTACGAGGGCATTATCTGCAGCTGTGTATCTCCTTGAGGGCTTTGAAATGTTGGTAAGCTTCCACTATTGACTGAGAGTGTGCTGTAATGTCTCCTACTTCTTGTAGCTGTCTCTAAACAAAAACAATTGCTGTATGCTCTGCCATTAAATCAAATTTTAGAACATACATTTCAAACTGCCAGGTGGCATCTTTCTGTTAGTCAATTCACATCCCATTGTTTTGTGAATGCACATCTAAGAATATATACAAATTAAAGTTGATGTCAAGAATGTTATTGAAATTTAGTTTTATTAAACTCCAACATGCTTCTTATCCCTTGCTCTGTACTCCTTCTTAGTCCTGTCTTTTTCTCCACATCCCCAAACAAACAAACCAACAGAATTATGTTTAAATATTTGTAGCTTCCAAAGGGAGCTAACAATTTAATTTACTATTAATAGGACCTATTTTTTGAGGCATGAATACTGGTTATTTTGTAAATAATTGAAGGCTTATAAAGATCCATGTGCTCCTAGTAAGGGTAAAACCTTCCTCTGCCAGGCCCCTGGCTGTTCATGGCAAAGCTGAAGCAGAGACGTTCACAGATATTTTGAATCTTACTAGAGATTACAAATGTTCTTTTTATGATAAAATTAAAATTGATTGATAAAATAAATAGAAAAATACAAAATGTTTGGAAATGTAACAACTAATTTTTATAACAGAACATAAAGTTATAATGTACAAATCATAAAATCTTCCTTTTAAAAAATGTGTAACAACTAAATTTTTAATTACCCATATGTCTGAAAAGAAATTACAAGGGTAACTAAATTATATTTCAAACTGAATGGCAATTAAAAACACAACATATAAACTGGACTTCTACACCTAAAGAAATTTTTAGAGGAAAATTTATAATTTTAAAGCCCTATATTGGAAAAAAAGAAAAATGTTTATGATCAGCTCTCAAGTTTCACATTAAAAACCTAAGAAAAAAAACAGCAAACTGAACTCACATAACCATAAAAGCACCAATAATGAATGTAAGAAAAATCAGTGACAAAACAGAAAAACAATAGTGTAAGTTAAAGCAATAAATTGTCTCACTAAAAAGGTTAATAAAATAGAAAAGTGACTAGATACACTAATTAGGTGGAAAAAACAAGAAAGATGATTCAAGTAACCAATACCATAAGTAAGCTATTTCTTACTAAATAAACATCCTACCAGTGTGAATGATCATGAGGATTTTTAAAAAAGAATCTCATGTCAATAAATCAACAATTGTGATATTGTTAGAACAATTTTGAAAAAAAAAACAAACACCCAACCAGAACTGACAATTCAAAAACACTTTTAAAAAATCTATATAAATATCCATGTGTTAAAGAGTTTAAATTTATCATTATAAGATTTCCCACAAAGAAATTTCTAAGTTCAGATGTTTTTTGTGCTGAATTCCATCAAACATTAGGGATAGATTAATACCAGTAGCTCACAAATACTTTCAGTAAATAGAAGATAGAAAAGAGTTTGTAATATTTTACAGGCCCATTGTTATTCTGAAATAAAAGAAGATATAAGCACTGCAAGGGAAGAAAAATACAGAATAATATTATTCATAAACATAGATACAAAAAACCTGTAAAATAATATGAACAAATTATATTCACCAACATATAAAAAGAAGATAAAATAACATGATCAAGTAGGATTTATTTAAACAATAAAAAATCATTTTTCTTTCTAAAATCAATAACTATAATTTACCCCATGAATAGAATAAAGGATAAACATATGATCTTATGTAAAATTTGGTAAATTTACTCAATAAAATTCAATGACAAGTCATAATAAAAACTGTTAGCAAACTAGGAACAAAATAGCACTCCATGTTTTTGATAAAGGGATCTATATGAAATTTAAAGCTAACATTATACTGATTGACAAAGCAGTGAATAATTTCCTTCAAAGATTGGGAGAAAAAGAAGGATATCTACTCTATTTTTGTTCAACGGTGTACTAGAAGTTCTAACCTATACCATAGGGCAAAAATAAAAAATTATGTCAAGACTGAAAATACAATGTAAAATCACCTTTATTCATAGGTAATATAATATTGTACCCAGAAAAATCATACAAAATATTCATAAAACTTTCTAGAACTAATACACTAATTAAAATTATAAGATACAAATATTTAAAATTAGTTTCATGTGTATGTGAGCTTCAAATAACTATAAAATAAATTTCAAAAATAATTTCATTACAGTGACATAAACCCAAAAATATTTAAAATTTAGTTTAATAAATACAATTTCAAGGCCTTAAGGAGATCCAAGATAGCAGCAGAGTAGGTAGAAGTTACACTCACCTCCTCCAAGGAGTATATCAAAATTACAATTGAATTAAAGAACAATCAACCTGGATAACCATCTGAAGACTTGCCGAAGAGAAGTCTTGTAACTAAGGATATACTGAAGAACTCATGTGAAGACTGGCAGTAAGGACAGAAACGCAAAAGTAGTTGGCTCCGAACCCATGGACATTGGCTGAAAATCCAAAGGGTTATCTCAGCTGGGGAGTTCTCAGAGGAGTGAAAGACCTAAATTCATGCTTAAAAATCAATGGGAATTTAACCCACTCAGGTGAGAAGGGAGACTTTCCAGAAACCCAGGCAATCTCTTGAATGGCCACACACAGGCACTCACCCTGAGCTCTAGAGAGGGATAGTGACTCAGAGAAGACTAGAGAGATTGGTTTGCATGGCTTCAGGGCTTGAGAGGCAGATGAAAATAAAACTGTGAGTCCCTCTCCTACACCACCAATAGACACTACTTTTCTTGGGTCAAACACTCCCTTTCATATGGCATTAGCCTGGGGAGATGCACTAGCTTACCCCTGCCAATTCCTAGTGGCATCTTAACCAAGATGATTCTTGGCAGAGAGCTGCTCAGGGCCTCCAGCCTGGGCCTATATTGCAGTATTTCTTGAAAAACTCTTGAGGAAGTTTGGGCAAATTCAGAGAGTGCCAGAGAAACACAGGGAAGACTGAGTGGTGTGGCTTTTAGGTAAGGGACATTTTTTTTCCTCATGTTCCCAACAATGACACCAATGTCCCTAACAGGTTGTCCAGGAGGCCAATCACAGGCACCACCTGACATTGACCTACACCAGAGTCTTTTCTGTGAGTCTCTGGCTTTAGAGCACATAAGAACACTATGCAATTAACTCTACAAGTGGAATATCCCACACAAGAGCTTGTACATTGCGATTGGGGTGAATCCTCATAGGAAGCCAGCCTGAGGATCAACACCACCCACAAACAGGCCAACACAAGAGGGTTACCATAATGCACACAAAATACACTCCTGGAACACACAGCTCATAGAATCAGGAAAACTACATCACTGCTATCCACAGCACTACTATATAAGACCACTGTTCCAACACCAGGGGCATAGACCTACCAAACATATAGAAACAAACCCAGCAAGACAGTCAAAACTGTAAGACATAGAAACATGTCCCAAATAAAAGAACAGGAGAAATAAAGAAATAGAGGAAAGCAATCTACCAGATACAGAGTATAAAAGAAAAGTTATAAGGATGCTAAAGGATCTCAGGGGAAGAATGGATGAACTCAGTGAGAACTCCAACAAAGAGATAGTTAGCATGAAAAAAGACATAGGAACCATTAAAAAGTACTAGTCAGAAATAAAGAATATGATATTTGAAATGAGGAATACATTAGGTGAAATCAGTAAAAGATTAGATGAAGCAGATGATCAAATCAGTAATTTGGAATACCATGTATTAGAAAATAATTAGAGCAGCACAAAATAAAAAGACATTTTTAAAAATGGGGACAGTTTTGGAGACCTCTGGAATATTAAGTTTAACATCTGCATCATAGGGGTAACAGCACGGGGAGAGAGCAAGGCTTTGAGAACTCACTGGAAGAAATAATGACTGAGAACTTTCCTAACCTGGTGAAGGAAAAGTACAGGAAGCACAGAGAGAAACAAACAAAATGAATCCAAAAAGGCCCAAACCAAGAAACATTATAATTAAATGCCAATAGAAAATCTTAAAAATAGCAAATGAAAGACAATTAATTACCTACAAGGGAGCTCCATAAGACTGTCAGGTGATCTATCAGCAGAAACATTTAAGGCCAGGGGGGATTGGCACAAAATAATGATAGAAGACTTCCGGCCAAGATGGAGGCGTAAACAGACATGCTGTGTCTCCCTCCACAACTAAAAAGAAATACAACTACCTCAAAACTACAAACAACTGGAAGTTCCAGAAATCAAACTGCATGGAAGTCCAGCAAAAAAAAGATATAAAGAAGAAATATTCATCTAGACAGATAGCGGGGGTGGAGCCGGGGCAAAGAGGACGCAACGTGGTGGTGGTAACAGTGACAGCAATGGCAGGCTGGCAGAAAGCACAGTCACACGTTTTAAAGAGTCAGGAGGGACATCTGGGGAGCATCCCCAGCTTCTCACTGGATCTCGCAGCTCAGGGTCCTAGCACTAGGGAAAATCAAACCTCATTGCTTCTAACTCTGCAGACCAATGGGCGTGGGGTGGAGGCAGAAACTGCCAGTCTCTCAGCAGGGCCCGATAGTTTAAAGGGCCCCCGAAATCCTAGAACATCCGCAGACCCACCCACTCTGGGAATGATGGCCAGGGCAGCAACTACAGGGGCGCCAGTCTGGTGCAGAAGAGGGAGAGGTGCCTGGAAAAAGGGCGAGTGCTGGGCAGGCGGCACTGTTCCCTCTCAGACCCCTCCCCCACGTACAGCGCCACAACATGGTGAAACAGGTCACCCTGAAAAACCAAGCCCTAAGGCTCCACCCCTTACAACATAACAGGAGCAACAGCTCTACCTGGGACACAGAAGCCAACAAACACAGGAGCCTGTCAGAATGAGGAGACAGAGAAGTATGGCCCAAAGAGGGGAATGGATCAAGGTTCCAGTGGGAGAACTAAGCGACGAGGAGATAGCCAACCTAACAGATGAGGAGATAGACAACCTAACAGATGCAGAATTGAAAACACTGGTGATAAAGATGCTCACAGGCTTGACAGATATGCTTGATGCTTGAGTATGGCAAACGCATAAGAGAAGAAGTGAAGGCTATGCTAAGTGAAATGAAGGAAAATCCACAGAAAACCAATGGAGAAGAGAAGGAAACCAGGGTTCAAATCAATGATTTGGAACATAAGGAAGAAAAAAACAGTCAACCAGTGCAGAATGAGGAAGTAAGAATTGAAAAAAATGAGGAAAACTTCCCAAATTTTGTGAAGGAGATGGATATTCAGGTCTGGGAAGCACGGAGGGTCCCAGGCAAGATGGACCCAGAGGGGACCACACCAGGACACATCATGATTGAGATGCCAAAGGTGAAAGATAAGGACAGAGTCCTGGGGGCTGGAGAGTTGCCTACAAGGGGTGCCTATAGGACTATCAGCTGATTTCTCAGAGAACATTTTGCAGGCACAAAGGGACTGGCAAGCAATATTCAATGTGATGAAAGGTAACCTGCAATCAGAATTACTCTATCCAGCAAGGCTATCATTTAGAATGAAAGGGCAGATGAAGTGCTTCCTAGACAAGGTAAAGCTAAAGGAGTTCATCATCACCAAACCATAATTATATGAAATGTCAAAGGGGCTTACTTAAGGAAAAGATCAAAACTGTGAGCACTAAAATGACAACAAACTCACAACTATCAACAACAGAGTCTAAAAAATAAAAACAAAATCCAACTAAGCAAACCAGAATAGGAACAGAATCATAGGTGTGTGGATCATTTGGAGAGTTATCATCTGGGAGGGTGGATGGGGAGAAATGGGAATATAGTGTATGGATAAAGAAGCATAATCAGTTGGTACAAAATAGAGAGGGGTAAGTTAAGAATAATATAGGAAAGGGTGAAGCCAAAGAACATATATGCACAACCCATGGACATGAACTAAGAAGGGTAGAATTGCTGGAGGGAATGTGGGTACTGGGCAGAGGGGAGCAGAGGGGAAAGAAATTGGAATTACTGTAACAACATAATCAATAAAATATACTTTAAAAAAAAGTCAATGATGAAAAGCAAGGACCTGTAACCGAGACTATCAAACAAAGTTATCGTTTCAAATTGAAGGAGATACTAAGAACTTTTCAAACAAGAAAATACCACAGGAGTTCACCACCAATGAACCAGTATTTTAAGAAATATTACAGGAACTTTTTTAAGAAAGAGAAAGAAAGAAAGAAGGGATATATTTATAAATAATAAAATGACAATAAATACCTACCTATCCAGAGAAGGAAAACTCTGATTCCAAAAAACCTCCGCTGCCTTGCGGCATACCTCTTCAGGGGAAAGGCTAAGGGAGTAAACCCCGACAGAAAATCCGGAGCCGGAGTCCCTAAGGCGGTTTGACGTTGTAGTCAACACCGGCAACTCCTGCGGCGCACCTGAAGCCAAGCTGTATTGACTCCGTCTTTCCCTTGGACCCTTCAGCTGCGAAGAGAGGAGGGGTCTGCTGCATGGGCAACAGCAGACCCTCCATATCACCCTGCCCAGGCTCTGTAGCTTCAGCTTCACTGGAGAGGACACTCCAGCATCATCACAAGATGTCGATTCAACACGGGAGGAGACAGATACCGTGTCACTCCTGAGTCGGACTGCACAACCATTCTCGGCAGTGCAGATAGACTCTTAAGAAGCTACACCATCGTCTCTTGAGACGGACGGCTGCCGACCCGACCTACCTATCAATAACCAATCTAAATGTAAATGTATTAAATGCTGCAATCAAAAGACAAGGTAACTGACTGGATAAGAAAACAAGACACATAAGTATGCTCTCTACAATAGACCCATTTCAGAACTAAAGACACACAAAAACTAAAAATAAAAAGATGAAAAAGGTCCTTCACGCAAATGGAAATGTACTAAAAAGCTGGTCGCAATACTTTTATTAAATAAAATATACTTTAAAACAAAGGCTATAATCAGAGATACAAAAGAACATTACATCATGATAAAGGGAACAATCCAACAAACAAAGAGGTCCACTCCAGGATACATCATAATTAAAACACCAAGCATTAAAGATAAAGAGCAAATCTTAAAAGCAGAAAGAGAAAAGAAATTGCCATATTTTTCTTACTATAAGACACACCTTGGTTTAGAGTAGGAAAACAAGGAAAAAATATTCTGAACAAAGTGATGTACTAAAATATTTAATAAAATATAACAGAATAATATTTCAACCATGTAAAGTGAACAACAGTCAACAACAGTATTAAGAACCATCATCACTGTCATTAACAAATGAGGAGAAACTTTAAGGTTCAAGTACTCTTCTGGTTTTCTGGGAACCCCAGGTCAGGTAATACACATCATGGTCTGTAACACAATATTGCTCCATAAGACTCACAGACATTTTCCCCTACTTTGGGGGAGAAAAAAAGTACATCTTATGGAGTGAAAAATACAGTGGTAGTTACCTACTGGGGAGTTCCCATGAGACTATCAACTGAGTTCTCAAAGAAACTTTGCAGGCTAGAAGAGATTGCCAAGAAATATTCAAAGTCATAAAAAGCAGGGATCTACACCAAGATTGCTCCACTCAACAAAGCTATCATTTAGAATTGCAGGGTAGATAAAAAGCTTCCCAGACAAGAAAAAACTAAAAGTGTTCATCATAACTAAATTGTTATTATATGAAATGTTAAAGGATTTTATTTAAGAAAAGTAAGATCAAAACTATGAACAATAAAATGGCAATAAATACATATCTATCAAAAACTGAATCTAAAAAACAAACTAAGCCAACAAGAATAGAAATAGAATCATGGATACAGAGAACATTTTCATGGTTGCCAGTGGGAAGGTGTTATTGGGGAATGGCTGAAGAAGTCAAGGTATTCAGAAATACAAAATGTTAATTACAGAACCACAATGGGGATATAAAGTACAGTATAGGATATGTAGCAGCCAAAGAACATATGCACATCACCATGAACATGTACAATGCTGTGGGACTGCCTGAGGGATTGGGGGTGCTGGGTGGAGGGAGGTAAAGGGAGAAAAATTGGGATAACTTTAAAAGCACAATTAAATTAATTGTTAGCATAATTAATTATATTAAAAATAAAAGAGAGGATTCAAATAAAATCAGATATAATAGAGGAGAAGTAACAAATGACACTGCAGATACAAAAAGAATTGTAAGAAAATACTATGAACAATTGAATGCCAACAAATTGGAAAACCTGGAAGAAATGGATAAATTCCTAAAAAAGATACAATCTTCAAAGACTAAATCAAGAATAAACAGAAATACTGAACAGACTGATTACAACCAACAAAGGTGAAGTAGTAATGATAAAACTCCCAACAAACAAAAGTCTTAGCCTGGATACCTTCGCAGGTGAATTTATCAAACACTCAAAAAATATCCCCTATCATCCTCAACCTATTCTAAACAATTCAAGAGAAAGGAAGACTCTCAAGCTCATTTTTTTACCAAGGCAGAATTATCCTAATTCTAAAAACAGATAAAGACAATACAAAGAAAGAAAATTAAAGGCCAAAATTCCTGATGAACACAGGTGCAAAAATCCTCAACAAAATATTAAAACCAAATTCTCAATACATTGAAAAATTCATACACCTTAATCAGCTGGGATTTATTCCTGGGCTGAAAGGATGGTTCAACATCCGCAAATCAATTAACATGATACACCACATAAACCAAAGTGAAAGATAAAATCATATGATCATATCAGTAGATGCAGAAAAACATCTGACCAAACCCAGCAGCCATTTATGATAAATCTCTCAGCAGTGTAAGAATAGAGAGAATACACCTTAACATAATAAAAGCCATACATGGTAAACACACAGTTACCATCAGACTCAATGAGAAAAAACCAAAAATATTTCTCTTAAGATCAGGAATAAACAGGGATGTCTGCTTTTTCCACAGTAATCATACAAGAAGACAGCTGATCCACTGTAATCAGATAAGAAGTAGAAGTAAAATATATTTAAATTAGACAGGAAGAAGTAAAACTATCACAATTTGCAGATGGCACGATACTGTATATAGAAAACCATGACTCCACCAAAAAGCTACTACAACTGATAAATGAATTCAGTAAATTAGAAGGATACAAAATAAATATGCAGAAGTTGGTGCCTTTTTTTTATAATTATAATGAACCATCAAAAGAAAACCAAGAGAACAATCCCATTTGCAATTACATAAAAAAACCTGATAATAAGTTTAATCAAGGATATTAAAAAAATCTATACTCAAAATATTATAAGATATTAAAGAAAGAAATAAAAAAGAATAAAAATAAATGGAAGCGTATGCCATGCTTATGGGTAGAAAAGATTAACATCATTAACATTTTCATACTACCCAAGAAATCTATAGATTAAACATAATTCCTTTCAAAATACCAAAGGCATTTTTCAAAGAACTAGAACAAATTATCCAAAAAATTGTACAGAACCATAATGCCTCTGAACAGTGAGAAGCTTGAAAAAGAACATAGTTGAAAGTACAATGCTACCTGTTATCAAACAATATATAATGCTATACTAATCAATACAAAAGTGCAGTAGAAAAGGAAAGTCTTTTAAATAAATGGTCTGTGGAAAATGGGAAAGTTTAAAAAGGGGTTAACAAAAACATTGACCTTCTACTTTACATTATCAACAACTTTTAATTTGAGACAGATGATCCATTTAAACATACAAAAACTCTAATGTTACTAAAGTAAAATACCTTTGTGACCTTGTATGAGTTAACTAATAAAAGGCATTGACAAATTACATTTCATCAAAATTAATAACTTCTGATTCTGAAAAGTTAACATTAACAAAAGGAAGTGTAAAGCCACAGGTAGGGAAAATACATCCACAAGCCATATTTTCACAAACTGTTATCAAACAAATAATGAGAACTTCCACAAATCATTAATAAAATAGGCAAACAACCCAGTACTGAATGATCAAAAGTCTGTCATTCACAAAGAGTGTACGTGTGTGTATACGTGAGTGTCCTCTTATGTACCAAAAGAGTAAGCACAACAAAATATGCTCAACACCATTGTTAAGGAAATGTACATTAAAAATAAAATCCCTAAATATTCAGTTCATTAGAAGATTATCTGACTTTGGGTGGTGGGCACACAATGCAATATACAGATTGTGTATCATAGAAATGTACACTTGAAACCTACATAAACTTATTAACCAATGTTACCCCAATAAATTTAATAAAACAAAAAAAAAAATAAAATAAAATCCCATTTCACATCCAGTAGACCAATGTTAAAAAAAAAAAAAAAAAACTAACATTTTATTTTGGTTTTGCTACAGAGCTCTTAGCTATTGACATGGGGATGTTAAACTTCACAAACACTTTGGAATCAGTTTGGCAGTTTTTTAATGAAGGGAAGAATCAATGTACCACATAATTTAGCAATTTCATTCCTATTTATCAAAAAGAAATCAAATATATGTCCATAGAAAATTTACAAAATCATGTTTACAGAAGTTTTACAAAAATTGTCTTCAAATGGCAACAACTCAGGTAGTCACTAACACAATTTTATCAATGTATCTATGTTTATAGTATGAAATAATATCTAAAAGTAAAACAGGAACTACTGATTTATACAATAATATGGATTCTCTTTCAAAACATTTTGTTGATCCTTTGAAAAGATAAACTAAATTGGTGACCTTTAACTAGCCTCACCAAGACAAAAAGAGAGAGGTCAAATAAAGTCAGAAATAAAAAAGGAGAATTTACAACTAATATCATAAGAATAAAAAGGTTTATAAGAGACAACCAGGAACAATTATACATTAAAAAAATGGAAAACCTAAGAAATGGATGTTTCTAGAAACTTATAACCTTCTAAGACTTAAGCAAGAAGATATAGAAAATCTGAATTGAGCAACTATTAGTAAAAAGATTAAATCAGTCATCACAAATATCCCAACAACAACAAAATTCTATAAATACTCAAAGAAGGATTAATACTGATTCTTCTCAAAATCAAAAATCATTTGGTAAAATTCAACATCCATTTATAAAACTTTAAACAACAAAAAGATTTGACTTATATGAAAGATTTTTGTTGTTGTTGAAGGAATCAAACTGCATATCTCAGAGAGTAGATTGGTGATTGCCAGAGCTGGGGAGAGGAACAAGAGAATGGGTGAAGGTGATAAAAATATACAAACTTCCAGCTGTAAAATAAGTCATGAGGGTGTAATGGACAGTATGATGACTATTGTTATAGTACTAACTTGTATATTTGAAAACTTTTAAGAGAGTAAACCTTAAAAGTTCTTATCATAGGAAAAATGTTCTGTAATATGATGATGAATGTCAGACCTGTGGCAAACATTTGCAATGTATACAAATATCAAAACATTAGTTGTACACCTGAAAATAAATAACATGTTATATGTCAATTATTACAGCAATTTACCAAATCACGAACAACTTATTCTTACAAAGCATGGATGTGTCTCAAAAATATTTGGTTGAGAAAAAGTCCAGAAACAAAAAAGGTATGCACATGTATGATCCCATTACTATGATGTTAAGAAACAGGCAAAATTAATCAATGGTGAAAGACAATAGAACAGTTGTTTTCTATAGATGAGAGAGAAGTAACTGCAAGTGTCTAAAAGAACTTTTGGGAAGACAGAAATTTGGTTGACTGGAGTGTAGTTTTCCCATGTATATACATTTGTCAAAATTCACATAATAAACTATATAAAATGTGCATTACAAGATTTCCCAAGTCTCTCATACTGAGAGTAATATCATCCAAAATCCTTACCATGACATATGTCTTACATCACTTTCCTCTAGCCCACTGACTCGGTCTCCTTGCTGTTCTGGGTAGATACCTGTCACATTAGCATGCTTTGTTTGTCTGTGAATCTTTCACATGCTGTTCTATTCTATTCATCTGGTATTATCTTTACACAAACATTGCATGTGCACACATTTCATCTCCTTTTTTAAAGCATACTCTCCATTATCTTACTTTGTTTTAGTTTCTTCTTAACTCATACCTCTACTTAATATATATATATTTAGTAATATATATCTATATTACTGTAATAT
This sequence comes from Furipterus horrens, assembly GCF_987537825.1. Taxonomy (NCBI): domain Eukaryota; kingdom Metazoa; phylum Chordata; class Mammalia; order Chiroptera; family Furipteridae; genus Furipterus; species Furipterus horrens. The sequence continues at coordinate 174,742,800 of NW_028327176.1, forward strand.
ATAATCTATATATATGTAATATATATCTATATTTAGTGCCTTCTCATTAGAATGTAGTTTCCATGAATATATGGGGTTTGGTTTTTGTGTATTCTAGAGCAAGAATTATGCCTGAGTCACAGTGAATGTCCAATAAACATTTTCTGTATGAATAAAAAAATCAAAAACTAGACAAATCTTATAAAATTGTAACTGTAAAAAGTGTTAATGATGGAAAGTTGAACAAAACATAGACTGTATCAGGAAATAACATAGAGTCACTAAAATAAACCAGGCAAATAATTAGCTTTGTAGAATATAATATACAAAGATAACATATGTGAATTGTTTAATATAAATATTAAATTTTAATAAAGTATATTTTACCACAAAATACAGCAGAAATAATGGAACTACCATTTCCATAACATACTGAATTTTGTCAAGTGAAATAAAAAGAATATGACAAATGAATTCCAGTTCATAACATTTTTAAATTTTTATTTTACATCCAAAGCATGCTAATCTATTTTTAAACATTCTTAGCCATATTTACTCTCCTTCTGATTTCCTTTCCATTACCATTTGGCCAGACTCCCTCCTGAAGCATTAAACCATTCACTACTCACTTCCAGGCATAGACACAAGACAAAACCCTGGAAAGTAAATGGGTTCTACTTCTGCTCAGTAATTGTTTCCAGGATGGTACATAATTGAAGTCAAGCCTATGAATGTTATTGTTGTATTTCACCATGGCTATTAAGAAAGCTGCATTCTACTTATTTTTTTTTCAGAATTACTTGCTGTAAGAATGATGTCAACCTATAACTCTTGGTAGACATTTTTGTCACCATGTAAGGAAACATTCCTAAGAATTAAACCAAAAAGAGGAAGCCAGCTAATAGGTGTATTGAAAACACACTTAGCTGATGACATTGATTGAAGCCATGACTAAGCCATGCTGGAATTTATTTCATTCCCTGAGTTTTCAAGTTTCATAGGCCAACATTTATTTCTGAAATTTCAGTAACTGGAAAAAGTTTAAAAAAAAAAAGCTTTAAAAAATTACTAGAAATTCTTTCCTATGACTCTACATGTACAATATGATGCTTGCAAAGCTCATTAGTGGCACCTCCTGTAACAGATACATTTTGGTAAAATGCCTAATAAACTTATTATAATGCAAATAGACACCTGGGAGTGGGTTTTCTATTGATAGTGTAATTGACTATGTCAAGAAAAATATTTTTCTAAGTAGTAATTATTATTACCTTTAATAATAATATTCATATAGTATAATTATTATACTGAAGACCGGTATTTCCTTGGGCAATCTAAACACTTCTTTGAGTACTCTTGTACTAGGCAAAGGAGGAAATGAGAGAGAAGTTCATTAAAAGAAACAAGAATATATATGTATATTTGTTTATAGGTAAATATAAGATATATGAAATGAATGCAAATTAATATGAGTATTTTTTTAATTCTGTAATATTTTTACAAAACATTATTTCTATAAAAACTACTCAACTATAAATCAGAAATTGCATTGATAAATGTAACTTTTTAACCTAAAATTATTTACATATTTTCCACTGTTAAAGCACATATGGAAATCCTAATCAGTATGTAGTTTCAGTGTTGAAAAAAAAATGGCACAATGTCTATTGAACAGTTTATATTTCTTTTTTTAAGAGAACATAATTTAATTTATTCTTACATTTCAACTAAAAATATTTGATTATTTCCTTGTTTCTTTAATCTATTATATCCAGACCTGTTCTTCCCTTCTTTGCCATGCACAACTGGTTTATCTTGTTGCCAGCAATATTTTTTCTTATTATTGTTTTCTGTAGACCACACTATTTTTAACTTTTAATTTTTATTCATTTTTATGAGTTTATTTGATGCAAACTGATGACAATGCCTAGGAGCAAGGTCTCAAATGCTCCCAAGTGGGGCCCCTTTATAGAATGAGTTTGGAGGAGAAAGATGTAAAATGTTTTATACTCTATTTTTATTGTTTACACTCCATTGAGTCATAAGAATGTTCAAATATAGTACAGATAGCTCCTATGTACTATTTACTCAGTTCCCTCCAATTTTCCCTAAGTCATTACATTTTACATATTAATTCTACCATAGTAAAGGCAGTAATTTGACATTGGGGACAGCACATGTGTCTTATTGAGTCATTTTTTCTCTTGTGTAGATTTATGTAACTTCCATCACAATCAAGATACAAAATTATTCAAGTATCAGGAAGCTCTCCCATGTGCTACTCCTCTATACTTATACACACCTTCTCCTTCCATCACTATCCCTGACCCCTGACTATAACTAGTCTGTTTTCTGCCTCTATAATATTATTATTATAAGAATGTTGCATAAGTGGAATAATACAGTATGTGATCTTTTCAGTTTGGCTCTTTTCACTCAATGGTTTGTTCCTTTTTTTCACTGAGCAGTGTTGCATGCCATGGATGTGCAGAGTTTAAGCAGTCGGTTATTGAGGAACATTTTGGGTGCTTCCAGTTCATGACGGAAACCGGATCTCACATATGCTATTGCTGGAGATGTAAACTGACACAGTAACTCAGTAAAGTAGTTCAGAAGTTTCTTTTAAAAAACACCCTAAACATGTACATTCCACATGATACAGCAACTGCAATTCGAGAACATTTTATTCCAAAGGAATAAAAAATTATATCCATTCAAAATCTTTTATAAAATAGTTCATAGTAACAGTTAGTAACCGTTTCTTTTTGTTTCCACTTTATCTTTAGGGTGACAATTATTTCAAAATATATGCATTCAACATCTATTCTATACTCAGTTTGTAATTTCATAAGTCACTTGTCTTCTTCAAATACATGGACTTTATACATATGACTCACTAATCCAGCAAGCATTCAAAGTCACCTAGTGCATCTGACCAGACAACACCCAGCCTCCAAGAACTGCCTGACCAACCATGTCTCTCTTCAATGAAACCCCTTCTGACCTCATCAAGTACATATATAAACTGACCTCTCCCTCAGGGGCACCATACACTGTCACAACCTCTGTGAATATTCAGGACACTTATTTTTCCACATGCCTCTTTCCACCTATTAGTTGTATGAAGGCAGGATCTATGTTTTATTAGTCTTTGTTTTTGCAGTAGTTGGCATAATTTTTCCCTTAGAATAGACATTAAATATGTATTAAACAAGTAGGTAAATTAATCTGTCAATTAATTGTGATTGAAATTGTCATATTTAACCTCACAGCTATACTCTGAGTAGATAGTAACTCCATTTTTTAAGACCTCAAACTGGAAACAAAACAAAAACAAAAAAAAACACAAGTTCACAGCTCATTGATAAAATGTAAGTATCCTGATCTAAATCATTCTTTGTTCTACTGCTAAATCAAGATGGTCCTGCTGTCCTTTCTAAATCTGTTCACAAAGTTTCTCAATTATGGAGTAAAATTTCTTCAAAAGAAGAAGGAGGAAATAAAGGGCAGGGGGTCTCAGGAATGCTTGAGGGCTCCTCTGTCAGCTAGCCCAGCTAGGCTACAGGCCACTCCCCATGGGACATGGTACTACAGATAACGTGAGACATTTTCCTATCTTTCACTGTTGAAAATATACCTTCAGAGATTTAACTGCAAACATTTGCTTTAAATTATTACTTTAAAATTTTTAAAGCTCATTTTTGTTAATACAGTTCTAACAAAGCCTTTAAACTTTGTGTCTTTTCGCCATCTTCATTTTATTACAGAAATAGAATGAGTTCCCTTTTCTACTTTAAATATTTATTTTCATTAATGACAATAAAAACGCCAGCTTGCCATAGTCTCTGTTACGCCTTTTAATTCTCTGTGTTTCCCTCTTTCACTCAAGAAATGGACAAATTGTGCTATAGAACTACATCAGATATTTCTCTACATAATTATTTAAGTGTTCTGCTTTGACTGTTTTGACTATCTTAGACTATGTATCTGAGTGGTTTTTAATTAGTTGTCCTAATAGACTTGTCTAGATATTTGTTATGCAGAAATGTTTTAGATGATTAAAAGATGATTCAAGTAGATTGTTTCTCTTTCAAATCATATACCTGTACTGCATGCATCCCTGCCAAACCCTCCCACACACACAAATAATATTTCAGCCTAGACCTTTTTCCTCCAGCAGTACAGCTCCCCATAGATTACTGTCTAATTTCACAGACAGTTAAGTCCCATATTCAATCTTACACACCTTTAGCTAAATAGAAATCAGTAGTATCTAATAACTAGAGACTAAAGGGTCTCAACAGTAGCATTGATTAATTTTCTTATTATTTCCTTCTGTGTGTGGAAGTATTCAATTTTTTTATTTCTAAATTTGAGTTTCTGGTAGAAGACATCACTATCTTTCCCTTATGAAAATAGCACCTATTCATTTCTGCAGATTGCTTAGAGTATGCCCAAATGAGACAGAAATGTCACTCATAGTTGAGGTCTTTCATTTGAACTATCATTGTTTTTCCATATCATACTGTGGAGAGCAGGACCAATGAAATGGCACTGGTCCAATGAAGAAGCATAAAGTATATAAAACAAAGTGGAGTCTCTCATGTCAACTAAAATGGCTTTCAGTCAGCTATGACACTTTGGTTCAAGAGGAAAACTACCCAAGTCACTTTAGACACATCTAGCAAGGGGATTCACTTAAGATATCTAGCCATGTGGTCAAAACAGACATGTCTGTCAAGAAGACACAGCTGAGATATCTATACACGTGGTCAGAATAGCCATATCTGCAGAGCAGGATCACCCACAGGTAGGGTCCTCGGGAAATTCCACTCTTGCCAGTGAGTGTGAAGCAGAATAGCCATGTACCACCCAGAGGTTGCTGGGCAAATTCCAAACTTGGCTTCAGAGATGCCAAGACATTTATCAAAAGGACCCAGAAGGGTGGAAGCAGGTTCCAGACCACTGTTGAAACAACCGAGCTCCATGCACCAGAGTGCTGCTCCATGCCACGCTGATCTCCCTGGACATCAGCTGTCAGAGGCTCTGCCCTGTTGGACTGAGGACTTCGCCTGCCCTGTTGCCTACCTGGCTCCAGAGATCCTTCCTTGTAAGAGGCTGATGAGTCTCCTGCCCACCAAGTTGTCTCCCAGACCTGCAGACTGAGACTCTGGGACTCAGGTTCATTATCCCCCTTGATTTCTATGTGTTTATGTGTTATAATTCCTTTAGATTTTTAAAGTGTGAGTAGGATGTTAATGCATGTTGATATTCAATGTTGAATGAGCCTGCATTCAATAAAAGCTGAGTGAAAAGCATAGTTACTCTGTGTGACTCTTGTCTATTCCTCGGTGTTGGGCTGCTCAGCAGGCAGCTAGCCAAGCAGCTGCCTAGCTGTCTTATAGGAAAGACTATGTCACAAACATATGCTTGTGACACATACTAACTGACTCTGGTGTGGGCACTTACATTGTTTTCTCACCATTGCTGCAATATAGAATGATCACCCGGATGGCAGAAGTCTTTATAACACACATATTCAGAACTGTAACACAGTGGTGGTATTGATAGATATTGTAACATTTCAAATGAATAATGCTTAGCAATGGGAACAGGACTGACAATGGATTGAGGTAAGATTTACTCACCATGGAACACCCTAAGTGGCTTGATAGTACTAGAAAATATTTCTGGTATAAGATTCACTTGTACACATTTTAAGGAAGGATATTTGCATCTCTCTGATGCCAAGTGATGTTGACCATTCTACCCTAGCACACTGTTGGTGGGAATGCACTAGGATAAAATTCTTCATACTGTTTTCTATAGTAAAAAGTACAGAAAACAGTATGGATGGAATTTCCTCAAAAAATAGAAATGGAGCTGCATTTTCCTCCAACAATTCTATTGCTAAGATTATACCTGAAGAGTCCTGAAACACTAATTCAAAAGACCATATGCACCCCTATGTTCATAGCAGCACTATTTACAATAGCCAAGTGCTAGAAATAGCCTAAGTGCCCATCAGTGGATGAGTGGATAAAAAAACTGTGGTTCATTTACATGATGGAATACTCGGCAGCAGAAAGAAAGAAGGAACTCTTACCTTTTGCAATAACATGGATGGAACTGGAGAATATTATGCTTAGTGAAATAAGCCAGGAAGTGAAAGACAAATACCATATGATATCACCTAATATAAGAAACTAATGAACAAAATAAAGAAATGAGCAAAATAGAACCAGAGTCATTTAAATGAGGAACAGACTGACAGTAACTGGGGGGAGGAGGGATGGGGAAAAGGGAGGAAAGAAGAAGGGTCTAATCAAAGAACTAGTATGAATGATCCATGGTCATGTATAACAGAGTGGGGATTGACTGTGGGAGAAGGGGAAGATGGTTGAGGTAGAGGAAAGTAATGGGGAAAAAAATGGGACAACTATAATAGAAAAACAATAAAAAACATACATAATTAATATTTTTATAGTTAGGAAAAAAAGGAAAGAATAAAATCCATTCAAAATATCAAAACTATTTTTCCTAGGTTTATTTTATTTTTGTTTTTTATTACTAGACTTTTGGGTTTTACTCTTTATGTTCCATTTTGTCCTAGTTTTTATTTTAGTGTTTTTGTTAACCAATGTCAAGAAAAATAATTAAATAGAAATAAATTCGTAAGAGAATGATAAGGATTACAGAAAAAAAAAGAGAAAGAAACATATTCTGTATTTCAGGATACATGGAGCAGAAATCAATGTAGTGATCAGATGATGAGGGAAAGAGATGGCACACTTTGTCTCTGGGCATAGACATATTTTAAGTTAAAGAATGCACAGATATATACATGGACTCAGAAGGAACTGATAGAAGGAAGTATGGACTCCTTGAGAAATGAAGAATGAAGGGTGGAAGAAAAGCGAGAGAATAAGAGAGTAAATAAATGTGACAGAGAAATAAAAGTTCCAGTTAACAAGATAAATTGTTGTTTCCCTTCTGTTGGGAAACAGTAGCTGCTCCTTTGTCTTTTAAATTGGTTTATATCATGCATTGTATAACAAATTTAATTTATAACATTGCTAATATCAAATTGAGGGGATGAGTCCTAAATTCCTCTAATGGGCTCTTTTCTTGATAAGATATAACATTGGCTTATCTAACTTCAAGACTGTTCTCCATTTAAAGTAAGTATAATTCAGTGCATGGACTTTAGCCAGTAAAGAAATTCATTACTACTAATCCCTTTCTCCTTCAAATGCTTTATATATCCAGTTTCTAACTCAGTACTAACAATGGGAAATTCCGATTTGAACACTGGTATGAAATATGGATCATGTGGGCTATTATAAAATGGCTTACTCTTGGTGCTGAATTATTTTGGGTAGTATGCTCAGGAATAAAAGTTTTGTGATCTCTAATTATACAGTGAAATGTCTGCAGCTTTTTGAAAAGCAATATTTAGACTTAGAGTTTAACATCTCAGAAAAAGCATGGGAATGAATGAAACTAATCTTGTCAGCAACAATACCAACACTACTAACTCAATAATGTACATAAATTTACAATTTGAAATTTACCCTTTGTTTTTTTTTACCTGTACTTTCTTCTAATAAAGTGGCCATGTATGATACTTTTATTTCCAATGATACCAGGATTATGTCTTCAATACGAAATGCATATGTAATTTCATCATCACTCCTTTTGTACCCCTGTACCGTCTCCATCACCTTAAAACCCTGTGTGCTTCTGTAGACTGCCTCACACCAGATTACCTGGCCAGTCACTTGCAAAATAGGTGTATCCATGACAAACCCATGTCTTTCTTCTCTTCTACTTCTCTCTTGGTCACTAAAAGGTATAAGTTGTGTTTGATGCTCAATACAATCTCTCTAAGTTCTAGATAATGATTAAAGAATGATAAAGCCTTGCAGTGTTCCTACTGTATGCTTTGAATAGGTAACATTTATTTTTTAACAACTGTCTCCAGAGTTTGAACCCAATGCCATAAATATAATAACCCTGTGTCAAGCGTCAATGGGCTACATTGTTAACATTAGACTTTTCTAAGATTCACTCTGACCATACTACTCCAGAATCTTGATCTTAGTGATAGAAACCGCTTGATTTCTAAATACATATAAATGCCCATACTTTAGGAATATATCAAAGTTAGCTTTGTGAGAGCAATCTCTACTTAGTCAGGAAAGGCTTCTACTTATTCAGGGATGTTTGATAATAACTTTGTTTAGAGGGAAGAATGAAACATCATAACCAAAGGTACAGAGACTAGAAATAAAAGGACAAAAAGAAATAAAAACAAGCCAGTATATCAAGTCAGATAACGTACATAATTAGGGATAACAAATATTATTCCAGTTTGAGGATGAAAGAGTATCTAAGGCATTTGATTAAATCCTGAAAACTCTTACCAAGGTGTTTTCCTCTTTACTTATATTACAGTTACTTTATGTATTTGTGATAAACTACTTGCAAATTTTATAACCACTTTGAGATGGATACTGATAGAAAGATTTAGTGGCAGAGAAAAAGAATGCACAGCTATTTAAAATCAGTATTTCTATTCTGAAATTTTGGATGACCTCCTTTCCTGCTATGAGTGCTACATAATTTTATATAACTACAGTATTTATAGCTAAATGGGGTGATAAAACAAAGTGTATGATTCGTTATAATAAAAAGAGAGAGCAGTGAGTCCTACTGTTTATGTAGGACAAGTGCCGCGGCAGTGTCATTGCCTGCTGTGGCAGTGACATTGGGAGAAAGCACTGCATTGGAAAAGCACACATACAACAAAACTATTCAGAGTCTCTCTAATATTTTCTAATGAGATGCTGCTGCATAAACAAGGAAATAAGGGGGCAGTAGAGGTTCTCCTGTATTCCTTATACATATTGATGATGTTTTGTGATGAATGTTAGGGCATATGGAGAAAGATGAATTGGGAAATGAAATCAGCTTTAATTTCAACAAGCCAGAACTCTGGCATTAAATATCAAAGGATAAGATTCCAATTTGGGAAATGATTTTTTTAATAAAGGAAGAAAGGTAAGGTTTAAGACAAGCAACTTAGTTTTTTTAATCTTATTTCCCCCCTTGAAGTTGAATTAAGTAATATAAACATTACATATCTATGGAAAATTATCTATTTGTAAAAGTACACTTCAAAAACTATTATTTTAAATGTTCAAAAAAGTTCTAAGTGTTGCTAGTATTGGTCTAAGCCAAATGAACATGCAAGCTAAATTGTAACACCTAACATGTCAAGTGTGTTTTTTATATATATTATTTCATTAATATGATTGTTATCAATATATAATTGAGGGAATTTGCATTAGTGGGAATAATGAGTTAACTATTATCACAAAGCAGGCAAGTAGAACATTCAGCCTGTTACTCCTCCCACAGCATACCACGGAGAAAAATTTACAGTAAAAATCTAGAATAGATCTTAATCAATTAAAAAAGTGAAAGGGACAGCTGGAAGAAGGTAGGGGTATGTGATAATAGCAACTGACTTTAATGATACTAGATAAAAAATACAATGGTGTAGTTATGAACAGTTACAGCTAGTATGTTAGTATTTTAAATCAAATATATTGAGCCTATTAAGGTTGTGTCTGGGTTGGTTTCAACACTATAATCATTGAGTTGCTGTTCTTGATACCAGTGGCTCAGTTACATTCAGCAAGCCTGATGTGAAAAGAATGATGCTTGGTAACAGTAACAATCAAATGTAAAGCTGTCAAATAACAAAGGTATTGTTTCTAACATCAGAAGATTAAAATGACAAGGCTCAAAGGAAGGCGATTACTGACCACGACAACACCCACACACATATTTTATTACATTTGTTTTCCAATTACATAAGACTTTAATGAGCTGTGGAAAATCACAAGGTGTAGATTACCTTTATTAGGCTTACATTCAGCAGCTGTCTATGGCTTTGAATGACATTTTGTTCCACAACAAAGTATTTCAAAGCACATGAACGCGTGCATGAACTTGCTGATTTTGAACATACCAATCAAAATACCATATTTGTCATTGCTCTAATACCTATAAAATGTATTGACTTAAAGAGTACAAGGAAAATAAATTCTGAGGCAATGAAAAGCCTTCCTTTTCTGAAAAATAAGAACCTGTTAAAAAGCAGTTGATAATATCTAGGATGCTAAAGGTATGTTTACAGCAATACGTTTCCTCAATCTAATTAAATAAGCAAATAATAATAATAAAAGCATCGTATTATTTTCTTCTCATTTTATCTGAAAAAAAAAGGACAAGCAAATGTTTTTAGAATAAAAAGAGTTCAGAAATAAAATATTCTATTCAATTTTTGGAGAAAGGCTAATTACATTCTTTGTTTAAAGCACATTTTTATTTATATGAATCTTACTAAATATCTTCCAGCCCAGTTCTAAAATAACTGTTGTGCTTACATTTTTATTTTATTAGACTATTGCTTAAATTTATATTTTCAAAAAGAAGAAGAGTGAAGGTTTCAGTTAATTCCATTAGTCTACGCTAGGAAAATGAAAGAATTATTATGGAATGTAATGTTTATATTCATATTTAGAAATATGTTATAATGGTTTCCATAACTTAGGGAAGATATATGTACAAATATGAGATTAGATGAAGGTCTTTGTCCTGTTTTATAATATCAGCCTTCCCAGAATCACCAAGATTCTTAATGATTTTTTTGAAGTTTCTTTCACTTAAAAAGTATAACAATATTCCTTAAAGATATTTCTAAATCATTTGAACAATAAAGGTTAGTTAATTTTAACAAAATCTTAGGAGACTTAATACTTATTTTAAAAAGCACCACAAATATTTGTGGGTAATAAACACCTTTTTGTGGGTAGATTAAGGAAAAGAAAGAGTACTAAATATTTTTGAGTCTATTTCATTCAGACCAGACACTATGTCATTTATTTGCATCATACACTTTATTTAACATTCATAAACATTTCATTTATCAGATAAAATATTTAAATAATTCCTGTCCAGAAGTACTATTTTTCAAATAATATTTTAAGAGTCTTATCTTAATTATTTCCCTTCTTATGTTTGTCATGAAAAAACAAGGCAGATCTCTGCTTTGTTATATTAAAAGGCAAAAATTTAGAGAGGTTAAAAATAATTTATTCTACATCAAGAAACTAAAATATAAATAAAAATAAGTTAAAATCCAAACAAACGGAGGGAAGAATATAGTAAAGATAACAACAGAAAACATGAAATTGAACAAATAAACAAAAACAGCCAATTATAAATTACTTTAAATTATAATCTTTGAAAAGAGCATATAAATAAAATATTAAAACTTCCAAACTGACCATGAAAAAGGCAGAAGATGGAATTTATCAATTATCAGGAATGAAGGAGGTACTTAATGTTCAGATGTTAAAAACATTAAAAAACAGTAAGGGAACGATAACAATTTTATGTCAATAAATTCTGTAATTTAGGTGGAATTGATGAATACCTTGAAAAACAGAAATTATCTAGAGTACAAGATGATACAGAAAAACTAATAAGCTTATATGTATTAAGAAAATGAAAAAAGATAGGAAAAAAACATTCTTATAGGAAAATCTAGAAGCCTAGGTACCTTTATTTTTGATATTTTTAAAATATTTCAGAAGAAAATAATAAATATTCTACAAAATCTGTTGTAGTAGTAATAAGAAAAAGGAAACCCCCCAACTTGTTTTATGAAGCCAGCATTGCATTGATGAAACAACTAAACAAAAACTTTACAGGAAGAAAGAACTGAGAGTCTTCATGAATATAGAGGCAAAAATCCCTTAGCATGACATTGGCAAATTAAATTCAACAATACATAAGAAGAATGATACATCACAATGAAGTGAAATTTATTCCAGAAATGCAAGGTTGGTTTAATATTTAAAAAACAATCAATTCAAGAAAGCATATTCAAAAAAGAAAAAGAAAAATTATGTTATCATTTTAATAAGTGCATTTAATAAAATCCAGTGTTTATATTTGATAAAAACTCTTAGAAAAATAGAAATATGTAAATTTACTCAATCTGGTAAAGCATATTTATCTATAAAAAATCTACAGCTAACATAACATCATAAAACTTAAGGGCAAAAACATGAATGATTTACCCCAAAGTTTGAGAAGAATGCAAGGAGGTCTATTCACACCACTTCCATTCAAGACTATAATGAAAGTTTTAAGTGAAAAAATAATACAGGATTTAAAAAGGATCTACATTGGAATTTATTTTTTAATGCAAACATCCTGATAGACTCTTTAGAAAATACAATGGAATCTTCAAACATGTGACTAGAACTAATTACTGAATTTAGGAAAATTGTATATTAAAAGGGCGATATCAAAAATCAACACACAATTTTATTGACCAAGACTACATTAGTATTAATAACAGCATCACACATGCACCAAAATATAAAATAATTTGAGGTAAGTCTAACAAAATACGCAAAAGACATGTACATTGAAAAATGCAAAATATTACTTAGAGGAACTAATGAAACCTAAATAAAAATGTATACAATGTTTTATAAATCAAAAGATTCAATATTCACCAAATACCATGTACAAAATTTAATTTATTTGAATGATAGTCTTAATTGTGAAATAAAAGAAACTATAAAATTATAAAACTCTAGAAGAAAATATGAGGGACTTCCGGCCAAGATGGAGGCTTAGACGGACACGCTAAGTCTCCCTCTACAACTAGAGAGGAATACAACTACTTCAAAACAAAGGATAACTAGAAATTCCAGAAAATAAAACTACACGGAAGCCCAACATATGAAGTTATAAACCAGCGGTGCCATTCGGGCAGGTAAGAGTTAAAGAGGGCAAAGCTGTTTGCGGAGCGGTGGGGCAGCGAAAAATCCCGGCGGCAGTCAAGCCCCTGGCAGTGCACGACCCCAGCGATGGGGAGAGCGGCCACCGTATCGCCTTGAACAGTGAGGCCCAGGGGGGCGGGAGGACGGATCCCGGTCTCCTAGCTGAATAACTGTGTGAATCCATTTTGGACCCCCGCCCCCAAAGAAAGAAAGCACCACAGGGCTGCGAAATAGGTCGCAGACAGGCGCCGGTCGCTGACTTGTGACGCCAAACGGCGCCGGTCGCTGGGTCATTACGAGTACACAGGCACTGCCCCCGACAGCCGGCCCAAGAAAACAAAACGCATCTGTCAAAATGTGGCAGACAACTATAGAAATCCCGGTGACACAGCTCACCAGGCAGCAGATAGAGAACCTGACAGATGAACAGATAAGAAACCTGTCAGAGGCTCAGTTCTGGGCCATTGTTATCAGGTGGCTTACAGAATTCACAAAAGAGCAGGAAAAAGATAAGAAAGAAGCGAAAAACTTTCATAACGAAAGGAACAAAACCACATACGAGACAGATGGTGAGGAACAAAAATCCAGAGTTCATTTCAACAAACTGGAATATGGAGAAGGAACAAGCAGTCAATCAATGCAGCGAGAGGAAATGGGAAGCAACAATGAGAGGATCAGAAACCTCTGGGACAGCTATAAAAGGCCCAACATAAGAATCATTGGTTTGCCAGAGAATGAGGAAGATGAACTAGAACTTGAAAAATTGAGTGAAAATATAATAAAGGAGAACTTCCCAGACTTGGGGAAGGGAATAGACTTGCAGGTCCAGGAAGCAAGGAGAGTTCCCAAGAGACTGGACCCAGGGAGAACCACTCCAAGACACATTATAATCAAAATGTCAAAAATTAAAGATAAAGAGAGAATCTTAAAAGCAGCAAGAGAGAAGAAAAGAATTATGTACAAAGGGGTCCCAATTAGACTATCAGCAGACTTCTCAAGGGAAACCCTACAGGCAAGAAGGGACTGGCAAGAAATATTCAAAGTAATGAAAATCCAAAACCTACAACCACGAATACTCTATCCAGCGAAATTGTCATTCAGAATAGAAGGACAGAGAAAGTGTTTCCAGGACTAAATAAAACTGAAAGAGTTCATTAGATCCAAACCACTGTTATATGAGATGTTAAAGGGACTGGTTTAAAAAACAGAAGCTAAGGAGATGAAACAAAGGCAAACTAAATAGGCAACGAGAGTGGAAAAGGAATTGTGGGTACGGGAAGCATATTGGGGGGAGGTCAACAGGGAGGGGGAATGGGGAAATGGAGGGAGATGATATAGGAATTGGGGATCAAGGTAGGAGGGAATGGAATAGACGGAGAGAGGTTGGGAGGAACTGTATGCACAACTAATGGACATAATCTAAAAGGGGGGGACAACTGGAGGGAGGGGGGCCACCGGGTGGAGGGGAGCAGAGGGAAGGGAAATTGTCACAAATGTAATATTTTAATCAATAAAACACATTAAATCTGAAAAAAAAAAGAAAATATGAGAAAATGTACTAATCTTAAATTGGTAGATATTTTTAATTGTGCACAAAAAGAATAAATCGTAAAAGAAAAAACTTGACAAATTCAACTTTATAAAAATTAAAACTCTTTTACTCCAAAACATATTGTTAAGAAAATAAACTAGTAAATAATGATCTGGAAGAAAATATTTGCATAACCTATACAATAAAGAACTTGTATCTAGAATCTAGAAATAAATCTTATAAATCTATAAAAAACCCAATAATCTAATCAATAAATGAGCACAGAATTTGAAAAAGACACTTTACCAAAGAAGATATGCAAATAGCCAATAAGATCATAAAAATGCATATCATCAATGTTTAGGGAAGTGTAAGTTGATGCCACAATAATATACTGTTATACGTACTCTTGAATGATGAAAATTAGAAAGACTGTCCATGACAAGTTTTAGTGAGAAAATACAGCAACTGCAATGATCATATATTGTCAATGAGAATTCAAAATTATACAAACATTTTGGGAAATAGTTTGTAAATTTGTTATAAGATTAAGTATATACTTGTCAGATGACCAATGATTGCACCCCTAAGTAGTTACTAAGGAGAAATAAGCACTTAAAAAAAAAAAAAAAAAAAAAAAAAAACAACAACAACATGGACTCAGTTATTTGTGGGTGCTTTATCCATAATAACTTCTAACTGGAAAGAACCCAAATGTCCATCAGCTAATGAAAATTGTGGTCTATCTAAATAGTGACATACCTATAATACAAAATAGCACTCATCATTAAAAAGAACAAATTACTGATACATGCAGTAGCATGGATTAACAACAAAAGCTATTCATTAAATCAAACCATATTGAAAAGATTACACACACACACACACGCACACACATTTAAACCTACAGTCATAGAAGGCAGATCATATTTTTCTGAGTCCAGTGGATTGAGGAAGAGGTATTAACTACAGAAGTATATGGGGTTACTTTTTAGAATGTTGAAGATGTTTTATGTTATCGTTTTGGTAATTACATACAAATTACCACAATTCTTCAAAATTTATACTTAAAATTAGATGGATTTATTATATGTAAAAGCTAATAAAGTTGACTTTATATAAAAAATATCTTACCTATATGTAAGTAGTATAACTCATTCTCAAACCCAGATATCCTGACTATGAGTCCACTATAATATATGTTTATTAAAGTAAGTGTTACTATTACATCTGAAGGAGCCTAATGAGCATGAGCATTCTAGGTATGAGAAAAAAATAGTTAATGCCTTTTTCATGATTATCATTCTGATTTATATTGTGCTATCAGACAGGTCCATTGATACCATACATATATGATTTGTTTAAATGGTACTATTGGTTAAACCATGTCCCCTCAAAATTTATTTATTTATTTATTTATTTATTTATTTACTTAATTTTATTTTTTTAAAAAATATGTTTTATTGATTTTGCTGTTACAGTTGTCCCAATTTCCCTTCCCTCTGCTCCTCTCCACCCAGTGACCCCCTCCCTCCAGTTGTCCCCCACCTTAGTCCATGCCCATTGGTTGTGCATATAGTTCTTCTCAGCCTCTTCCTGTTTACTCAATTCCCTCCTACTATGCTTCTTAATTCCTGTACCATCTCCCTCCCTCTCCCCCGGCCCCCTTCCTGCTGACCTCCCCCAGTATGTTCCCCATACCTATAGTTCTTTTGGAACTCTCCTTGCCTATTTAGTTTGCCTTTGTTTTGATTCCCTAGCTTCTGTTGTTGGTTCTTGTGATGCAGTTTTTATCTTAATGTTCATAGTTTTGATCCTCCTTCTTCTAAACCAGTCTCTTTAACATCTCATATAATAGTAGTTTGGATCTAATGAACTCCTTCAGTTTTATTTTGTCCTGGAAGTACTTTCTCTGGCTTTCTATTGTGAATGACAGTTTCACTGGATAGAGTAATCATAGCTGTAGGTTTTTGATTTTCATTACTTTGAATATTTCTTGCCAGTCCCTTCTTGCCTGCAGGGTCTCCCTTGAGAAGTCAGCTGATAGTTTAATTGGGACCCCTTTGTACATGATTCTTTTCTTCTCTCTTACTGCTTTTAAGATTCTCTCTTTATCTTTAACTTTTGACATTTTGATTATAATGTGTCTTGGAATGGTTCTCCCTTGGTCCAGTTTTTCTGGAACTCTCTGTGCTTCCTGGACCTGTAAGTCTATTTCCTTCCCCAAGTTCGGGAAGTTCTGCTTCATTATTTTTTCACATAATTTTTCAATTTCTAGTTCTTCTTCTTCGCCCTCTGGCAATCCTATAATCCGTATGTTCATTCTCTTATGGCTATCCCAGAGATTTCTGATCCTCTCCTCACGTTCCTTATTTTTTGTTTCCACTCTCAGCACTGGTTGACTGTTTGTTCCTTCCCTATGTTCTGGTTTGTTGATTTGATTTGATCTCCTCACCACTTGTCTGGTATGTGTTTTCATTCATTTCAGTATGAGTGGCTTTCATTCCTTCCCTGTCTTGTTCCAAATCTTTTGTTAATTCTGTAAGCCACCTTATAACTACAGCTCTAAACTGAGCCTCTGAAAGGTTTCCTGTTTGTTCATCTGTCAGTTTCCTCATCTGCTGCCTGGTGAGCTGCGTCACCGGATTTCAATTGTTGTTTGCTTCATTTTGACAAATTTGTATTTTGCTTTGCTTCCTGGACAGGCTGTAGGGGGCAGAGCCCCATGTACTTGTCACTACCCGGCGACCGGCCAGTGGTCTGCAACCTTTTTTGCTGTGCTATGGTGCTTTGTGTGGGGGCGGGGGTCCAAGATGGATTCATGCCATTATTCTCCACTGGGAGACCAGGATCCATCCCCCTGCCCTCTGGACCTCTCTGTCCGAGGCAATAGGGGGCTGTCTTTCCCAGCGTTGGGGTCGTGAACTGCCGGGACTTGACTGCAGCCAGGATTGCTCCCCCTGCCGCTATCCCCACTGCTACCACAAACAGTGCCACCCAACCTTTCCGTCCCGGTTCCGATTTCACCCCTCCTACCCGTCTAGATGAATAGTGCCGGTTTATAAGTTCATATATTGGGCTTCCAAGTAGTTTTATTTTCTGGAATTTCTGGTTATTTTTTGTTTTGAGGTAGTTGTATTCTTTTCTAGTTGTAGAGGGAGACTGAGCATGTCTGTCTAAGCCTCCATCTTGGCCAGTAGTCTCTCCCTTCAAAATTTAAACATTAAAATCCTAACTCCCAGTACCTCAGGATGAGGTCTTATTCATTAATAAAGTTATTGCAGATATAATTAATAAAGTGGACTGTAGGGAACTGCTCCTTGTGGTTTAGGGAATTGTAGCCCCAGCCTGAGCATGACCTGCCACTGGCATTCCAGCTGTGCTTGTCTTTAAGTCTCAACATAAGGCTGTGAGTGAAATATAACCGAAAGCCACTCAGAGGGTTTCTGTGGGAATTGGATTTAAAGAATGATTGTTATGCTTTAGAACTTTCTCTGCTTATCTCTTAATGTAACATAAACAATTTCTAGCAAGGAATGTATGAAACCTTGCACCTAATGCCAATGTGGCATCAAGATGTTTGGTAGACCCTGATACAGACTGGTCACTGTGCCTTCTATTCTGGTACATGTAATCTGTTAGTGTTAACTGTAATCCAAATGCCTAAAAGTTATTGATGATTTATGAATCCTGATCTTGTATCTCCCATGTATATCCTCCTCAATAAAAGGCATGAGAAAAGGAGGTCTAATTGCTGTTCTGCACTAGAGAGGCAGACACCTTCCTTCCCCCAGACATAATAAAGTGTCCTGGGTAAAGGTTGTTCCACCATGGTCATGAAGCTTCTACTGGACAGAGTAGCTTCCAACCAAGCCTAGGGTGTGTGAGGCACCTCTGCCTCACTGGACAACATAATGAAACAGGGTGAAGCCCCAATCCAATATTACTGCTGTTCTTATAAAAAGGGAAATATTGAGGTATACCTGCACGCAGATAGAAATTCTATGTGGGAAGATGAAGTCAGAAATTGGGGTGATGAGCAGAAGACAAGCAATGCTGCAGGTTGCCAGCAACCACCAGAAACCAGGAGAAAGACAAGCAACCATTGTCTCTCACCGCCCTCAGAGGAAAGCAATGCTGCTACACTAGGATCTTGAACTTCAGCATCTGGAACAATGAGAAAATAACTTCCTGTTGTTCAGGCAACCCAGTTTGCAGAACTTTGCTTTGGCAGTCCTGGGAAACTAACTCAGGGACTCCTGAAGTGGTGCCGTGCGCACTGTGCACTGACATAGAAGGTCTTCCAGCAGGCTGCCCAGCGCCAGGCCTTGGGCACATGTACAACACTTGGTAAACCCTTAAGCTCTTTTGGGGGAAAAAAAATCTATTTTAAAAATAAAAATAACTATGTGCTTATACTATATCATGAATAATGTTGTTATGTCATTAAAATATTGTTTTTCTTGAACTGTGGTTCCTTTTAAAGAACACTTTCTTTTTCCAAGATGAAATTTATTTTAGCCCTTTTTTCCTCCCTATCTTTAGCATAAATATGTCTGTGGAAAAATAAATAACTCTCTGATGTCCTTCGGCATAATTCCTAATAGTATCAATTTAACGAGTTTTAATTTATTTACTAAAAAGTTTGGTAATGACTTTACAATCACACAGTTCATATAAATTCATGAATATTTGAATTATAGGAAGAACTCCAGATGCTATCATGCATTTTCCTGTTTCACATGTTTTGGCATTTAGCTCTGAGATACAAGATTAATGCATCAATAGTAGTTTATTATAATTGTTATTGCTTACTCTTAACTACCTATTTTGGTAATTAGTTACCTTAATTTGTTTATTTAGCTAAGCAATTTCACTGTGTACAAATTTTGTTTCCTTTAGCTTATTTACATAGAAGAGTTCACTTTTGTGTAGGTATGAAGCAGCCTTGTTAGTTTTCCTTCTAAATATCTCCATGTGCACCTGTGTAAATCAGAAGATGAATTAGGTTTGGTGTTTGTCTGAATATTATTTCATGTTGGAGGGTGGGCAGAAGAGGATGAGTAATGATCAAAGTTACTAATGAAAGTCCTGGGGCATGAAAACATCTGGTGCATACAATGGCCCAGCAAAAGTCACTGGAGATGAACAGTTCAAGTTCTGCAGCAAATCTCTGCTTGAGGTAAGCCAGAGCATGAAAGGAGACCTGACCTGTAGTACAGGACTTGCACATTAAGTGGATATGGACAATATCACCTTTGCGAATTCATTCTCATTTATTAATAATGACTTGATGGTACAGGTAACATTGTAAAACTATAAGAATAAATCTTTGTTTTATTAAAGAAATTAGAATGTAAAATGGAAGACAACCACAGATATGGAAAATTGCTTAGAAATACTTTTGTTTATGCATGAAAATGATAGTACTCTCTCTCAATCCAATTTAATTTTATGAAGGTATAGGTAGCACTCCATAACTGCACCCCAAGTTATTTTTTTGGTGTTGCTGGTCATTGAATGGATGAATCAACCTAGCTACCAGGTAACATAGCATATGTGTTTAAAATAAAAATAGTCAATAACTGTATCACTATTAAATAATGGCTTCACTAGTGCCACACAAACCAACCGAACTACAGAATGCAAAGGCACCAGATAACAATTAAAAATGTAATAAGTAGTATATCTTACAAGTGAGAAGTTCCTTACAGGCTAATTGCTGATGGTGTTTATTTTAGTACTCCAGATGGACTATAATAAAGATCTTTAAATTGTCATATCTTTAGGCCAAGGTCAGAATTGTCCAAAGATATACTTTAATACATATTTCAAGTCTACCCTTCTCTAATATTTCTTATCTTCCTACTTTAGATTCTGCTGCTGTCTGTTTGATCTAGACAGATAATTAATTCATAACATTTGACTTTTAGTCATATACTCTCCCACTCCCCAGTTGGAAATTTTAATGTTTTCATACATATAAGGTGCCTCTTGTCCCAACTGTAAAGATCCAGAGTGGACGCCGTACTATGCTTCTTTTGTCCCAGCTGACTCAGTTAATTGCTGGACATATAGGAAATAGGCTACAATACTATACATAGAGAAATGGGCACATATTATTACTATACAGCTTGATTAACTTTTGCAAGTTGAATTCACTCCTGTGACATGTCTGAAGTCAGAAAAAGAACATTACCAGACCCTCAGAAACTTCTTAGTACCTTTTTCAAATCAATACACTATTTTCAAGGTAAACGAATATCTTGACAACTAATCGGGTTATTTTTGTCCTTTAAAAATTTTTAAATATATTTTTTTGATTATGCCATTACAGTTGTCCCAATTTCCCCCCTTTGACCCCCTCTGCCTGGTACTCTCCTTCCCTCCAGCATCCCTCCCCTCCACTTAGTTCACATACATGGGTTGTGCATGTAAGTTCTTTGGTTTCTCCCTTTCCTGTACTATTCTTAACATCCCCCTCTCTATTTTGTTCCTACCAATTATGCTTCTTAATCCCTTCCCCCTCCCAACTGATAACCCTCCAAATGATCCCCATACCTATGATTCTGTCCCTGTTCTGGTTGTTTGCTTAGTTTTTTCTTGTTTTCATTTTTGAAATTCAGTTGTTTTGTTCTTATTTTTTTAATGAAATGATGCAATGTATACTCCTTTTGTCTAGCTTCTCTTTTTCATTATGCTTGTAAGATTTATTCATATTGTTCCATGTAGTTTTAGGCTGTTCACACTCATGAATGTGTACTATTCCATATCTTAACTATCCATTCTATTGATAGCAAGTTTGAATGATTTTCAGTTGAGAACTATTTACACTATATAGAAAGCTAACTTATACTATTGCTATTTGTTCATTTGTATCTGAGTAGATAACTCTAAGGTTACTTTATCCTAAGATTTGAAACAGTTAAAATATTCATATTACATATGCTAGTATTTATGACACTGTTGATATGCATTGCTTTTTCTTAGAAAATTATATTTTGAAAATATTAAGGTGAATTTTTTGTGTTACTCTCTTAAAAAGCCACTTTCAATTAGGTCACACTTTTAAGACTTCTATTAGAGATTAGATTTGCATCTTAGAGAAAAGAAGATACTACCTTTTGTAAAAAGCATTTGAGGATTGGTATAGATGTTCCCAGATGACTAAATTCAGAAACCAAACGAACCACCAAAAAGAAAAATGAACAAAATTTTCATAACACACCACCCACTTTACTCCCCCCAAACATCTTAACATTACAGATATATATATATATATATATATATATATATATATACACATAAATTTAAGGTATGGTCTTCCTTTTAAAAATAAAATTGTAGAAATGGTGATAACATTTATACGTTTTAAAATCCCTTAGGATATAGATTTTTTTCCAGTGATTTTTATCCTATTTTGTAAATCACTGAGTTATAAAAATCCAGTACTTCTTGAGAAATAAAATACATTCAAGAGTTTAAATTTATTTTATTGCAGATTCTTATGTTAAGCAAAGCAATTTCAGTTCTATTGAATAAAGAGAAGAAAAATCCATAATAACTTTCTATAATGATAGATCTTTGTTATAATTTCTATTTTCTCTTTATTCCTAAGGAGAGAAAGCTCAACATTTTTTTGTCATAACAGAAGTTATTGACTGTACACTCACCTTTATATATAGCACATGAAAAAGAAAATTCAAGACCTAACTATAAGAGGATTGATGCTCATTCCCTGTTTGGTTTTGGAAGTATTATTCTACTTTGCCAAGGTTAATCTATCAATCTGTTTAATCATTCAAGTATCAATTTATTTAATAAAAGGTGGCATAATTTTTGAACATCTATGTATTTTTTATCTGGTTATAGTCTTATTATACTCACACGTTAATTACTATAATTGTGTGCAGATTATATATTAGACACTTGGTAGGAGTTATATATTAAAAATAAATCCACATTTTTGCTTTGAGAAAGTAATAGGATTTTAAGTAAAAATAAAAATATATATTGAATGTTAATGCTAGATGAGGTTTTGATAATAAATTAATCCTTTCTCTTCTTCAGTAATTTTACCTCCCTCAAGAGTTATCCCTTATGTTTCCTTTATAGACACGCAATACGGTAGAATTAAAATAATGAATTAAATCCTTCCGATGTCTAAACAATGTCCTATTAAACTCACTGGACTACCACTAATGAATATGTTATGCTACTTTTCCAATGTCAAACTATTTGTGTCATCAACTGGGATTCTCAGGAAAAAATACACAAACATACACACGTACAATGGTATCTTACTCTTCCTTAGTATATTTTTATTTCTAAGCATGTTTTAAGTCTGTCACAAAACAAATTGTGATGAACTGATTCTTGTTGTATTACTGCTCTCTAGTTTTTGAGATGCATTTATTCTTTATATATATATATATATATATATATATATATATAATTTTTATTTTGTTTTTCAATTACAGTTGTCCCGTTTTTCCCCCACTGGTTCCCCCCCACCCAGCCCACCCCTTCTCCCACAATCATACCCCCCCATTGTCCATGTCCATGAGTCATTTATACATGTTCTTTGACTAAACCCTTCCCTTACTTTCTTAATGACCTGGACCTGTTCTGGTTCTGGGAAGTAGGAATGACGATCTCTTCTTCTGAAACTACTTCCTGTGGATTATGGGCATAGAGTTGTCGCTGCCTGTGGATCCAGGTGTGGGTCATTAAGAGGGATAGGGTGGAACTGGACATCCCAAAAGGCGAGAGATGTAGCTGGGGGTCATTTGCAAAAGTAATCGCCTAGAGCTTGGACACTTTGTTGGTTGAAAGACATAAGTATCTTAGGGGACATGGCCCAAAATTGACAATAAAGAGAAAAGCTGCAATAGGACCAAGAAAAGGAGTTAACCAAGAAAAACTAGGACTAGATATTGGCCTTAAAATTCCAAAAAGGGAGAGGGACAACAGCAGCTAAATCCTGTATGGCCGACACTGCATCAGCAGCTCTCAACATTTTCAAGTCAAGGGATAAAAGAAAAAATGAAACATGAACGTGGAAGAAAACTAGAAAAATTAGGATTTAATTCAGTTTGTGGGTGACAATTGGACATTGTGATTTCCATTGAAAGACAATTTTTATCCCTAAAATCACAATCATTTTATCAAAGAGACTGCATGAAGTCCAGTTTCAATTTGGCTTGATTATTTATATAAGCTCTATTAAATATGCTTTGCTGAAAGTTTACAAAGAACCTTCAGACTGAGCTTTAGTCAGCCTCTCAGGGCAAAGAAGCCAAGTCACACAGATGCAATCTGGTTTTGCCTGAGTACCTATAAATTTGGGTGTATTTCTTAAGTTCTTGAGGTCCCCAAAATGTCTTGAGTTTCCTCCTTTGCCCTCTTTCAGGAAAGCAAGCTCCATTCCTTACCTGGAAAGACTGCCACGAACCATGTGACCAAGCAAGGTACCACGCCATTTCTCCAAGGGATTCTTATTTCTTATTGGCTTTGAAATTCAGTCTTATTTCCTTAAGGCTTTCTGGTGACCTCCAGAGTCTAGAGATGACCTTTGATCATGACTTTCCAGACAAAGACTTGGTTAATAAAACCACGTTTGGAAACATGGTCTTTTAAAGAGAACAGATTATTATAGGGTTTATGCAAACAAATACATTGCCATGAAAATAAACCTCATTAAGAGGTGCCATATTCTGGAGGGATTAGGTAGGGAGAAAAGTATAAATGCTTCAATATTGCTGATTAGAGTATGCTTTACAAATTGCTCCAGAGGAAAAAAACAAGTTTCTTTATATCTTGAAAACAAAATATTTCAAAATTAGCAATATTTTTTAACAAAGTCATAAGAATAGCAGTTATCTTTAGTTCATTTAGTTCCATATAACCAATTTTGTTTGCCTTATTTGACAGCATTTCCATGAATCCAGTTATTCTTTAGGGTCTCATAAGTCTTCATTTATTTCAACAATATGACCTGCTTAGATACCTATAATTTAAAGTAAGTCAGACTTCTTTTTGTGAACCTTTCCAAAGATACATTTGCAAATGTGTTAGAGTAAACCAATGACTGTTTATAAATGACAAAATTTTAAATCACATGCTTAGAGATTGGATTATAATGCAATTGATAAAGAACTTTGCTTCTTTGTAAGATATAACATTTCCAAGATAAGAATTCCCTGGTCAGTAATAATTACTATGAAAAGACATAAAAGAATAATGTAAAGCCTGTATTTTTAGATTTAACACACAGTCTCAATATATAAAGACCAAACAGTAGGCAAGATTTTAAAATGTTCTGTAGGACTGAAGTGTGCAGTAAGCATTGGAAACACTTTATAAATTCCCAATGTTTGGGTACTCAGAGTACCACTGCCTGATGTCCCCACAGGGAACTATCACCCTTGGCTTATCCAGTGTCACCGACAGGACACATGTTACTCCTGAGAGTTTCCTCTTTGAACTTCACTTTAAATTTTTGCAAGTTTCTTCCTAAGACAGGTTAAAATTTCTAGAACATTTATTTTGATAAGTATATATATACATATATATTTGTATATATATATATATATATATATATTCACAAATAGAACATAGTTATTATTATTCTGTTTGGCAATGCTTTCCATGTAATTTGGACCATATTTAACGGGTTTAATTAGTTTAAAAGCTTTTTTGTAAGGAGAGAGAACAAATCCATGAGGTATTCCAGGGCTCATAATAACAACCTAAAGTCATTTCCCAGTTAAAAGGTCTATTAAAAGTTAAACTTTGGGAAAGTTGTAAAACAAGCTCAAGTAAAAGATTATAACATAACTTTGGTGTAAAGAAAAACAGAAAAAATATATATGTAATAACTCTAAAAGACATTCATCAGACTTAAAACCAGTTTTAATATCAACATTTTGTTCAGAACATAGGATCCTGCTTTATTTATTTAAGTATTTAATATCATTAGGCCAATAAAATAATACCCAATTATGCCATCGGGAGGCAGAAAATGCATCACATGTACTACACAAACACATATCATGCAGAGACCACACGCATGAAGACTGAACACATAAAGACCATAACAGAATTTCTGTAGAGAAACCAAAAGATTTTTTTCTCATTTGCTTTTGACAGCTTTTAAGAAGGCTGTAAAAAGGGATGGAAGGTCCCAAATACCAAGCAAGACTTGTTGAGACTCTCAATGAAAGCTTCAGGAATGTGAATGAGTAGTAGAAATAAAGTCTTGGTTTCAATCCAAGGAACCAAGCAGCGGGGAAGAGCATGGGCAAGGCTGCTTTGGCCCCCTGAAAGGTCAGAAACCAGGTGACAGAAGACAAATGCTCCAGATAGTGGACTGGGGATGATAGCAATGAAAACAGCTCCAGGTCCCATCAGAGTCAAAGAATGCTAACAGAGAGAAATTAAGTGGAGGAAGGAGTACCGGAGCCTGACTAAGGGTTTTTTGTTTGTTTGTTTACAAATTTAAAATTTTACAAACTTTCACAAACCTCTTTTGTAACTTTCAGAAACTATTTTATCTATTCAGAAATAACTATCTTTAGACGATTTTACTTTGATACCGTGCCCTTCAAAACTGCATTTCCATGTCTTATGCCTTCTACTACTAAAATATACTATTTCTTTTCAACTTAATTTGAATTTTAACTTTTAGAAACCTCAATTTCCAAAGATAAAAGGTAAGCAACTGGCATTCCCTAGATTGACTTCTCTGAACACATTTCACAACCTTCAGAAACATAAGTTCCCGATTGGTGAACACACCCTGACATACTTCCAACAACGCACAAAACATTCACCTACAGCTCCAAATCCATTTTACAGCTTCTTTGTAATAAAGAAACAAAAGCAGATAGATTTAAATTAAGTTGATTTGACCAGATATAGCTAAGGGTTTCCCCCTTTTGATAAGAATTATCTTCCCAAAGTTTAGAGAAAATTGGGGTGTCGGACCTCAATTTCTGGGACAGGTCTGACATTGAAAAGGGAGCCTGGACCTGAATAATTCCTTCTGATCTGGCAACCTCATGGAGAGGGAGGTGGGCCCTGGCTGGCGTGGCTCAGTGGATTGAGTGCTGGCCTGAGAACCAAAGGGTGTCTAGTTTGATTCCCAGGCAGGGCACAGGCCTCGGTTGCAAGGCCAGGTCCCCAGTTGAGGGCATGTAAAAGGCAACCACACATTGATATTTCTCTCCCTTTCTTTCTCCCTCACTTCCCCTCTCCCTATAAGTACATAAATAGATAAAATGTGTTTGTTTTTTTTTAAAGGAGAGTGAGCTGCTTGGCAGGCTTAGGGGCTTCCTGGGAGGGATGGTGGGCTGCACCAGGAATGGCTGGGAGAAACCCAGTCTGAAGCGAGAGGATGGGGAGAGGTCTGAGGAGGAGAAGTAGGCTGAAGAGATAGAAGGGGTGTTAAGGAGTCAGGTGAAGGTGCAGAAAAGCGGCTTAAGTGTCAAATGCCACCTTTTCTTTTGCATTGAGAGGCACACCCAATTGTTCCCAGGATTTAGCATCCCCAGGTTCCATAGGGGCAGGGGGTTTGGGGTTGGATTCAGAGTGTTTTACAGTCTGGGAGGGGGAGGTTAGAGTGAGGCAAGTTTGAACAAAGAGGCCTAGTTAGGAGAAAAAGGCCTGGGATCCCTGCTGAAGGTTAAAATCTTGTCTCCCCCTGAGAACTAAACCTAAGCAGGGGATCCTGACAGCGACAGTACAGGTCAGGTTAGAGGATAGTATTATAAAATAGTTATGAGATCCGTTCATGGGCCAGAACTGCTGGTCACCCAGTTTGTATTGAGGCCGGGCGCTGTTGCAACAGAAAATCAAATGCTTAGTCCTGAGGTCGGTAAGTCCCAGGGCTTTCAAATTCTTAAGCAGACATCCCAATGGGGAGTCTTTGGGCAGTGTTCACTGAGTACTGCCCATGGTGAGAACTATGATAAACAAAAGAGAATGATATCTGAGGCATGAGAACAACTGGGGTGGGGGGCAGAGTTTGAGAAAGGTGTCCCCAACTCAAACGACCTAGAGGTCTGTGGCCAGAGCTGAGTATCCTCCAGCCTGAGGGCCGACTGACCACGAGGCTCTGCCTCCCTGAGTCCCGAGAGCAGACTGCGGCAGCAGGGAGACAGTTGGAGGCGTCCCTCCCAGCTGAAACCTTGCGAAAGTGATAGACCCTGTACCAGGATTTATGACAATGACAATGAGAGGAGGGCATAAGCTCTCACTTTCAATAGGATGTTTTTACCGCAAGACGCAGAGACTTACCGATTGCTAGCCGTGAAGATGGGTGGGGAGGAGGCTGTCCACAGGGTTAGGGGAGAGACAGAAAAGGGTTAGAATCCTCTCTCCAAACCTCACAGGGGCTAGGTCAGTGGATTAGCTCGGGCCCAGCTGCTGCTTGCCCACTGCTCCCCAAGTCACAAGTCTCAGGAGCCTGGGGTGGTTGTAGAGAAGGATGTTTCAGTCACGCTGCAACTTGTTTCCATGTTATCTTTCGGCGATGGGTCCCCTTCGGTCATGGCCGTCTGGTATATCCTCTTTTGTAAGTTAGAGGATATGAGGATAAAGGCTAATAAAACTATTGGTTAGTCATGCTTTTTTTTTTTAAATTTTATTTTTTGGTTATTCAATTACAGTTGTCCCATTTTTCCCCCATTGCTCCCCCCTCCCAGCCCATCCCTTCTCCCACAATTATATCCCTCCCCGTTGTCCATGTCCATGAGTCATTCATATACATTCCTTGGTTAGTCATGCTTTATGGGATCCAGCCAGCTCTGGCAAAGAAAGCCTGAGAAAGTAGCTTTGGTTCTATTAATTATTACTTGAGTATTTCAATTTTCTCATTGAGTTAGGAGCTCCCTTCTTAGCTGAGTGAGAGGATTGGAGATGAGAGATGAGCGATGAAAAATAGTTATCTCAAATGAGAGAATAGATAAATTGGGGAAATATAGCACAGTGGCCAACACTCATTAGCAGCAGCTCACTTGGGATTCCTAGGCATTAATTTAATGTGAGACTAGTCAGCATGGTTGTGTTTAAGTCTGTGTGTGTGTGTATGTGTGTGTGTGTTTTCCAGGCAAACTCATCAGAATGTATGAAGTTGGAAAATGAGATTAAACAAGATTTATATGTTGCCAAAAAAGTACAAAAACAGGAAAATAAGGTAATATGATATGTACCTATATAGAAGAGTCACAAAGACAAACATTTAAGGTTCAAAAACCCACAACTGTACAATATAATGTAATTTTTGTAGATAAAAAAAATGAATGTTGGAAAATCTGATATCATGGTTTTAGACAGCTGAGATGATGCCAGAGTTTGCTACTGTTTTGGTAAATCCGAGGTGGTACCTCCCCCTCCCCCACTGAGCTCTGAGTCAAAAAAATGTACCACCACACTCTGAAAAAGGAAAATTTTCAGAGATCTACAAGTAGAGATGAAATATTTACTGTGTTATGTGGATGAAGCTTTTAACACAGTTATGAAAGATGTTCACCAACTCCTCCATGTACCATGCTACCAGGTTTTAGCTACTAGGATACTGAACTGAAGAAAGAGGGTTGGTAGAACATCCTGGAGTCAATACTTCACAGATAACACTGCATCAATGAGGTACAGCAGTTTTACTTTCATAGAGGATGGCTTAATTCATTCCAGGGCTTTGGTGAATTGCCAGAGTTCTGACATGGTTGACTTTTGTTGTGTTCTTCATGCTTTCATGCTTTTAGAGGAAGAGTAATTTCACCAGGTTCTCATTCTGCCGTTCTAGAAAACAGTCAGGAGTTGATTGAATTTTTAATGAAACATTATGGTCCTGTGACTATAATCATAGACTTGAAAACTGTAATTCACAGTGTGCTACTACGTACCTAAATGATCTGGAGTAAGCTCCTTAAACTCATCAGAACCTTATCTCTGCATATCCATTTTCAGTACTTGGAAACCAAGGTATCATCACTGATTCTAGCATTATATCATGATTTTTAATTATTATTTTAAAAGTTAATAGGTTTCCTGGATGTTGAAAGGATTTTATTACCCTTTTCCTTTCTTAATTTTGTAACTATTTTAAAATAATACATTTAAGCATTTAGTATTTCTACTATGGCATGGCTTCTCTGGTTTTTAATATATCTCATTTCTCCACAACAAATTTTCCCACAAGATATCATCTGTTTACACATTCAGTCAATGAAATGTCTCCTGCCTTCATATAATTTGTATGTTCAATACAAAAAAGAATTAATCAACTCATCATTTAAAATTAGTTTTTATAGACTCAAACATTGGAATGGAAATAAAAGAGATTATTCATTTTACCTCCCTCTTTGGAGAATAAAAGAATGTAGACAGGTAAGGACCCCCTTTATTTTAAAAGGTTTCCACAACAGATAATTCTATTATCCTGTTAAAAGAAGAGAACAAAAAGCATTTGTCTTGGGAAATAAAGTGATTTTTTAAATTTTATTTCTATACAGAAAAGTATTTGCTAATTTTATTTAAAAGCTGACATTTGGGTCAGAATCAAGACTTTCTTCCAAAAAAAACTGAACAGATTAAAAAACACATAAGAAATCAATCTACTTTAGATCCAACAAGGCTTTTACTGGATAGTCACGTTTTTAAAAATTATATTTTGCCAACGATGTAGATGGAATCATGAAAGAGATGTTATTTCTACCTCATTTGTAGTGGTCCTTGAGTAGAAAAAAAAAAGAGGAGGATGCAGATATTTACTGAAGAATGTCAGAAAAAAATCACATCATTACATTTCCTACTAAAGGTTGTTTTCTAAAACATACAAATGTTTGAAAGAGCTGAAGAAGGTATATTCAGGGAAGAAATATTCTCATGAG
The DNA here is from genome assembly GCF_987537825.1 of Furipterus horrens. NCBI lineage: Eukaryota > Metazoa > Chordata > Mammalia > Chiroptera > Furipteridae > Furipterus > Furipterus horrens. The sequence goes on from NW_028327176.1 coordinate 174,773,075, forward strand.
TAATGTTTACATATTTTTCAGTAATATGCCTAGGAATAAGTCCCTCTGAGTATGTTGGCATAATAATTTGGCTAATTAGGTTTAAGCAGCCTTATTCTCCTCTACATTTCATCTGTAAAAACAAATACAGCTGACTACCATACCTATAAAAGCCAGACTGCCTCCACTGGAAAGAAAAAAAGAAAGAAAAGAAAATGATCTATTAATTTTAGGCTCCTTTTCACAATGGGGGTAAAACCTGTAATTTCTAAAATAAGTACTCTTTTCTCCTTGAAGGAATTTAGGTTATTGGCACAAATAATTGAAATAACAAAATTCACAAATTTAAAATATTTAATATTTGACAATATGGAGACATTTTCTTAATCTAAAACAAAATAGACACAAGTAAGAGTAAGTCCGAAGAAAAGTTACAAGTTTTTCTCTGTATAATAATGAACAATACTGATAATGATAATGAGCAATAATTATCTTGCATAATTAAAACTTTATGCTCATTGAGCAGCAACTTCCTCCATTTTCCCCTCCCTCAGGCCCTTGTACTCTCTGATTCTGTGAATTTGACTGTTTTACATATCACACACAAATAGTGAAATGATGCAGCATTTGTGCTTCTCTGAATGCTTTATTTTATTGTAATGTCTTCAAGAGTCATCCATGTTGCAGGTTTTCTTTCATTTTTTTAAGGCTTACTGATAACACTGGGGAAAACAATTTTCATTGAGTTATATCTGGCACTTGTTTTTGACTAAATTTTGGCATCTGAATCCAAAAATAACCATAGTTTTTCTCTATCATGTCAACTTTTTAATGTACAGGATACCCTCCCTTTGTCACCAAAATCATACAAAATGTACATACAAAGGAAAATAAAGAAAAAGTTATCTAAAGAGACTGTTTATTTAGTTATTTTATTCATATAAAGGTTATATATTGTTACAGTAAGTCAAATTGTGTATAAGTAGTAAAGTTCTGCAACCAAACATACATATTAAAGTATTTTATCTTTTCAAACAACAGGCTAGGAAATGCCAAAATGAGATACTTAAAACAGTTTCCTTCAGTTGGCAAAGCTTTAACAAATTGCTTTATTAGACCCAGTTTTATGTGCAGAGGTGGAAATACAATGTTCTTTCTGTCAACAAGTGGCTCGTGTAGAACGTTTGGATCACCAGGTTTGATGTCAGATCTTGGAGGCCAATTCAACTCCACCCAGTGCCTCTCACAAGCTCTGCTGTCCCACATACACAGAAAACAGGGATACTTGGTGTATCTGCATTGCTGACCAAGAAGGAAGAAGACCATTTGAAGGTCAACACAGATGATCCAATTGTACTTGTGATATTGCAACAGATCAATGCCTCTTTATATGTTCATATTCTTCATAAAAACAAACTGAATGGCCAATTGGGACTGCACCAAATAAATTGCCATTGTGGAGAAGAACACACTTTAAGCCCCGCTTTGAGCTGTTGATGAACAGTCATTATTCAGTTGCATTATAGATTGGAATTCCCAATTCCTCCATTAAACCATGCATGTTATGGCAATACACAAAGCCACTGTCACTTTAAAAGTACTGCAGAAATGCACTTTCTCTTGATCAAAAGTAGAATACCTTCACTCCTTTTTCAAACAAGTTTTTCTCATGCAGTCTTGATGCTAGGAGTTCTGAAGGCTTTTTGGATAGTCCCATATCTCGTGCCAAGTCGTTCAACTCATGCTGATCAAATCCCTTATGACTGAGTCATCTTCAATTTCAAAATCTTCATCATTGCTCTCACTTAGTTTTTCATCATACTCCTGTTTTTCAAAAGAGGGTAGTTCAATGAAAACTGGCATTGGGATTTCAGCTGAATGAGGCACTGGGCATATAACTGATGGTAGACTAGGATACTCTATTTTACATGATTTTTCTTGTTATATTCTGACGTTTTCACTATACAAAAGTAACAGTCACTTGAATGATCTCTGGGTTCTTGCCAAACCGTAGGTATACCAAATGGCAATTTACCTTGTGTTCCCTTCATCCACATCCGTAAACTCTCTCGACACACTGTTTGTACACCTTGGTCACCAAGTTTTACTTTAAAATATGCAAAATAGGTTTCTCTGACAAATGCGCTGATGTTTGTCCTTTGACTGGGAATGGTGAAACTGCCACAGATAGAACAAAATGAATCAGGGTTGTTTAGGCACTTATGATGAGAAATAGCAGAGGCAGACATAATCTGAAGGAAAGGAAGTAAATATATATGTAAATTAAAAAATAAATTCAACTAACTCCTTGTATACAAACAAGAACTCAGACTACACTTCTGAATACGATTCACTATATAGAGTGGCACACAACCTCTCACCACACTGTCTCATGTGTAACTGAATAGCCTAGACAAGTAGGAACCTGTCGCTGGTCTCCAAGGTCATCCCCCACCCCTCCCCATGCGAGGGAGGTTTGCTCTCAGCTAATAGGAGAGCACTAGTGCTTCCCTTGACCCATGCTTGATCCAAGCTAGAGTGGTCGCATTAAGATAAGCTGTACAAAAAAACTTGACGTGACAGAGGAAAACTAACTGCAGTTTTAAAATCAGCATGTCTATTTAAGTCTAAAACAACTAAAAAATCAAACTCAACGGGAATTATGTTAAAAATTGTTCCCCTGTGTAGTCCTTTGAATATATATTATGTCCCCCTTATTTGTTTATCCATCCATGAAAACTTAGGTTATTTCCACATCTTGGCTATTAGGAATAGTGCATCAATAAACATAGTAGCCCTAAAATGTCTCCAAGATCCTGATTTCAATTCTTTTAGAATCACTGGTTCATTTGGTAATCACTCTTCTGGGTTTCTACCCCCAAAATCTGAAAGCATTTATTTGCAAAGACATATGAAACCCTATGTTCATTGCAACATTATTCACAGTGGCCAAGACATGGAAGAGATACACGTGCCCTCAGATGGTTGGATAAAGAATGTGTGGTAGATACACACTATGGAATACTACTCAGCCATAAGAAAACATGAAATACTGCCATTTGCCACAACATGGAAAGATCTTGAGAATATCATGTTAAGCAAAATAAGTCAAACAGATAAAGTTAAGAACCATATGATTGCACTCATATACAGGATATAAAACTGAAAGCAACAAGTGAACAAACAAGAAAAACAAACAGAAACTCATAGACACAAATAACTGTATGGTAGTTCCGAGAGAGAAGGAGTGTGTGTGGGTAAATGGTAATGTAGCCAAATACATGGTGACAGAAGAAGATTTGATTTTGGGTGGTAGGTGCAAAATGCAATATACAGATGATGTATTACAGAATTGTACACTTGAAATCTATATAATCTTATTAACTACTGTCACCCCAATAACTTTAATTAAAAAAAATAAAGCACAAATCTGCTATTAAGTTCAATTAGCATTCCAGACCATGTGAATGTTTTTGTTTATTGAATAGATTACATGACTACCACATGCCAGGAACTCATGCAGGGTACACAGCAGTGAATATGACAGATAAGGTATTTGACCTTATTTAGCATACAGCCCAGTAGAATATGTATAAATAAAACATTAATCACATAAATAATTATAATTCTGATAAGAGATAAAAGTATGGAATATCTCTATCAGTTCAACAAGATTTTAGGTTAGATTCTTGAAAGGATTGCATCATAGTAATACTAATGAGAAAGAAAAAAGTAATGATGGAGCAGAGTCAACACATATTGTAACATTGATATGTTTGATAAAATAACAATAACACAAAAACAAACAATAAACCTATGATATTACCAAAGAAAAAACTGGTCTTTTTCCTTTTTTATCATTGTTCTATTACGGTTGTCCCAGTTTTCCCCCATTGCTCTCCCCTGCCCCCCACTCACCTCCCTCCTCTCCCACAGTCAATCCCCACCTTGTCATCCATGTCCATGGGTAATTTATATTAGCATCTTGACTAGACCCTTCCCCTTCTTTTCCCCCTTCTCCCCCTTCCTCCTCCCCTCTGGTCACTGTCATTCTGTTTCTTTTTTCCATGCTTCTGGTTCTGTTTTGCTCAAACTGGTCTTTTAAATAATGTCTTCCATCTGTTCCGTCCATAAAATAAAGCTTAGCTCACAAGAAATCTAAGACTACAAGTCAGTTTACTTCTGAAAACTTACTCAGGCAATGTTGATTTGCCATGCTGTACACATAAAACTAAACCTCTTTTTGCAATAGTTTCGTTTGCTCCCCATTTATTCACTTCTTCTAATAACATTCTTTTTCTTACATGTTTTGACACTATGTTTTTGGATTTTATGTTCAATCATTGATAACCCACATCAGGACAATACTCTTAATATGCCATAAAAAATATCGCCCACACTACTTATGGGCTTTGCATGGTCTACATCAGGAACATGAGAGGAAAATTTACTAGGGAGAATAAAATGCTCTATTGTAATCTGTTGAAACAAAGCATTTATATATGTCTTACTTTCAGCTGCAACATAAAAAAATATGGTAATGTATGAATAAAGGATATGAAAATATGATGATAGAAACACACAATGGTGTTTTTGCAAATTTGGTCAATTAGTTTTTTATTATTTAATTAAAAAGAGGATACTGATTTTTGGTAGGATTTTTTAATGACAAGTCACTGGGTTTCCCTTGTGAAAATAACAGTTAAACCTTAAAAATAAATAGCAAAAGCAAGGTTAAAATATTTTCTTTATTTTAAATATAAAAAGCATTCAATGCTATTCTTATGTTGAACAAAAATAGAATATTTTATTTTAAAATTATCAGTTTGGAGAAAAATTCAAAATACCTAAGTAAGGCTTTTGTACTCTGAGTTATAGAATATCAACAGTTCTAACAAATCAAAATTTCATTTGGTTGAACATCTCTTGGGTACCATTTAAAAATACTTATAATATTCCAAGAATATGAGTGTTTCACTGTAAAGGAAATTCAAAGAACTTGATGTATTCTAGGGAAAGCTTAAATTTTTCAGTTGGTGCTCTTGACAATATAATGACTCTTGTTGTTTTTTTTTTTCCACTGTCTCTGGCAACATAATTATCATACTAGCATATTTAGTCCAAGTCTCTTGTCAAAACTAGCCCTATAAAATGCCTACTGGAAATTCTTAATCTATTTGCATTCTGTCCAGCCTAATTTGTCATGTTTTCCCCAGCAACTGATTTGAATGTTGTAGCCAACTGTAATAAACTGTTCTCTTTCTTTGAAGACTGCTCTAAGCTATTTAAATTTACTACATCCATCCCTGAAAACTAAGCAATGGTTTTTGGATTCTGCTTGTATTTTAATAGGACTCTATATTTCCGCTTCTCATTTTTGTGTTTTGTGTCTAGATTTTTCTGTCTTCAAAACTGAATCATCCTTTCCATTTCAAAGACCAGTTTATTTTTTCTAATTCTTAGGTTAAGGACAAATAAAGACTTATGTACAAAAAAATATTTGGGAAAAAAGATAGAAATTATTCCTTTATGCAGTTAATAATAAATATAGATGGTTTTCATTATATTAGTATCTATAGAAGCTATAGCAAGAAATTTATGGTAAAGACTCCAGATAAGAAGAGCTTATTAGCTTTATTATTTAGAAATTATAAAAAACTGAGTAATTTATTTAAAAAAATAAATAATTTCTTTTAGTAGTTACATCTAATAGTTTTTATGAGATAAAAATATTAGAATAAAATTTTTTTCAAACAAATAGTGGTTTATGAAATATAATTATGATTATTTAATTGCTTTTTTGAATGACCTGAGAATTTCTTCAAATTTAAAAGAAATTCATTATGGTGTAACAGAATCTCACTTGGAAAATAAAATCTAATAAATCAATTCAAGACCAGAGTTTTCACAATAAAAGTATGTGGAAAGGGCAGAGACAATAGCTAATAACCAAAGGTACTTAGAGTTTATTTTAAGGTCAAGATTTCATGAAATAATATTATAAAGATGATAAACTCTAATATATAATAGTATTAACCTCATCAGTAATACTGTGGCTATGAGGAATTTACAATAGCAAATTGCATAAAATTGAAGGAGAAATTTAGCCAAAATTAAATTTAAAATTCTCTTATGAAAATCTTTGGAAGGAACATAAATTTTGTTACTGGATAGGTTTCTAAACTCTTCTTCTTTGTTTCTCTTCCCTCAATTCAGAACAATGCTGTCAAATCTAAGGAAACCTAAAATAGCCAAACATATCTACATGCCACATAACATATTACACACACAGTCACACAATAAAGATTACACAAGCAGAAATGGGCCTTATTCAGAAGCAAAATTCCAAAGAGTAAAGTTCAGAGCTGCCTACCATAGATACTGATATTTGGTAGTAAAAGCAATTAATATATATTTGAACGAGCTATAAATATTTACTAAATATATACCAAAATAGAAATCATAATTCCTTCCTATAATTCCACAACCTATATTAGCTTTTACATCATTCAGTTGGTACTTGTTCTCTGGCTTGTTTTTTAACTCTAGTCATAAACATATTTTATATCTCTAGCTAAATTGAGGCAAGAAATCATCTTGTCTACCACACCCCTCTCTTAGTTACTATCTTCATTCATTATATACTCAAATTTCTTTCACTACTTTTCTTTCCTGTTTGGTTTACATGTGAAAATACAGAGAATTTGGGGATTTACTCTTAGTTTTTAAACCAGTATAAAGACAAAGAAAATTGAATGATTTAATATTAAAAAAATTCCCACCAAGAAATGATTGGAAATTAGAGAACAAAACAGAAGAGAAAAACAAACAAACAAACAAAAAACAATGCCATTGGGTATTAAAGGGGATTCTGACTCAGAATGACTAGCCTATAATTTTTTGCTTTAAGAACTCTGGATCCTTGGTGAGAGCAAATCAATCAATCAATAAATAAATAGATAAAACCATTAAGCAAGAACATTTTTAAAGTGTTAAAATTTTATGTCTGGTGTTAAACTTTTAAGTTTCCCTTTGATCTTTTCTGTTAATAGCATGCCATACTTCTGTATTTGGGAGTTTCATGGACTGCATGGCATTAAAATCAAGTATGATTATGATTTTGTCTTCTCTTATACAGAAGAAAAGTTATTCTTAGTTTAAAAAATGTAAAAATAAATAAATACATAAATACATAAATAAACAAATAAAAGATAGATAAGTGGAAGGGTACAGAAAGAAGTAGTTGCTAAAGGTCATAGAGACAACAACACTTAAGGTTATTGTGTTCAACTTATTCTTGTTTTCTCAAATATCTATCTATAATAATTGCTAATGTTGAGTACTTACTTAGCAGGAGTCAACATTGCTTCCTATTAATTGTATCACCCCACTTAGCCTTATTAACCTTCTGTAAATTAGGTATTGTTAATTATGCTTATTTTATAAATGAAGAAAGAATTTAACAGAAAGGTTAGGCATGTTTCCCAAGGTGGAGACAGGCCATGCTCTCATGCTAAACAGATCACTGCAAACTGTCTCAGATTGTGTGAAGTAAAGGGAAAAAAATCCAGTTAAATGAGCTCACATTTATCACTCCAAAAGCAAAATTTAGGTTACACACCAATAGTGTATTTGCAAGAGACATCAGATCAAGAATATGCCCCCAAACTCAGTGTGATAATATTCAATGTGCCATTATTTCTTCTGAAATTGAACATTAGACATGTTGATCACATGGACCTTTGGATTTCTATCAGGCTGATATTCAGAGAGAGCAGAAACTCTGAATACAGGGTTATGAATATGAGCTCATGAATGCTTAAATTAGTACCACTATTAAGAAAAAGACTTTAAAAACATATTTATATGAGTTTCCCAAAGACATAATGATAATGGGATCTCTCTCATAGCAGATTGTGCAAAATCCGCATGAATCTCAGTCATTACCAAAAGCTTAACTGTAGTAAAAATAAAGTTTTCCATACAACAAATTTTTTTTCTCTGCAGAACAAAGCAAGAATATATTGGTTATTTCAGGTAATACATTTAAATTCCTATCATTGAAACATTGGTGCATTAGGCATATGATTGAAAGGTTAGGTTCAAAAGTTGTCATTACACATAGTACTATAACCCTAGAGTATAAAACTTATAACAAGTTCTAGACCTCTAAAAAGGCAAAGAGAAGTGGAAAGAAATATTTTTATACAAACTGAAAAGAAAATTTGTTGGAATGATGATGAAATCATTCCCATTCAAGTTTCCAGGCAACCAGAACAATTATTGTTTCTCTCTTGTCATCATAAGAATAAAATACTGGTGTTTTTATACAATCATAAAATTTAGTGTTCTGCAAGGAACCTACTCACTCATGCTACTTATTTGCTTTCTTTTCACTTTAAGGTGGAAAAATGTGGGGTTTATTTTTTGGTCAGTTATTTTATGCATAAATGTCTAGCAATATTTACCCAAGAATTATAGATGATCATTTAATAAATTTTGGTAGATGTATACACTAAATTTCATCATAACGAGACTTTTGAAATGAAGTTACATGGTTATAGTTACTTCTTTTTGGCTAAACCTTGAAATCATTAAAAAACTCACTTATTTTTATACTTACTTGAACATTATAAATGTATATATTTGTTACTTTACAGCTATAATTAATCAGTGATACAAATCAAGTCAATAATTCTTATTTGTGCTAAATTATGTTGCTTAACACAGGTTTATATTACAAAATTCAGTTGAAATATAGCACGAAGTCACTGTCATTAATAAATACATATGTAACATAGATAAAAGAGAGAATGATTATTAACTGTTAATGTTTCAAAAATTCATCTTTAAAATTTGTATGAAAGCCTAGTCTAAGTCTATGAATTCTAATGCACTGGCTTGTGTTATAAAATATCGTAGCAGTGATATAATAGGCTCCTGAATAAATGCTAACACTTACTGACACTTTAAAAATCAGCATTAATAAAATAAACAAATTTCATAGATTATCTAATTACTATTTTATAATTTGTATTTTCATGTGTGATTTAAAAATATGGAGTGTTACTTATATACCCTTATTTTCCAGTTTAAAAAGGGTTTGATTCAATGGCTATAGCTTGATATGTATGACAGTGCACTTCTTTAAACGTGATCTTGTTTGTTATTTCAAAAGTTTAATACACACATGAGCCAGGCAGCTTATCTAACTCAATTTGATAAGTAGAGAAAATGTTCAATGAAGCATACAGTGTTCTCATTAAATATGTCTTACTCATGAAATACAGCAAAATTAAATTCTAAAGTATTAAGAAAATAAATTAAGTTATGTTTAACTGTGTTACTTAAAAGTGTAAATAATTGAAAACATATGTATCTTTTTAAAGATAAACTTCCTATAGTCAAGCATAATTTTATTTTAGGACATTATTACTCTGTTCTTTTCCCTTCTTTTACGGTGGAGACATTAATTCATTTCATCATAAAATATGAGCCATTCTTACCCAAATGGAATAGAATTTGTTGTATTTCAATAATGATAAGAGGGAAATAAAGGAATGAAATAAATAGTCATTCAGTCATTCATTGACCCACAGGAAAAAAAAAAGTGTTCTTCAAATGGGTATACAGAAACAAGTGTGAGCTGTTTCAGCCTTGCTTATACCAATATGAGATGAAAAAATCTTGAATTAATTATTTCTCAGGTATTTTTCAATTTCCTAAAATCTCGACTAAAGGAATCTAAGTTTTAAAAGCATTTGATAAAATTCAGGACATTACATTTTTTACTCAGTGATGTCTACAATTGCCATTGGGAAAAATGATAAAAGAGAAAAAAGAAAACAAAACAAAGTAGTGTACAAAGTCACAATATTAATAGAGATATCAAAGATCAAAGTAAAAGCAAAAAACAAAATCATCGTGGCATTTAGATGATACTCTGTTATCTTCCTGGGAGGTACGAACCTTGTTCTTGAGGAAAAAAAAACAACTTAATTTCTATATAAGTATTCAGCAATGGCTTCTCTAAAAAAACAATTGAAGTTTAGTTAAAAGAAGGAATAATAATGCCAGGAAAAATGTCATTATAATAGTTAAATTCCATCTTTAGCTCACTGAATATTACTTTGGTTCTATTTTCAGATTTTTAAAACTCTCTGTGTTAGTATATATAATCTTCAAACAACATAACAATTTACCACACTGTATATTTTTCGGGCAATGAGATCCATTACCAAGGCACTTCTATTTTCTTTTTGCCATGTGAACAGCTCATTGTCTCGCTCCCCCTAGAATGAAGGTGGATAACTGAATGTTGACATCCAAATGTGGCTGGGAATCACAAGCAGCCAGAGAATGTCCAGACAGGTTGCTGTAGGACTGAATGTTAAATTGCATTCAGTCAAATTTTGGACAGTTGAGATTATATATCCTGCCACATATCACTACTTAACTAATCCCTCTTCATAGGCTGCCAGTGCTCACTGCTGTCTATGCCAATGAGCCACAGAACTGCTACATCTTTATAGGTAAAACAAGCATGGACAGTACGTGATAACTGTGATAATGTACAAATTTTTTACATCTAGTTTTGAATTTAATGGCCAGAGCCCGTTAAGGAAGATATCGTCAGTGCTACTTTACAGAAGTTAGCAAATGTCATTCCCAAATTTAAGCAGCTATTGGGTGACTGTGTTGTGACTTGTAGCTAAACCTGCCTGACTCCTAAGCCAAGACTATATCACCACATATATTGCTTTTCCACAGGTGCTGTTATTTCTCTGTTATGTGATGACCATCTAGATGATGGGTGAGCAAACTTTATTTCTGTAAAGGACTGGTTAGTAAGAATTTTTAGGCTTTGCAGACTACCTATGACTCTCATATATTTTTATTATTTTTGTTTTATATAAATCTTTCAAAATGGCTATATCAAAAAGATAAGTGATAACGAGTGTTGGCAATGGTGTGGAGAAAAGGGAACTATGGTGTGCTGCTGGTGGGAATGTAAATTGAGAGAGCCATTGTGGAAAACAGTCTGAAAGGTTTTCAAAAGTTTAGAACAACCATAAAATACAGCATTCCTATGTTCATTGCTACATTACTCACAATAGTCTATATACATAATGTTATTATGCCTTAAAAAGGGAGATTCTGTCATTTGTAACAGCATGGCTGAACATGGGGGGCATTATTCTAAGTAAAGTAAGTTGGACACAAAAAGGAAAACACTGTATGATCTCACATGTGGAACCTAAAATTGCCGAACGCATAGAAACAAGAACAGTGGATGACCGTGTGAGGAGGTAGAGGGAATAGGGAGATAGTGGACAAAAGACACAAAGTTACTTTTTTGTAGAAAAATAAGTCTAGAGATCTACAACCTGTTATACTTTATATTGTATTATACACTGAAATTTTTTTTCAGAGTAGATTTCAGGTACTGTCACCATAAAAATAAAGAAAAAAAAATTGTTCTTGGTTTTGAAGTCATGCCATAACATGCTATAGAACAAATTTGGCCAACAAACTACAGTTCGCTAGTTCCCAGTCTAGAGGCTGCATACACATAATTGTTACCTTGGCATTCTGCCTCATACATGCTTAGCAAACGTATATAGAAAATATAACAACTATTCCAGACACAGTGCTTCCCACTCACCATTGTAAGGTCTGGCTTTGAAGAATGGGAAGCATTATTTCTGGAATATATACATATACATACACATACATATATAAAAATATAAAATATCCTATTACATTAAGGTTTTTTAAATTTTTTTTTTAAATATATTTTATTGATTATGCTGTTACAGTAGTTCCAATTTTTTCCCCTTTACTCCCCTCCACCCAGTATCTCCCTCCCCCAGCATCCCCCCCCAAGTCCATACCCATGGTTCGTAAAAAATAACTATCCCTCCCTCTCAGATATTAAGACCCTTTGTAATCTTGTAAAGGACAATGGGCGAAGGTCTCAAGCTCCTCTAGCTGCTTCAAGCTGGACATGGTCGTCGTCCTACCTACCCTTGGGTCCAGAAATCCCTAATAAGAGTGGGGGTGTGGAGGGGAGGGTGGCCTTCCCACATGGGGAAGGATCATGCAGACTCCAGGTCAGTTGGCTGTCTCCGGACAACGGCGTGCTTGGTTTAGCAGGCTGGCATCCTTGTTGTGTTCTGGGGGAAACAGATTTGGCAAAAAGGGTTAAAAAGCATCATTCAATCCATAACTACTAGGTGGCAAAAGGCAGGGATTAATTTTTCAATGTTCCACATTAGGAGAAAAAAAAAAAAAAAAAAAAAAAAAAAGGGCTTCTTTGGAGGAAGGTGTGCTAGGCACATCTCTCCTGTCCAAAACCCTTTTGCCCATTTTATTTAGTTTGGGCTGAGGGAAATAGTTTATGTTTCCCCCCTCTCAGACCTCTGGGCCCTTTCTGTCCAAGCCATTAGGATAGGAAAGAGAATTCAGTTTTAAAGTGAAGCCCACAGACCACCCCATTCTTCACCAACTCAGCCATTTAGTTCAGCCAAACTGTTGAGTCTCCGGAGGCAGCGCTGCAGAGAGGATTAAGTGAGGCTTATGCGTACAGACAATCACTCAGGTAATGCGGTCATAGGCTTATGCCCTTTGAAAACAGAAAACACATGTTAATTTATGTAACATAACCAACAAAAAAGTCTCTAAATCTGTAAGACTGTCTTATTGGGAAGACATACAGTTGCAAGGCACTTGACATTCTACTTGCCTGCAACTTGAATCTCTTTGGTGATATCACAGATATGGTTTAATTTTCAAGTGAAACCATTTTTTAAATGAGAAGAAACTTTTAAGACGGTTAGCTGCCCTACTTTACAGTCTGCCACTGATCATTGTGATTTTCCTTGAATACTGATTTTTCTCCCTAAGATTACTCTCCTTGTCTTTAAAGGGACTACATTAAGTCCATTTTTAATTTATCCTGTTCATTTGCATAAGCATAACAAGAGCAGCAAATGATCACTTATGATCTTTAGTTCTGTTTTGCTGGAACTTACCCAAGGAACATTTAGGGTGGCCCTCAGTCTGCTCTTCAGTGCACAGAAGCTGGGCCACATACCTGGCATTCATCCTTGCCTGTACACACCTGTCCTTTCCAAGTCTTTCTGGTTTTCCATTGTGCCTTAAGGTCCCTTCTAGCCATCTTTCAGGAAAACAACCTTCGTTCCTTCCCTGGAGAGATTGCTGTGGACCGCACAACCAACCATGGCAGCAGGCCTTTTATTTCGCGGGCTTTTATTACCTTTGAAAGTCATTCCCAGTTCCTTAGGGCTTTTTGGTAACAACATGAGCCCAAGCATGTCTCCTTTAGGCTTGACATTCCAGTCAAAGGCTTGTTCAGAAAAAGGAACCTCTATTAACAACTGGTCTTATTAGGTCCATGCAAAGAAACTTAAGTCATTACTTACTTGTTTAGAATGCCAAACTCTGGAGAGATCAAATAGGGAGAAAAATATACAACGTGAAGGAAAATCTTTGTCCTAATATTCACTGAACTGGCATTTCCATTCTTCATATTTTCATTTTCCCCCACTAAAAAAAATTTTTTTGTTTGTTTTTCCATTACAGTTGTCTCACTTTTTTTTTTTTTCCCCTCTTGCTTCCCTGTATCCTGCCCCTCCCTTCCCCCACATTCAGTCCCCACTCAGTTGCCCATGTCTGTGGGTCATTTATACATGTTCTTTGATTTTACACTTCCCCTTCTTACCCCCTTTTCTCCCTCCCCCCTCCCCCCTTGTTACTGTTAGTCTACTCCTTGTTTACATACCTCTGGTTCAATTTTGCTCATTTGTTTGTGTTGTTCATTAGTTTCCTGTAATAGGTGACAGCATAACGTATTTTTCTTTTGTTGCCTGGCTTATTTCGCTAAGCATAATTCTCTCTAGTTCCATCCATGTTGTTGCAAATGGTAGAAGTTCCTTCTTTCTTTCTGCTACATAGAACTCCATTGTGTAAATGTACCACAGTTTTTTGATCCACTCATCTACAGATGGGCATTTAGGTTGTTTCCAGCACTTGGCTATTGTAAATAGTGCTGCTATGAACATTGGAGTGCATAGGTTCTTTTGAATTGGTGTTTCAGGATTTTTCGGATATAATCCCAGTAATGGAATTGCTGGTTCAAAAGGCAGTTCCATTTTTAGTTTTTTGAGGAAATTCCAAACTGTTTTCCATAGTGGCTGCACCAGTCTGCATTCCCACCAGCAATGCACCAGGGTTCCCGTTTCTCCGCATCCTCTCCAGCACAAGTTGTTTGTTGATTTGTTGATTATGGCCATTCTGACTGGTGTGAGGTGGTATCTCATTGTGGTTTTTATTTGCATCTCTCTGATGGCTAGTGATGTTGAGCATATTTTCATATGTCTATGGGCCCTCTGTATGTCTTCTTTGGAGAAGTGTTTGTTCAGGTCCTTTGCCCATTTTTTAATTGGGTTGTCTGTCTTCTTGGTGTTGAGTCGTATGAGTTCTTTATATATTTTGGAGATCAATCCCTTGTCTGAGATGTCATTGGCGAATATATTTTCCCATATGGTTGGTTTCCTTTTCATCTTGCTGATGTTTTCTTTAGCTGAGCAGAAACTTTTTAGTTTGATGTAGTCCCATTTGTTTATTCTTTCCTTTATTTCCCTTGCCTTAGGAGATATATCAGTGAAAATGTTGCTACGTGGGATATCTGAAATTTTCCTGCCTATTTTTTCCTCTAGGACTTTTATGGTATCACGGCTTACATTTAAGTCTTTGATCCATTTTGAGTTTATTCTGGTGTATGGTGTAAGTTGGTGGTCTAGTTTCATTTTTTTGCATGTCCCTGTCCAGTTCTCCCAACACCATTTGTTGAAGAGGCTCTTTTCACTCCATTTGATGTTCTTTCCCCCTTTGTCAAATATTAGTTGACCATATGAACCTGGGTTTATTTCTGGGCTCTCTATTCTGTTCCATTGATCTATATGTCTGTTTTTATGCCAGTACCAGACTGTTTTGATTACCGTGGCCTTGTAGTATAGTTTGATATCAGGTATTGTGATTCCTCCTACTGTGTTCTTCTTCCTCAAAATTGCTGTGGCTATTCGGGCTCTTTTTTGGTTCCATATAAATTTTTGAAGTATTTGTTCTAGGTCTGTGAAATATGTTGCTGGTATTTTAATAGGGATTGCATTGAATCTATAAATTGCTTTGGGTAGTATGGACATTTTAATGATGTTGATTCTTCCCATCCATGAGCATGGTATATGCTTCCATTTATTTGTATCTTCTTTAATTTCTTTCTTCAATGTTATGTAGTTTTCTGAGTACAGGTCTTTTACCTCCTTGGTTAAGTTTATTCCTAGGTATTTTATTTTTCTTGTTGCTATGGTAAATTGAATTTTTCTTTCAGTTTCTATCTCTGAGTTTTTATTGTTGGTGTATAAAAATGCCTTTGATTTCTTAATATTGACTTTGTATCCTGCTATTTTGCCGAATTCACTTATTAGGTCGAGTAGTTTTTTTGTGGAGTCTATAGGGTTTTCTATGTACACTATCATGTCATCTGCAAATAATGACAGTTTTACTTCCTCTTTTCCAATTTGGATGCCTTTTATTTCTCTTTCTTGTCTGATTGCGGTGGCTAGAACTTCCAAGACTATGTTGAATAGGAGTGGGGAGAGCGGACATCCTTGTCTTGTTCCTGATCTCAGGGGGAATGCTCTCAGTTTTTGCCCATTGAGTATGATGTTGGCTTCAGGTTTCTCATATATGGCCTTTATTATGTTGAGGTATGCTCCCTCTATTCCCATTTTGCTGAGAGTTTTTATCATAAATGGGTGTTGTACTTTATCAAATGCTTTTTCTGCATCTATTGATATTATCATGTGGTTTTTGTCTTTCATTTTGTTTATGTGGTGTATTACATTTATTGATTTACGAATGTTAAACCATCCTTGCATCCCTGGGATGAATCCTACTTGATCGTGGTGTATGATCTTTCTAATGTGTTGCTGGATCCGGTTTGCCAATATTTTGTTGAGGATTTTAGCATCTATGTTCATCAGCGATATTGGCCTGTAGTTTTCTTTCTTTGTTGTGTCTTGACCTGGTTTTGGAATTAGGGTTATACTGGCTTCATAGAATGAGTTTGGCAGTCTTCCCTCTTCTTGTATCTTTTGGAATAGTCTGAGAAGGATAGGAGTTAGTTCTTTCCTAAATGTTTTGTAGAATTCACTTGTGAAGCCATCCGGTCCAGGGCTTTTGTGTGCTGGGAGTTTTTTGATTACTGCTTCAATTTCACTAGCTGTTATTGGTCTATTCAGACTTTCTGCTTCTTCTTGATTCAGTTTGGGAAGACTATAGGTTTCCAGGAATCTGTCCATTTCCTCTAGGTTGTCAAATTTTTTGCCATACAGTTGTTCATAATAATTTCTTATAATCCTTTGTATTTCTGTGGTATCAGTTGTGATTTCTCCTCTTTCATTTCTGATTTTATTTATTTGGGTCCTCTCTCTTTTTTTCTTGATGAGCCTGCTTAAAGGCTTGTCAATTTTGTTTATTTTTTCAAAGAACCAGCTCCTACTTTTGTTGATCTTTTGAATTGTTAGTTTAGACTCTATGTCATTTAATTCTGCTCTGATCTTGATGATTTCCTTCCTTCTACTTGATCTGGGCTTTGCTTGTTGTTCTTCCTCTAGATCTTGTAGCTGTAGGGTTAAATTTTTTATTAGATATTCCTCTAGCTTTTTTAGGTAGGCCTGTATTGCTATGAACTTTCCTCTTAGGACTGCTTTCGCTGTATCCCATAGGTTTTGGGTTGTTGTGTGTTCATTATCATTAGTTTCCAGAAACTTTTTGATTTCTTCCTTGATGTCATTGTTAACCCATTCATTATTTAATAGCATGTTATTCATTCTCCATGAGTTTGAATGTTTTTGAGTTTTTTCCTTGAGGTTGATTTCCAATTTTAAGCCATTGTGATCTGAGAAGATGCTTGATATAATTTCAATTTTCTTGAATTTGTTAAGGCTTGTTTTGTGTCCTACCATGTGGTCTATCTTTGAAAATGTTCCATGTGCACTTGAGAAGTATGTATATTTTGCTTCTTTGGGGTGAAAACTTCTATATATATCGACTAAGTCCATTTGATCTAGAGTGTTGTTCAGTGCCTCCATATCTTTGGTGTTTCTTTGCTTCGAAGATCTGTCCATTGTTGACAATGGGGTGTTAAAGTCCCCTACTATGAGTGTGTTGTTGTCTATATCTTTCTTGGAGTCTTTCAAAAGTTTCCTTACATATTTGGGTGCTCCTAAGTTTGGTGCATATATATTTATAAGGGTTATATCTTCTTGATGGATTTTTCCCTTAAGTATTATGAAATGCCCTTCTTTGTCTCTTTTTATGGACTTTGCTGTGAAATCTGTTTTGTCTGATATAAGTATTGCTACCCCGGCTTTTTTTTCATGTCCATTTGCTTGGAATACATTTTTCCATCCCTTTACTTTCAGTCTGTGTAGATCTTTTGTTCTAAGGTGGGTCTCTTGTAGACAGCATATATGTGGGTCATTCTTTCTAATCCATTCAGCTACCCTATGTCTTTTAATTGGAGCATTTAATCCATTTACATTTAAGGTTATTACCGATAAGTACTTATTCATTGTCATTTTTCCCCTTTGTACCCGTGTTCTTCTCTGTCTCTCTCTGTTTCTTTATCTTCTTAGAGCAGACCTTTTAGCATCTCTTGCATTGCTGGTTTGGTGGAGATGTATTCTTTTAGCCTTCTTTTGTCTTGGAAGCTCCTTATTTCACCCTCCATTTTGAATGAGAGCTTTGCTGGGTATAGTATTCTAGGTTGTAGGCCTTTGTTTTTCATTGCTTGGAATACTTTTTGCCATTCCCTTCTGGCTTGTAGTGTTTCTGCTGAGAAATCTGATGATAGCCTTATTGGAGTACCCTTGTATGTTATTAGTTGTTTTTCTCTTGCTGCTTTTAGGATCCTCTCTTTGTCTTTGAATGTTGCCATTTTAATTATGATGTGTCTTGAGGTGGGCCTGTTGGGGTTCATCTTCATTGGGACCCTCTGTGCTTCCTGGACTTGCGTGACTCTTTCTCTCGTCATGTTAGGAAAGTTTTCTGTCATTAGTTTTTCAAAGAGGTTTTCTATCCCTTGCTCTTCTTCTCCTTCTGGAATTCCTATGATACGGATATTATTACGTTTCATGTTGTCCTGCAGCTGTCTTAGAACCTCTTCAGTCTTGTTCAGTCTTTTTTCATTTTGTTGCATTGTCTGGGAGTTTTTGTGTAGGTTGTCCTCCAGCTCGCTGATCCGATCTTCTGCTTTCTCTAGCCTGCTTTTAATTCCTTCTACTGTGTTCTTCAATTCAGAGATCGTATTTTTCATTTCCTCCTGGCTCTTATTGATAGCTTCTATGTCCTTTTTCATGCTCACGTAATTTTCTGTGAGTTCCTTGTAGTTTTTCTGGAGTTCTTTGAAGTTTCCGCTGAGCTCATTCAGCTTCTCCATAATCCATGTTTTGAATTCCATATCTGATAGTTCGCTCCCCTCTATTTCATTTAGCACTCTTTCTGGGGATTCTACCTTTCCTTTTGATGGGAGGTTGTTTCTCTGTCTCCCCATTTTTTTGACTCCTATTGTTTGTTGGTGCTTCTTGGAATGATCTGCACTTCCTGGATCTGCCTCTGGTGGCGTCAGATCATGTACCAGTCTGGCCCTAGGCAGCCTGTTGGAGACTTCCAGGGATCTACTGCTGTTGTCTGTCTTCTTTGATTGTTAATCTATTCAATCTGTGATTAGCTGTCAGGCTTAAGAACTGTGGGTGTGGCAGCTTAATTCCTGTAGGCAGGGCTTTTGCTTCCCCTCAGGCTGACGCCACTTGGAGGGGAATGGTCTACCCGCAGTACTGGGGATGAGTCAGCACTGGGACCCAGTCAGCTGCTCCTCCAGTTCTCCCCTCAAAGCCACCGTGCCAAATTCTCCCCAAGTGTCTCCAGTCCTCTCTGCCTTCCCTCTGCTTGAGCCCAGGGTAAGTGGTGGCCAAAATATTTTCGTATGTGATCCACTTAAGAGCTCTTTTTCTCCTGCTGTTTCTCTCCGGCTAGCAAGAAAGCCTGTGGCTTTTCGCTTTTCACAGCTGATACTATTTTACTTTCCACTCTGTCGCTGTAGGCTGGGAAGCCCAGCTGGGGGTTTAGACCCTGCCCTTCTCAGGGGGAATCCCCGGCTGCTGAGCTATTTCTCAGTCCCTTCAGCAGCCACCCGTGTGAGCCCAGCCAGCCCTTCCGCGTCTCCGCACTCCCTACCGGTCACGTTGTGATGTAGCGGCCTTTTCTGTCTCTCCGTGGTTATAAGACTTCTTTCCAGCTAGTGTTCCGTTGGTTATTCCAGATGATTTCTCCAAAATTAAGTTGTAAATCCAGACTGGTCCTGGGAGGAGGTTAGTGTAGCTTCCACTTACTCCTCCACCATCTTGGATCCCCCCGGTTTTTTTAAATTTTTTTATTGCTTTTAGAGAAAAAGAGGGATGATGAGGGAGAGAGATTGAGAGAGAGAAGAAAGAGAGACATCAATTTGTTGTTCCATTTATTTATGCATTCATTTTTTTTCCCCTGTATGTGCCCTGATCAAAGATTAAACCCACAACCTCTGTGTATCGTGATAACACTCTGACCAACTGACCTATCTGGCCAGGGCCTGTAGTAAGACTTTTTTGAAAGCTTTATTATTATCAGATTCATAGTAGTCCATAGTGGAACTATGTGGTATTTCATACCATTTCCATCATTTTTAAACCACTATCCTAGTTTGGAACAGTTTGATAATCATAAAATTTGCTAAATTTTAAATATTTCTGCAATAAGTATTTCTTAAATAATTGTTAATTTTTTATTCATATTTGAGAGACAGAGGAAAAGAAAGAGAGAGAGAAACATTAATTTGTTGTTTCATCCATTCATGCATTCATTGGTTGATTCTCATCTCTGCCCTGAACAGGGTTCAAAGCTGCAACATTGAAACATGGAGATGATGCTCTGACCAGCCAAGCCTTCCGGCCAGGGCTCGTATATAATTTTTAAACATATTTTTATTTGTCTTGACTGAAGTTTCAAAGTGCGTTAGGTTGATGAAAAGGCATAAACATTTTCAGACTTTAAAAATATTATTGATATAATACAGTGATTTTCAACTGGTGTTCCACAAGAATTATTAAAACAAGGCACAGCTGACTATTTAGTCAAGCGCACTGACCTCTTTTCCCTAGGATTGTGAAGTTAAAAAATGCTAACAGCCAACACAACAATAGCTGTCCAGTGTGAATAAATCAAAATCATATCTATTTATTTGCTCAGTTTGACAGAAAAATTTATGTATTTTTGGTGTGTTTCAGAATTTTAAGAATTAATTTATGTGTGACATAAGAAGAAAAAGATTGAAAAATCACTGAATCACTGATATAATATTCAAGCTGCTTTTTCAAAATGGTACATTATTTACTCTAGAGACCTAAAAACTTCACTTCTTCCCCCAAGAAAGATGGAGAAAAACAAATATTTGTTCCACATGCCATCACGAACTAGAATGCCACATTTAAAAAATTTCTACTGTTTATTATATTTTTCAAGAGTTTGTTAGATTTATTTATTTGTTGAGTCTCATACAGTTGGATGACTGATTGAGTCAGAGGCATATAAGTTCAATAGCTATCAGGAATTTTCTGTTTTTTGTTATTGCTATAACTAAAGCATCCTTTGCGGGTTCCCTTATTTTTTAATTCTTTGTTAATATAGTTATATAAAAATAACTGTACATCTTTTTAATTCTAGTGATTTGCAAACACACTCTGTATTTAAATATAACAGATATTTTTATTATAGTGAATAAAATTATTCATTGACTAACCCCCACTTTATTTGAAATAAAACTGCACATACTTGTACAAGTTATGTTATTTACCCCATAATGCAGGGTTTTAATTAATACACTCTCATATTTAAAACTAATTCACTTAATAATAGAGTATAATTTTGTTTTATAGAATACATCTATTTCAATAATATTTTTGTATTAACTATACTTTGTAGCTAATGATCAATAATTTAAAATATTCATTATGTGTAACTGATTTTATTTCTCATTACATTTATTTTATATCACCAGTCATATTTAAATTTTTCAATGTACAGAAAAGTTGTAAGAACTGTACAATTATTGTGAATCAAAGAGATTTAATAATTAGCATTTTGTTAAATTTGTACTTTTTTTGTATTTTTGAACTTTTTGAGATTAGGAATTTATTTCTCCTTTAAATGCTGTGGCATGTATTTATTAATAAGCGTGGCACTGGTTGATCATGTCCAGTAAATTTAATGTTCTTAAATAATCAATATTTAATTTTTTCTAATTTCCCTGTTAATGTGTTTTACAGTTCTATGATGATTTTGTTGTTGATTATTGTTCAATGCAGAGACCAATTAAGAATTTGCCCTGCATTTAGTGACTGGAAGAATTGACCAACTCATTTCTTTTTATTTATTTACTTTTATTTTTCCTGGCATTGGTACTTCTATATATGCAGGTCAATTTCCTGCAGAATGCCCTCAATTTGTATTTGTCATGTTGTATTCTCATGAATAAACTCAACTGGAAATACAATACAATTTTCTGTACTCAGCATCCAATGCAATCTCTTTGGAATTTTGCTTACTCTCTCGCTGGGTTTTGCAGATTTAGAGGTCCTCACTCTAATAAGGGTAAAGAGGATATAGAAGAAAATTTGGCATTCCCCTTAAATAGACAAGAGTAGACATTAGAGTCCTGCCCCAGGACTATATTAACTTTCCCACCTCTGTCATGTATATTCCATAGAGGCCTGAATCACTTGGACATCCTGCAAACATAACTCTGTTGTATCCCATCAATACATCTATATGCAAAGGACTAGTTGGGCAAGAAGTGGAAGATGCATTGAAGACATTTGTAGTACTCAGGTACTCAAAACAGTGAGAAATAAACCCTGATATAAATATCAGAGTGTCCAATGTAAATTAATCTGGGGCATGCTGGGATAGTCTCTCCATTGTGATGTATAAATTATTTAATCTTATACCCCCTATTAGGAAGGAAAAAAACACAACATATGATTCTTCATGCAGAAAGTCCATTCATACGAATAATGATCTGATCCAGTCACATCAATGGCTGAGTATTATTTGGGCACACTTTTGTAGGTTTTACTGCTAAGAACACCAACATGTTCTCATTTTAAAGACCTAAGAAAAATGTCCTTATGGCTCTGTCAGGATGAGAAGATTAATTAATATAAAATGCTCTGAGTATTCTGTACTGTATAACAAAGGCCTACTCTCCTGAGAAAATTTTTTACCAGGACCTCATTTCAGTTGTGGGAATGACAGTATTTTCTCTCCAGCCTTCCTGTATCATCTAGTGATGGAGGGGAGGGTATGGGTGAGCTAGAAAAACACATTCCGAAACCATAGCCCAAGGACAAAGGCGCACTAAAGGACTGATATTTAATAACAATATTACAGAACGCTGTCTGCCACATATCGCTACTCTACCGATGTGCCTGCAATATAATAACAGTAGATTACATTTGGAACAGTTGCAAGATACAAATTCTCTGGGAGATTCAGTATGTAGGTAAGCCCAAAATCACAGGGGGAGAAAAAAAAAAACCAAGGGGACTAGAAAAACTTGCCTTGGAAGTTAGTGCTGCAAACATGAAACTAGCCCACATCTTATACCAATTATTATAAAACTTAACCTTTAAATCTTATTTGCCTCTGTTTCTATTTTCTGATACAGCATATCTATTTTTTGACACCAAGAACAAAAAATCATGCAAAGCATGCTGAGGGACAGAAAAAAAAAAAAAAAAAAAAAAAAACAGTTTGAAAGCACAAAGCACACATCAGATTTAGACTCACATGTGACAGAGATGCCAGAGTGATCAGCTAGGAAACTTACAATAACTATGATGAGTATGTAAAAGCTCTAATGTAAAAGGTGATATCATTTAAAAACAAATGGGCAATGTAATCAGAGAGATGGAAAAATCTAGGAAATATTTTAACAGAGATGCTAAAACTCAAAAATGCTGTAACCAAAAGAATGTCTTTAAAGGGCTCATTAGTATGAGAAGACTAACGCCAAGAGAAAATGAGCTTCATAGAGGAAAGGTCAACAGAAACTTCCCAAACTGAAATTGAAGAGAAAAAGAGAGAGAGAGAGGAAAAAAAAAAAAAAAAAAAACCAACAGCCAAGGACTGTGGGAAAGTTTCAAAAGTTTGACATATATAATTAATTGGAATACCGAAAGAACAGAGTATAAAAATATTTTAATTAATATGGCTAAGAATTTTGCAAAATTGAAAAGTTTGTTTTATTCTCTGTGGTATTTTTTAAGTAAGAATGTAAAGATTTACCTTCTTTTTACTTTAATAATCAGTTTTTATCACTAGATTTATAACACCTAGTTTTTGTTTTATGTCTTTAACTTCTGCTCTATATTTAATATTTCATTTTTCTATACTTTTTCTTTTACTAGCATACATTTTTAATTTATTACCATCTACCTTCCAGTGATATACCATTTCAAATATTATGTAAGCACTTTATAATCATACATTTTTATTTCTCCTCTACTGACAATTGTGTTATTTTGGTCATAATTGTTATTTTTAATATGTTATAATCCCCAGTCTATATTGTTGTAATTTTAATAATTACCAGAATAGAAAACCCAACACACACCACAGTCTGTTCAGAAAGTATCCAGATATGTACTAGGAAAAATACAAACATTTATTGAAGAAGATACAAAATGTAAGAAACACTTCCCTTCAAAGTAGGCACCGTGGGACCTCCCACAGTTCTCCCAGTAGCCATCAGCTGCTCTATTGTTGTTTCTTGGATCTCATTGACTGTCTGAAATCTCTACCTTCTCAAAGTTATTTCAGTTTTGGGAAAAGCCAAAAGTCACAGGGCACCAAATCTGGACTGTAAGGTGCCTAAGTCACCTGAGCGATTTGACGTTTCGCCAAAAAACTCTGCACGAGATGTGATACATGAGCAGGTACATTGTTGTGATGAAGCTGCCAATCACAGTTACTTATAGCTGCAGCCTTCTGAATCATCCGAATACTTTCCTTGGAGGAGTGTTTAAGCTTAATACAAATTTTGATGCAGATTCTTTGTTTTTTCTGTTCTGTCATCTTGAATGTGATGGCCACACAGTACACATGCTCACTTAACAGCATCTGCAATCCCCACTGACTAGAACAGTGAAGTCGTCATTGTTCACACAGGTGCATTCCAGTCCACTCTCCTTGGCTGCCAGTTTACATTGTTGTTGCACAAACCTTTCTCGTTGTATTAACAATGGTTGGCCTTTTTCTGGATCGATGTTGTATACGGCAAATCAACTTCTGACAAAGGAGCTGAGAATGTACAATCAGAAAAAGATAGTGTCTTTTAATACATGGTACTGTGAAAACTGGATAGCTACATGCAAAAGAAGAAAACTAGACCTCCATTTCACATCATACACAAATGTCAACTCAAAAAGAGTTGAAGACTTAAATTGAAGACCCCAAACCTCACAATTTCCAGAAAAATACATGAGGTAAACTTCTTGACAAAAAATAAATAAATAAAATAAAATAAACTTGTGACCCTATAGCACACTAACAACCTTCTGGACCGCAATGGAAACCATTAACCAAATGACAAAGCAACATATGGAAGAGGAGAAAATTTTTGCAAATCATATACCAATAATAAGTTAAAATCTAAAATATACAAGGAATTCATACAATTCAATATCAAAAAACAAACAAAAACTCAAAGAAACAAATAACCCAGTTAAAAGGTGGGCAAAGGGCCCAAATAGACAGTTTCTCTAAGAAAATATACAAATGACCAACAACTACAGAAAAAGATGCTCCTCATTTCTTCTAATCATCAGGGAAATGCAAATGTAAATTATAATAAAATACCACTTCACACTGTTAATGGCTATTATCAGAAAGATAAGAGATACCTAATACTGCCAAAAATGTGTAGAAAAGGAACCCTTGTACACTGTTGGGAGAACATAAACTGGCTTCTATAGAAAATAAGTTTCTCAAGAAATTAAAAATAGAAATACATATGATCCATCAATTCTACTACTGGGTACACCCAAGGGAAATAAAACCTGGATCTGTATCATCATATACATTACAGCATTATTCACAAAAGCTAAGGTATAGAAGTAACTTAAGTGCTTATCAAGGAATGGATGAATAGATCAAGAAAATATTATGTGTGTACACAAACACTGAAATATTATTCAGCTTTAAAAAGAAGAAATCCCTGTCTTTTAACAGCATGAATGATTCTGGAGAGCATTATGCTAAGTGAAATATGCCAGAAAGGGAAATACAAATACTGTATGGTATCACTAATAGGTGATCTAAAATTGTCAAAGTCATAGAAACAGAGATTAGGAAATTGATTGCTGGGGCTGGGGGAATTAGGAAGAGGTTGGTAAAGTGTTCCAAACTTTTACTTATGATAAGTAAAATCTGAGAATCTAATGTATAACTTAGTGATTATGGTTGAAAACATTGAATTGTATAATTCAATTGCACTAAGCGAGTATAACAAATATTTTAAAAAGTTAAATATGTGATGTGATGGATGTATAATTAACTTGATGGGGGAAATCCTTTCAAAATGTATACATATATCAAATCATCAAGTTGTACACTTTAAATATCTTACAATCTTGTCAATTTTACATCATAAAGCTGAAAAATCAGCTATAAAATATTATGATACTAGATCAAGCCTAAAACTAGAGAATAAATATTGAAATAAATTACATATTTCTAGATTTTAATTTTTATTGCTTTTATATTTTTTAAAGTACAATAAACCAAAAACAAAAAGGGGAGAGTACACATACACAAATAATCTGATTGTCTTTTTCTAAATAAGCTGCACTTAATTGTACTGATTTCAGTATATTTTCACACATATAAAAATGTAAACAGAGTTTACTGTTTCATTCTACTTGCACCAGAATTTAGTAGCTAAAGTCAAATGCACTATGATTTTAGGACGGTGGAAGGCTGAATAAGGAATGGATTCAACCACTGTTTATCTTTCAGATGAAGTAATTTTATTTTTCTGTTCATCAAGTCCATGAAACAGAACAGAAAGTAATATTGCTAAGTGTATTTGTAAAACTGTAGTGAGTTTAAGCAAAGAGGGAAGTATGAAAACAGATCTATTGTGCTCCCATTTATTATAAAGCTGGGATTCCATCAAGCAGTTAATTAATTGCATATTAAAAGTTTTGTGGCTTAAAATTTCTACTAGCTTTTATTATTGCAAAAATACCCTAGGAATATAATCGACTTTATACTATGAAATTTGGATTGCTTGTGTTACAATTGACTCTCATTTTTATGTAGAAACCAAAAATCTATAAAATTGAAATTTTCTAACGATCACTTCAGATTATTTGTTTGTTTAATTTCGTGTGAGACTGTAGGAGCTCTCAGAACTTAACCCAAATATTTTGTAACTAAAATAAAGTATAAATATAGGATATTATGAATGACAATTTTATATTTTATGGGAAATAAACTATTACCAAACCATATTTTAAAAGAGAAGTATGCAAATTATAAAAACATTATGATTAAGCTAATACCTGTATGTAATATTTTCTTAGAAAAAAGACTGTAAGTATATCTAATAGAAGCACAAAAGTACAGATGAGGTGCTAGAGTATTGGAAGTTGACTTTCTTCCCCACCCTCATGAATAATTTTCAGATAGCCTCACTGTGTTTATATTACTTTTGTAAAAACAATTTTATTAGTTTAAGAATTTTGGTCACATTCACATACATTTCCCCCAAAAGTTCATTATGATATTTAAAATAAACAACTCCTTACAAACTTATGTCTATAATGAATTCAAATATATATGCGGTGCCCCATGAGCTTTACTAGTACTCCCCATGGAAGTGGATGGAAGCCAGTTTTAAACATCCTTTTCCTTGAAACTAAATCTATATTTTCTTTTAAAATCAATATTTACTATGAGCTAATTACTGTTTTGAAAGAAAACTCTGCATAACTTAGAATGTTTTCAGCTACTGAGATTTGGCATATTTGTGCAATAATTATCAAGAGAATACAAAAATATTTAAAATATGCTAAATAAATGACAAAATCTCAGTTAAGTGGCCACATTTTGTCAGTCCTAAATATTATCAGTGGAGTGTCTTAGCAATATAAATGAAAACCAAGGTTAGTTTTATATGGTTATTTACAATCAAGGTTATACACACATTTCCTGTTATATCACAAATATCAATGAAGAAACACCATATCCATTAGAAAAATCAACATTATAATTAGAAGGTGTATTAACATCATATTAATAATATCATTTAGGTCAAGCCAAAATTTGTTAAATATAGACTGTAAATATAGATTTTAGATGGTAAATGAGAAATATGTGAAGTAATTTAGAAAGGTAATTCATTAGAAAGATAAGTAATTTGGAGAAAATATCATTAATGAACATATACAGGGACAATGATTATTTTGTAGCACAAAAGAATAAAATATTCCTATATTTTTTACATTTGCGAAACTTGTAATATAGAGGAATGGTTGTTTTGAAAGATATTTTAAGTACTTAAATCTACAGGACTTGGTTATTAATTGAAAATTGGGTTAAGGAAAAAGAAGTCAAGGGGATTCCCAAGTTTTAGACCCGGGCAACTGGAAGTGTGCTGTTGTTTTCATTTGAGATGGGAAAGACTAAAAGAGAAATGAGTAAAGGGAGGCATGTTTGATGATGAGATTGATCTTGAAGATGCTGAAGATGTCTATGAAGCATCCATGTGGAGATGTCAGAAAAACAGTTCTTTCACATAATGACTGTAGACAAGGCAAAGGATCTGGGCATGAGGAATGAGAAAGCACCAGTACGATACCTTTTATTTTCTTTGTAAAGCATGAAATAACCATCTTTGCAGAATCATACAAGGTAAAGGAAAAATTGGAGGGGTTGGGAGCTGAAACAGGTTGAAGTTCATGTTCTTCAAAGGAGTGAGAAATAAAGTTAATGAGGAAACAAAATGATTGACAGAATTGAGGATTGAAGGTTGGTGAGTGATCATGAGTTTATAGTGATCCAGATCTGCTGCTTTGCAGAAGTTTCTCCAGCCGTGCTTGCCAGTTCAAAGGCGAGAGCACAGAAACCAGAGGGAGGGATTAGACAAAGAACATGTATGAGTGACCCATGGACATGGGCAACACCGTGGGAACTGACTGCAGGAGGGGGATAGGATGGGCAGAGGAGAGCAAAGGGGGAAAAATTAGGACAATTGTAATAGAATACAATAAAAAATTTTTAAATATTAAAAATTTTAAAAGAACACAGAAAACAGATAGTGGGTTTTTTGTCAATAGGTGTATAAAGAGAAATAAATTAAGGTATTAAAAAGAGTATTAATGTTATGAACAATAAAATCTCAGCTATATAAAGAGGGGGGTGAATACATGAGAAAGGCATTTTACTGTGACAAAATGAAGAGAACATTGTATAAAATGCCCATATATGTTAGCTCTATGAGCCTTTTACACCATTCTTTCCATGGTACACTAATGATTCAGGCCCATGTTTGATTTTGACAATCTCACAAAAGAATTAAAAAATAAAGTCTTCTAAGATCTATGGTGGATTTTCGGCAAGGGGAGGAAAGATTGTAGCAATTTTGGCTAAATAAATGTGAGTCTAAAAGTTAAAAGAAATAAAATGCAAAGGAAATGAAGCTAAATAATTGGGATGAAAAGATGTCATGAATTGTAAATGAGATTTGCTTTGAAGAGCTGACTCACAAATGCAAAGCTTTCTATGAAAGCTTGGAATAAAATAGACCATAATTTTACTTATGAAGAAAAAAAAGTCTCGTTTTTTTTTAATGCCATTTGGATAATTATGAAAAGGACAGAGTAATTTCTACATAATTCTTTGAATTGTAAGACTTTGATATTAGAACAAGAATTTGCTTTTGGAAACAATCATGCATTTTAATTTTCTCTCCTTTATAATAAAGGCAAAGGCAATGGGTTTAAGAAAATATTGCATAGAAAAGAAAGAGAAGATGATTTATAATCTCCATACATATAGAGAAGCATGTTCTCATTTTCATCAAATAAAAATGTTCCATTTTTAACAATTGTATCCTTTATTCTGGAAAAGGCCAGATATATCAACCTTATTAATAGAGTCTCTATATACTAGAAAGAATTGCTAATCACAGAAAGGGGAAACATTCTTCTTCTCACTTCACTCCATTCCAATTTCCCAGGTCGTATGTATATATGCACATACTTGTACCTATGTCAGCATATGTACATTTAGGAGAATGCATTGGCATGCACTCATAAGAGATCAGATCAGAAAAGCAACTTGGAAAACTAATGAGACTCCTAACTTAAAATATAATGTAAGTTAAATGCCATCCTAGGTATTTGATACACTCACTATGACTAATGAAACCCCAGGTTCAGGAACCTAGTACCTCTTAAAATATTAACCCTTAAGTATGAATCATGTGCACAAAATCATTTTCCACCACTTTAGCTATCACTCTGTTTAGAAAATGCATGTTTTTCTAATAAAAATTCAACTATTTTCTACTTGGTGTGTATGTGCACATGTGTCTGGGATTTATGTGTTTGTTATAGGAAAAGTATGCTTTCTTCATACTTTTTTGAATGACTGTTATTGATATTTATGAAGGAAGATACTATATAAGTAAAAACAATGTGTTCTAAATAAGTACCAAAATATGCCAGACATACTGCAATATATTTTTCCTGATATTCCTGAGGGAGCTAACATTTTATGAAATAGTTTTTAAATATATACTTTGAAAAAGTCCTATTGAGTTGAATTGTTGAAATATATTCATTTGAAATCTTTTAAATATTTAAAATTCTTGCTATGCCCACCTTATCTTTATTCTCTCTTTGAATGTGTTAGAACATGGAACTAAAGCCTTCCTACTAAAATCAAAGTATTTTATAAAAAGCATTAGTATTTAATCTGCATTTTCACTTGCCTTCGCTACTTTATGAAATCCCTGACAAGTAGTTTCCTTATTTCTGTTTTACTTACAATTAATGACCTCCTTGCAACAGTTCTAATAATTAGAAGACAAATTATCACTTTTACAAAAATATATCTTTTAATAACACCCATCATTTTGTGGCCAGCTTTGAATTCTAGAGCCAGATAGAACATAGTCAAGCCCTCATCTGGAAAGGAAATATATTTAATCTCTTGTGAATAATATTGAAGTCATATAATCAACAATACTGAAACCCTTGGTTTTTGAGCTTCCATGTATAAAGCAGAGGATCTCACACTCATTAAAATATTTTACTCTAAATTTGTACTAAAAAAATTTAGGAGGACTTCAGGACATATATGTTTTCATGTGCAGGCATTGTGCCTTGATGTCGGTACCTTCTGTCATGTTTGTTGTTCACCACCTTATTCTTCTGATATTTTCATCTTCTAGTTGTAGTTTGTCATGCCCATTACTGTTACTTCTCTGGAAGAAGAACTTCCTTCTTCATTCTGAACCCAAACTAGTAGTAGCAGCAGTAGGAGTAGTGATAGTAAATCTGCATTATTTTAAATCTCCTCTGCCCTCTCAACATAATGCTTCTCATCAATATAGAGATGTCATTTGGAACTATTTTTAACAAGAATTCCACAATTTCCTGTAGTTTATCTTTAAAAGGTATAACTATTAAAACTCTTTTCCTTGGAACACAAAATATGTGTCCACTGTCACTAGGCCTTCTAGGATTCACCATGCCATCATATCTGGTTCATTATACATATTATTTCAACCCTTCTCTTCAAAGAATCATGCTTCTTTTTTTCAAATCATTTGAAACCCACGCATGCCAAGTAATGCATATTCCTGAGTGTAAATCAACCAATTCTAATATTACATCAGGCTCACTTACACAAATCAGAATTCTTATCAAGTACAACCTGATCCGTATATACTATACAATATTTTCTCTTTGGTTGTATAAACATGCTTTTCTTGTTTCTTCAAGTACCTCTTACATTTCTGTAAATCTTTTCTGAACATTATACTTTGTTTTATGATTTTGTTTATTTGATATCACTGCTAGGATGTGATTGATGCTTAAAAAAAAACACGGAGACACACAAAGAAATCACAAAATCAGTTATAGATCATTGTGATTTAAAAAATAATGTTAAAATATGAATAACAACTCTTGGCAAAATATTCAAACTCAAAAAATTGAGGCCTTGGACCCCAGACTGGGAAAGGTTCAGAGGGCCTGCGCACACATCCAGGCTCTTTTTCCTCACTTCATCTCCTAAATCAGCCAGCATGTAGCCACCCTCAGCCACCACTCTGGCCTTTGGGCACAGGAGATAATAAACTTCGCAAAAGCCCCACTTAGGCTTTATAAAGGACTTACATATATTATTTTACATTGCTCAAAATTGAAACTCAACTAATTGAAGTGAAAATCATAAATTTCATGAGGCATTAGAATCATGTGTCTCCTAATGAGAAAAAGCAAAAAAGAAAAAAACTTCACTACTGCTGCATGCATGCAAAATAACTAAATAAATGTCATATTGAGGAAAAAAATAGTTAAAAGCAAATTGAGGAACATTTTATGCACCAACTTGATCACAAACTATTTTGGTGAAAAAAGAGGAAAAAGGAGAAACTGCCCCACCCCTTTAAAGGAGAGAGACTAAGACCATATGAAAACAAAATGTAATGCATCATTATGAACTCTATCCAGAACATGTGAAAAATAATTGCAGCAGGTATTAGGATAACAGAAAAAAATGTAATACAAGTATGGATTTGGTTGTTAAATTTCCTAGTTTTTGCAATTGGATTGTATTTATATAACAAAACAGAAAAGACAAATGTATTTAGGCATAAAAGTTCATAGTTTTTAAAGTTACTCTCAGATTATCCTGGAATATATTATATACAAAAATATGTTTAAGTGAAAATGTTAAAATGTTGATGAACATTGGAAAGAGAATATATGACAATTATTTCTGAGTTTTTTTAAATTAAAATATGTGTGAAAATAAAATTTAAGACAAAAAGATGACTTTAATAAGTAAGAAATTTTCATGAGGCAGGGAAGGAAGTTTATTTAAAACACCAAAAAAGGAGACATAAGCAGCATTCTCTGACAAAAATTATGATTTGTTTATTGTTATGTAATTTTTGAGGATCTACCTCTCTCTCTTATTCTCTGTCTCTGTATCTCTGCATTTTTCTTCTTTCTCTATATAAATACACATACATATAAGATAGTATACATTATATATACATACAAATATATTTTATAAATAAAATCTGCTTTTGGACTATCATAATCATTCACACAACCTAACTTACTAAAACAGTTTAATCATTAGTTTTATAATTATTTTAATATGTTGGCTCTGAAATGTTATTAGATATTATTTTAGAATCTTAGACAGTTGACATCAAGTCATAAGTCTTACACATAACAAATATATAATTTTCTTAAGTATTTCTGTTTGGCATACTAAAATGAACCTGTGAACAGAGCTTAAAAGTTCCTCCAATGAATGCTAGATTATAAAGTATTATAAAGTTTATAAATCATTAACTTTCATTCTGAAATTTCTAGCAAAATAAATTATACAAATTTATCTTTTTTTATCTTTATTGTATTTTTTCCTACAGTTTAGTCCCCTTATACCCACTCTCTCCAGCAATC
The DNA here is from genome assembly GCF_987537825.1 of Furipterus horrens. Classification (NCBI taxonomy): domain Eukaryota; kingdom Metazoa; phylum Chordata; class Mammalia; order Chiroptera; family Furipteridae; genus Furipterus; species Furipterus horrens. The sequence continues at coordinate 174,805,945 of NW_028327176.1, forward strand.
ACCACACTGCTGTCCATGCCCATGAGTTCTGTTTTCTTTTTGCTCAATCCCTCCACCCCCTAACTTCCCCCCACCAATAGCTGTCACCCTGTTCTCCATTTATGAGTCTGTCTCTATTTTGCTTGTTAGTTCAGTTTGTTCATTAGATTCCACATATGAGTGAAACCATATGGTATCTCTCTTTCTCTACCTGGCTTATTTCACTTAGCATAATGTTCTAAAGTTCCATTCATACTGTCACAAATGGTAAATTTTCTTTTTTTATACAGCTGAGTAGAATTTTATTGTGTAAAATGTCCCATGGTTGTTTTATCCACTCATCTGAGAGACACTTGGGCTGCTTCCATATCTTGATGATTGTAAACAATGTTGCAATGAACATAGGAGTGCTTATGCTCTTTCCAATTTGTGTTTTAAGTTCCTTCAGATACGGTCCCAAAAGTAGGATCTCTGGGTCAAAAGACAGATCCATATAAAATTTTTTGATGAAACCCCATCCTGTTTTACACTGTGACTGCACCAGTCTGCATTCCCACCAACAGTGCAAAAGAGTTTCCCTATCTCCACATCCTTGCCAGCACTTGCTGTTTTTGATTTATTGATGATGCCCATTCTGACAGGTATGAGATGGTATCTCATTGTGGTTTTAATTTGCACTTCTGTGATTATTAGTGACGTTGAACATCTCGTCATATGTCTATTGGACACCTGTACATCTTCTTTGGAGAAGTGTCTGTTCAGGCCCATTGCCCATTTTTAATTGGGTTGTTTGTTTTTTTGGTGTTGACTTTTGTAAGTACTTTATAAATTTTGGATATTAACCCGTTATCAGATGTATAGGCCAATATGTTCTCCCATTCTGTGGGTTGTCTTTTTATTTGTTGATGATTTCCTTTGCTATGCAAAAACTTTTTAGTTTGATTTTGTCCCATTTGCTTATTTTTTCTTTTGTATTGCTTGCCTAGGAAGATATTTCTGATAAAAAATATCTATGAGCAATGTTGGAGGTTTTGTTACCTATGTTTTTTTCTAGAATCTTTATGGTTTGTGATGTAATATTTATGTCTTTGATCCATTTTGAATTTATCCTTGTGTGTGGAGTAAGAGAGTGGTATAGTTTCATTTTTCTGTGTGTACCTGTCCAATTTTTCCAGCACCATTTATTGAATAAACCATTTTTAGCACACTGTATGTGCTTGCTTATTCTGTCAAATATTAATTGACTATAAAGGTGTGGGTTTATTTCTGGGTTCTCTATTCTGTTCATTCCATTGATCTATGTATCTGTTTCTATGCCTGTACCAGACTGTTTTGGTTACTACGTAGTATAGTTAGATATTTGGTAGTGTGATTCCTTCAACTTTGTTCTTCTTTCTCGTGGTCGTTGTTGCAATGCAGGGCCTCTTATGCTTCCATAAAATATTTGAAATATTTGTCCTAGTTCTGTGAATTATATAATTGGTAACTTGATAGGAATTGCATTGAATCTATAGATTGCTTTGGGTACTATGGACATTTTAATGATTTAATTCTTCCTAACCATGAAAATGAAGTGCTTCCACTTATTTGTATCTTCTTCAAATTCTTTCTTCAGTGTTTTATACTTTTCCAAGTACAAACTTTTTACATCTTTGGTTAAGTTTAGTCTGAGGTATTTTATTCTTTTTGAAGCAATTGTGAATGGGATTGTTTTCTTAATTTTCTGTTTGTTATTGGCACATAAAAATGCAACTGATTGCTGGGTATTAACTTTTTTCTTGATACTTTGCTGGATTCATTGATCAGATTTACTAGTTTCTTGATGGAATATTTGGGGTTCTATATGTACAGTTTCCAGTCATCTAAAAATAACTACAGTTTTACTTTTTCCTTTCCAATTTGCATGCCTTTTATTTCTTCTTGTCTGATTACTGTGTCTTGAACTTCCAGTAATATGTTGAAAAAGAGAGGTGAAAGCAGATGTCTGTCTGCTCTCAAAAGCTTGTAGTTTTTACCTATTAAGTGTGATGCTGGCAGTGGGTTTGTTATATATGGCCTTTATTATTTTTAGGGATGTTCCCTGTATTCCCACTTTGCTAAGAGTTTTTGTCATAAATGAATGCTAGATTTTATAAAAAGCTTTTTTCTGAATCTATAACATATCATTAGTTTTATCCTTCATTCTGTTTATGTGGTGAATCACATTTATTTATTTGTGAATGTAGTATCAACCTTGCATTCCTGGAATAAATCCTATTTGATCATATTGTATGATTTTTTTTATTTATTTTTTTTTTTTGAGGCATTGCTGTTCAGTTTCCTAATACTTTGTTGAGGATTTTTGCACCTATGTTCATCAGGGGTATATGTCTATAATTTTCTTTCTTCGTAGGATCTATATCTGGTTTTGGAATTTGGATAATGCTGGCCTCATAAAATGAGTTTGGGTGCCTTTGCTCCTCTTGAATTTTATGAAATAGTTTGAGAAGGAGAGGTGTTTATTCTTCTCAGAATGTTTGGTAAAATTCACCTGTGAAAATATCTGGTCCATGGCTTTTGTTTGTTGGGAGTATTTTGATTACTGCTTCCATTTCACTAGCTGTAATCTGTCTATTCAGATTCTCTGATTCTTCCTGATATATTTTTGGAAGATTGTATGTTTCTAGGAATTTATCCATTTTGTCAACGTTGTCCAGGTTGTTGGCATATGATTGTTCATAATATTTTCTTATAACCCTTTGTACTTCTTTGTTATTAGTTGTTATTTTTCCTCTTTCATTTCTGATTTTATTTATTGGGTCCTTTCTCATTTTTTCTTGATGAGTCTGGTTATAGGTTTATCAGTCTTGTTTATCTTTTCAAAGACAAGTTCTTATACATTGATCTTTTGTATCAGTTTTTAGACTATTTCATTGATCTCTGTTCTAATCTTCATTATTTCCTTCCTTCTATTCACTGTAGGCTTTTTTGTTCTTTTTCAAGTTCCTTTAAGTGTAAAGTTAAAGAATTTATTTGAGCTTTTTCTTCTTATTTGAGATAGGCCTGTAATACTATGCATTTCCCTCTTAGGATTACTTAGTATTTAAGATCATTTTTTTCTGCCTTGACTGGTGTGTCTCAATGGATTGAGTGCTGGACTAGGAACCACAGGGTTGCCAGTTCAGTTCCCAATCAGGGCACATGCTTTGGTTGCAGGCCAGGTCCCCAGTTGGGGTTGCATGAGAGATAACCACACATTAATGTTTCTTTCTTTCTCTTTCTCCCTCCTTCTCTCACTAAAAAGGAATAAAATCTTTAAAAATTAAAAATATTTTTTCTATTTTTTATGGAAATATTATTCCATCATGTAAAGAATTTATCTTCTTATCTTGCTGGATTTTTGATATACTTTTCATAATTTGTTATTGAATACAAAGCTGCAAGAAATAAACTTGGAAGTATATCATTTTAATGCCAGTGAGCAAATCAAGGGTACTTTTTGAGAAGTATAATCTCTATCAAAGAAATTTTCATTTTTAATTATGCAAGGCATTGTAAAATCTTGCTAAGACAATTTAGATAATTTAAGTTATCCTACAATTAAATTATATTTTTGAAACATTAAACATAATAAGAGTAACACTTAATCCAATGTGATTAAAAACTGTAAGGGTATATAGACCTTGTGATTTTTGCTAACACTGGAACTAATAAAATACCTGGTATATGGTACCACTTAACCAATGTTTTTTTTAAAGTACATGATGCAATTTACATTTGTTGTTTTTTCTACTTTGCATTCATCTTGCTTTCTCTCAATGACAAATTATACTATCCTGACTTGTATTGAGGAAATTACCCATTATTCAATCTCAGTCAATATACTAACAGTTGCTTCCAAAACCAGTTCTGGTAGTGACTCATGTGGCTGGAATATTAACAACGAAAACTTGTCATTACATTGGACCCAGTAATTAATCTGATGGTAGGTATTTGACCAAATCTCATCCAATGAGAGATGGTGAGACCTTTTCTTGGACTGCAGAGAGAGTGGAAGATATGCTTGTAAATAAATTTAAGTATGGGAAGATATAATGCTAAAGTTGTCTCAGTCACTGTGGCACTCTCTGAGGGTGAAATATACAGATGGAGATTTGTGTGCTGAAATGAGGAAGAGCAGACACTAAGATCATTAGTCTTAAAAACCAAAAATTCCTGGAATCAACTCAATCCTGGTATTTTTCAACTATGTGTGCCAACAGATACTTTTCTTAAGCTAGTTTGGGTTCAGTTTCCTGTCATTTCCAATTAAAAACACTTTAACTGATTTACATATTCTTTAATGTAATATTTATCTCCGTTTGATTTCAGTTAAATCCTCCTATACATTGTTAATGCATTTTCTTTTATCTTTCCTTCTTTGTTCTTAAGTAATAATGCAAGATTTATCAGCATATTAGCCTTTCTAAAATACTTTTATCTTCATTATCTCTACTTGCTTTCCTGAAAGTAATTTTACTATAGTATTTTTAGTTTCTTGGTATGAATATTTAGCACATTTACTTCTTTCTTTTTGAATAATAGATTAATTTTAAATTTGAATGCTTGCTAGGGGAAAACTTGCCAATCTATCTCATATATTTTGATACAAGATTATGCAATGGCCATTCTTTCCTAAATAGCCCTTCTCATTTGATACTTTTTTAGTCTTTAATGTTTATTTAAGACACTTATTTTTTTAATAAATATTAGTTGCATGTATTTCATTGTACAGAGGTCAGTGTATATAGTCCACATAGATTTTATGCTTTTAATATATCAAAGTTTTCTTTGTATCATTGAAGTGATAAAGTTTACTATTGTTTTATGGCCATTTAAAAAAGACAATATTAATTTAGTTATATCATATTATTTGTATTTTCATCAAATTGATTAAGTATATTTTTCACTATATTATATTAAAATCATAGAAATCCAACTTTATGCTCAGCATTCTATATATACTTTACTTATACTAAATATAAAATTATTGGAAAAACATGTTTTATTGTATCAGTGGTAAATGAAGTTTCCCTGAGCTTTAAATTCTTAACAATAAATTTTCAAGAAGTACGGGTTTCATAAATTTTACTAGTTTACAGAACCCTTATATCAGTGGTTAATGATTAAATATAAATCAAATAAAATTTTATAAAACAACAGTTTTCAGAAAAATATAGGACATATTCAACTCTTGCATGGAGTTTAATATGTAATCTTAAAGTTTTAAAGAATAGATTTTTTTCTAATTGAAATTTTAAATATTTCCCACTTTAATTTTGTTCAGTTGAAGTAAAAGAGTTATTAAGGGTCTAGTCAAGGAACAAATATAAAGGACTCATGGATGTGGGCAACAAGGTGGGGACTGACTGTAGGAGCCAGGAGGTGGGAGGGGCTGAGGAGAACAATGTGGGAAAAATTGGGACAACTGTAACTGAACAACAATAAACTTTTTAAAAATTTAAAAAATAAAATAAAACCTACACTTGGAAGTAGAGATCATTTATCTCTCTATAAGTAATATTTTCCAAGACATTTTTTCATTGCAAAAATTACTTAAAAATTTTAATATATAGAAATGTATCTGTATCAAATATGGCAACTACACAAGTATTGAAAGACCATAATTGTTAATACCATCTCATTTTGGGGGCTCATGTAGCCTAACCTTCACTTCATATTAGTCAATACCATACTTTATCGAGAGATCAACAGTGATAAAGACAAAAATGGGACATTTACAATAGCTTGAATGAATGCACAGAGACAGTATTGACAAAGGAAAATGAGGTTTTCCCAACCGTTCCAGCGGACAGCGTAAGAGTCATAACTGAGTAACACCATACTGTAAATGAGAAGCAGCTATGGACTATTTTAATTTTGATTCTAGGAAAAATGAGTAATTATACTTCCAGGAGTTAATGCGGCATTCAGTGACTCATGAAACTTTAGAAATGAACTACTCATTTAGCATCCAAACCACTCTGGAGTGATGCTTGTGGATAAATACAGTCATCCATTCATGGGGCTCAAATAGGATTTAATACTGACTTTAGTATACACTATCAAAAGCCATTGAGGTGAATCATGGCCTATTACTTCTTATAAGAAGGGGAACTTGAGAAATCTTGACAAGAAGGAGCTAGGAAAGTGAAATGATCATACCTTATGTATCTGAAAATTTTCAAATATGTAAAAAAGGGATAAATTATTTAAAAGTATAACCTATACTATTGGCTAAGTTGAATTTATTAAAACCCAGTCCATCTTCCCAATGTTTCTGAAATAGATAGGTACATTGTCAGCCTATCTTCTTTCTTCACTATACATTTCTAAAACATACAACTTTTACATGGTTATAAATTAATGTCTACAAAAAGTAATTTGTAATAGAGAAGTTTTAAAAACATTTGGAATTCTATCAAGAGGTGACCATAAAGTTTGCAGCATTTTTGCTGACATCTATACTAACATATTCCCCTGGCTGGTTTGGCTCAGTGGATTGAGCGTCGGCCTGCGAGCTAAGTGTCGCTGGTTCGATCTTCCGGTCAGGGCACATCAGAGAAGGAAAACTCTGATTCCAAAAAACCTCCGCTGCCTTGCGGCATACCTCTTCAGGGGAAAGGCTAGGGGAGTAAACCCCGACAGAAAATCCGGAGCCGGAGTCCCTAAGGCGGTTTGACGTTGTAGTCAACACTGGCAACTCCTGCGGCGCACCTGAAGCCAAGCTGTATTGACTCCGTCTTTCCCTTGGACCCTTCAGCTGCGAAGAGAGGGGGGGTCTGCTGCATGGGCAACAGCAGACCCTCCATATCACCCTGCCCAGGCTCTGTAGCTTCAGCTTCACTGGAGAGGACACTCCAGCGTCATCGCAAGATGTCGATTCAACACGGGAGGAGACAGATACCGTGTCACTCCCGAGTCGGACTGCACAGCCATTCTCGGCAGTGCAGATAGACTCTTAAGAAGCTACACCATCGTCTCTCGAGACGGACGGCTGCCGACGATGATACTACCATACCACATGTTCATTTTTAGAAACATATTTCTTACATATATTTTAAATCATGCTACAAACACTATTTGTTAATTTTCTTTTGATGTGCTGTTTTTAAAAGGAAATATATCACCACATTCTAAAATTTTGTTATTTTCAGAGTCAAGAGTGATCTCACAAAATGATAAAGAAAGACTAACATCTATACAAATTGACATTTTTTTAATCTTCACTAAATTGGCTTACTAATGTTTTGGTTTTAAAAATAAAAGTAATCTAGAAGAGATTTTTATTTTACCATAATTGAGAATAGAGAATAGACCCTTGGGAGTACACACATGTGTACAAGTGTATGTATATATGAATATTATATATATATATATATATATATATATATATATATATGGAGAGAGAGAGAGAGAGGTTATAGATGATAGATAGATAGATGAGAGAGAGAGAGGCCACTATGAAAAAACTTCAAAATAATGCTGTTACAATGTAAAATAGATACTGATGTGTTTTGACAGGCCATAGTTTTGGTAAGAATTTCAGGAATATAGCAGAAAGTACCAGAAAGTACCAGGATTTCAGGACATCAAATATCAGCTATGTTGTGGACCTCTATTAATATAATCCTGTTTTAAAATAGGGTAGGTCTGAATGAAATGATTGGGTAGGGAAATGAAAGAGCAAAAGCTAACTTTATGGATTGCAGTACTGTCATTGGAATAATATGTTATTATTAAAAAACTGAATAAAGATATATGGATCAGTTTAGTTTTGGAGGAAAGGTACTGAGGAAAAAATGCAGTTATTTTCTTAAACACAGGTATACATTCTATTTATATGTTACAAATGAAAAAATAAGAACCATATAACTAATCAATAAAAAGTGGACTTTTTATTAAGTATTAGCATTCACCCAAGATTTATCTTGGGTCCATTTCCATTGAAATGGTTGTTAATGAAAATTTTTATTTTGATAGTATAATAGCTAGTAAAATGTATTGAGTACTTACCATGTGCCAGGCACCATGATAGGCATATTGCATTCAATTCATCATGGCACAATAATAAAGTAGAACCATCATTTATTACAATGTAACAAATGAGAAAATGGAAATAAAGGAAAGTTTAAAAACTTTAAGGTCATAGAATCTGAGAGAAGCAGAACTAAGACTTAATAGTTAAATTGCTCTAGTTTAAAGTTCAATATTATCTTAAAGAGCCTGAGACAATAGATAATGTTGTTAGTAGGCCTAAAACATAGGATGACTTACAAAGTTTTGTCTCTGTTATCTGCAATTTCATTATTTTTCTAGTAAAATCAATTTTTTAAAGATCTTGTTTATTTATTTACCAAGAGAGGGGGGGAAAGGGAGAGAGGGAGAGAAATATTCATGTGTGAGAGAAACACCTATTAGATTGCCTCTCACATACCTGGTCCACAACCCGGACATAGATCCTGACTGGAAATCAAATAAGTTCACAGGTTGGTGCTCAACCCACTGAGCAACACCAGTCAGGGTATAAAGTCAATTTTTACCAGAATATTGTGGTGTAGTTTTTCATCTACAATGATCAACAAAATTTGTTTGACTTCTAATAAACTAGAATTACCAGTGAGAATATTCAAACTTGGAAATTTGGCAAATAGATTGCCTAAGTGGCATATTCATTGTTTTAGACCCTTCCCCTTCTTATCCCCATTCTCTCCCTCCCCCCGCCCCCCTAGTCACTGTTAGTCTGCTCCTTGTTTACATGCTTCTGGTTCAATTTTGCTCATTTGTTTGTGTATTTGTGGAATATTCATTTTAATATATACAAATAATAATGACAAAGTAGTTAGCAAACCATTCGCTATTATTATATTGCAAATTGACCTAAGTCAGAAGAGAGATTAGTAAATAATTGTAAGATTTTTAGTTGGCCAAGTGTTTGAGAGAGGAGAAAAACTGTAAGTGTAAGACAGAAAAAGATTTTGTTTTATGTACAGAATTTATTTCTCTTTGGTACCCTTTGTTTTTTTCTTTTCCTTCCTAGCTATGGTCCGACATGTAATCAGGTTCTTTTAAATAAACTCTTTCACAAAAGTTTCTTCCTCACATTCCCCCAAAATAAATGTTTCCCAATTTATTATTTGACCATTTTTTTTCAATCTCTATTATAATCCAGAAAATATTACCAATATTCAGTCCTTTAAATCTCAATTCCATATATACATTTGGAATTCCTATATTATTCTTAACTTCCCCCTGTCTATTTTGTACCAACCACTTATTCTATTCTTCTTTCTACCTCCAGGTATTATTCAACATCTCTTCACAATCTGTTTTCTCAGCATTCTGTTGGCCTCCCAACTTCTTCGTCTCCCCACTCTCAATAATTTCACAATCCTCATGATCACCATGCTCTTCTCAGCAGATCAGTATCACATACCTATCTCAAGTTGTACAAATTCAGGCTCTACGAGCTGTACTGCACTCTTCTCTCTCATTATATTCCTAAATGTACTATCCTTGGTTATCATTAATCAGCTTGCTCCCAGAACATTGAAATGACCCCCACCTATTCCTTTATATTGCTTTAAAATTTATAAACTGAACCATAGCTGTAATATTTATTTTTTTCTAAAATACTCCCACTAAAAAATTAACAAGTAGTTTTAAATCATCCCCCAAATAGAACTCGACTGATAATTCAAGCTCTCATAAAACCTGATTTCTATACACCATTCCAATCTTAATTTTTCATATCTTTCATATGCATTGTATTTAGTTCCAAACTAGAACACTTTTTCTTCCAAATATATCTTTTTCTTCAGATGAGTCTTTTCTCATACTATTTTCAATATCAGGAATGTTTTTTCCTATGTGTAGAAATTTCCAGATACTACCGATCTTTGAACTCTGGAGATCTGGTTTATATTATACCTTCTGTAGCAAGGATTTCTCTTTTCTACTTTTCAAACTGAAAGTAATTACTTCTCTCCAACAAATTTTCATTGATACTCTCTTCTTTCACTAAGGATCTTAACCTGTATTGTTGTTTTTATAGATTATTGGTTACTGAGACATTTTCCCAAAATTTAGTGACTTAAAAGAGTAATAAAATGATCTTACTTCCTGTGAGGAAGGAATTCAGGAGTGCTTAGTTAATTTGTTTGACTCAGAACTTGTCATGAGTTTGTAATCAACATGTCACCTGTGGTTGTCATCATCTGAAGACTTGACTGGGGCTAGAAGACTCATTTTCAAGATTACATAGTTGCATGGCTATTGCCAGGAGGCTTCAGTACCATGCCACAGGAGAGTCTACATTGGGACGCTCGAGTTTCCACATGACATGTCTTCACGACAGGGTACCCAAAAGCAAAGGACCTGAGAGAGAAGACAAGGAGGTATTCACAACAAGGTCTTTTTGTTCTGTTTCACACACTGTTAGCTCTACCTTATTTGCTCGAAGTGATTCACAAGTTCCAACTCACAGTTAAGGAAATAATTAGGCTCTACATTTTCAAAGGAATGACAAAGAGTTCATGGGCATATTTTTAAATCCCCACAGTTGTTTTTAATGTGTATTTTGTGTACTATTTAGCACAAAGTGAGCGTCCTGCATGTTGTCTTCATATCCTCTGGGATAGCTTGGCATCATGTATGTTCTTTGTTACCTATTTGAGCTCGTGCACATGATTTGAGTTATATTTACATATTTTTCAGAACTCTAAAAAAGTCCAATTAAGTAGTTCTAGCACAAAACATATTTGAAAGTCTTCATTAATTTGGCTTTCCCTTTAAATATTTAATATTTTAATGTAAATCTACCACACAAGAGCAATGCAATCAATGGCACATTGATCTCTGAAATAGGTAAGAAGACACGATGTGTCCCTTCTGTTGGGGGTCTATGGAGGTAGAAAGCACAGAGGAGCTGGCAGTGAAGATACGTCACATAGAGACCCCTGGCTTTCATTTTCAGCGCACAGCCTTGGATATTTCTGGTAGCTCTTTTTCTTTTGGATTTTATAAAAATTGTGTTTTGTCATATATCTTTTCAAGTTTCACTTTTAAAGGACAGACTTAATAATGACGAGGTTTAAAAACGTCATTGTGCAAAACAAAGCTTAACATAATTTTCAATTAATGCATCAGTGAGATGAAAATAATATACGTCCAAAAGACCATTTTTGTACTGCACAAAGGTTACTTCTGGATGTTTTGTTTTAAATATGACAAACATGTTAAAAAGTAATGCATTCATGAATAAATAGAACAAATGCTGGATTTTTTGAGTAACTAACTGATCATATTGAAACATTATTTGAATAGAGAAAAGTTTGCTTTCACATATTCTCATTTTAAGAATCATCTTTAAATCACTAAGATGAAAGAACCTAATTTTAAGTAACTGGCTACAAAACTCCAATTATTTTATAGACTACTTTGAATTTTGTCTAAAAAAAATTCTGTAAAATTCTGTTCACCAAACAAAGGCTTTCATCATCTCAATATAAAGTTTGAGTGTTAATAAATGATGTGTAATTACTAACCTCCATTTCAGACAATGTTAAAGAAACTATGAGCAAAATTCAAAGCATAGCAAAATCACCCCAAATATAGAGTAGATATTTTCCTCCATTCCTTAAGAAGGTAGGAGAAAATTTTGCCAGACAAAAACCACAGACCATGAGAGGAAACGAAAGAACTCGAAGTAAGCCCATCAACAAGCAAATGTTTCTCTGGCAGAGAAATAAACCTGGAAGAAATGGTGCAATTGGGTCAATGGAGAAATAAATCTGGGAACCTGAATCCTACCTGCAAAAATATATAGTCATAGAAGATAAATAAATATAACATAAATCAAGGGAGATGGTATTTTAAAAGTCCCAAATTATGCCTGATTTAAAAAAAAAAAAACTGTGAAGAGGAAAGTGCAATAGCATTCCTAACTCCTTTTATCTTGATCTTTTTTTCTCAATTTATTAATGAAAGAAGAGATATTAAAAGTCTAATCTGAGTTTTAACATTAATGGTTGATAAAGTGAAGCATATTTTTCTCACTTTCACCACAAATCTACCCACATTCAAAAATTAAATTTCTACCTAGCATTAAACACCTCTACTATGAGTGATTTCTAAAAGGAAGGAAAAAGCAAAACTACTTTATATTTTTCTCATTTAAAAACAATTTCTTACAGCTTTGAGATATTAATTACATGTCACATATGTAAGTTTAAGGTATATGAGTACAATGTGATGACATATATGTATATTGCAGAATAGTTACTTCACTTATTTTTATATTTACACAGGAATTTATAAGAGGTGGTTTTTCAAAAATTTATTTGAATGTTTTTCATACATTGGTAATCTAGAATTCTTTATAGTATTATGTTCTGGGGCATGACCCATTTAAATGGCTAATATCTAACCTTTATTTCACCTTAATTAAGAGGGAAATTTTTCTCCCTGGAGTAAAGTACAATTGTCCTTTTTGTCAATAAATGTTTGTGTATTCAATGTTGGTTGGATCTCCCAAAGCTAATTTTCCAGAATAAAGAGAAAAACTGACTTAGACTATTCATGTCTAAACATGGCTGCTACATATGCCTGAAAAAGACAGTCTCAAACTGGCCCGGAATATCAGCTGCATAACTTGTCATAAGAAATTCCTTTGGCTCATCACTGTGTCTCAGAACTATGAGTCCATTCACATTTGAGAAGCTATGTGTAAAATTATTTGAAAAAATACAAGACGGTCTCAGTTTTTAATCTCACTGTTATCCTTGTGTGCAAAGTGGAAAATCAGGTCTGTGAGCTCTCCTTTAGCCAGTAACCTGCAGGGCAACTTGAACATTTAGCACATTCTGTTTCTACTTATAAAGTCCTCATGAACATGAACCTCATTTTCTGAAGTGAACTTTCATTCATATATCCATTTGATGAAATACAATGGCTGCATATACATCAACAATTTAATTGCTATATATCTATGGAATAAGTTTCTATGGCAAGTAATAAAGATGCCACATTTAAAAATTAGGAACACAGTGAACAAGAATGTAACATTGTAGTAAATTAAGAAAGCTACTACCTTCATTTATAACCTAATAATCATAATAAAGCACCCAATAAAAATGCAGAACAAGGTATTTACATAAATACAAGATTATATCTTGTAAGAAAAAAATGTTTTTTAATAAATATTCCATTACATTACATTTTTAATTATTTTATTTGTAAGATAAAAAAATGGATTAGCATTTTTTTCTGAAAGGGAAAACTTTCACAATTATTTGATTTTTTCTATTTAACTATTATTGGATCTTTGAATTTCAAAGCTATGGAAAACACATTTTCTTTCAAATAAGTATATGAAACAAATTTGTTCTTTATATCTTTGAAGTACCACATTTATTGCCAAGAAAAATAAAGGAAACAACAACCCATAGAAAATAAAAGCATGAAAAAACAGGAAGTTTGATAAAACTAATCTGAGAAATTCAAATCTTCATTAGAATAGCACCCCACACATTCGATTACTATGTAGCAGCTATTGAAAGATATAAATATCCTCAAGTGAAAATAAAATTAAACGAAAAAAGTAAAAGCGATGAAAATTTGAGGCTTTGGGCCAATTTTTCTTTTTGATGAAGATAAAGGCACATTTAATTAGGGGTTCATCCTACTCCAATATGACCTCAACCTGCAAGGACCTTATTTCTAAAAAGAGCCCCATTCTGAAGAAATGGAGTTTAGGATTGCAAAACATGAATGTGTAGGGACCCAAAGTCAATCCATAACACTTTTCATTTTGTCTCCCCCATTCTTTTCCTCAAAATGTATAGCTGTTAATAGCATCTCTCAGGATTTTCCTTTTAAACTTCGGTTTTTCAAAATGTTCCTGAATCAAACAGTCTATCATTCCAAATCCCCATTTTAAAATGTCATAAGATTGTTGTTTTCCTCCTGCCCCTTCTCCTTCTTCCTCTACTGTGGCTTTTTAATTTCTCATTTTAATATATTTTAAAAACTGCATTCATTAGGTTTTGGAGGGACATAATTTTGGCAATTGGCTTTAAATCTACCATTTTTGCAGCAAATTTTCAATTTTGGTAATGTTATTTCAAAATGTTTGAGTACTTTATTATTGCTCACTGGTAGGAATAAATGGAATCAGAAATTGCTTAAGTGAAACCAGTAATTGTTTATTAAACAGACATTAGCTACTTTAGTATTTTAAGATATTTTAAATCATAAATTTTTGGCTAATTTGTTAAATGAACACACTGAATTTGATAATTAATTCTTATATTAAGAAAATATCCAGAACAAAATATCTTTATCTTTGAAATATTTGACAAATATTGGAGAAACTAGTTAAATATTTATTCTGTTCCCTGAATAGAATTTACCTTCCATAAAAACGGGGGCACACTTCACCCCATTTTCTTTTACCTTTCATCTTTCACAACTAAAAACAAACAATTCTTACATTGAATTTAATTATTTCCTTTGTAGATGTTCTCTAACAGCTGGAAATAACTACCTTTTTTTTTTTTTTTTTTTTTTTTAGTATTCCAACACATGATGCCTTTAAGTTAAGAGTTAAATAACATAGAGTGTGAATGTGAGTCTTTTGGAAGGGGGGAGCACTAGTATGCATAAGTCTGCATTTCTTTTATAAAACAGACCAAGAAAAGAAGCTGCAGTGAGCTCCAATTACAGTAGTCCTTCTCTATATCGCGGTTCACTTATCACGCCTCACTGTATCGCGGGGTTTTTTAAAATATTATATTTAATTATTTATTGCAAATTTTTCGCTATATCATGGGAATTTGCAGTACTGTATACATATGTTGTTAAAGTTACATAGGTTTAAGAGCGTAGAATATGTTTAAGAACATAAGTAGTGTTTATGAAAGTGTGGGAAAAGCTAAGAGGATGGGGAAGGTTAATAAGGGACTGAGAATGGTATATAAGTGTGTGGGAAGGGTTTATAAAGCCTTACAATATATATAAATACTAAAATAAATGTAAGGTTCCTACTTTGTGAATTCTCACCTATCATGGGGTGTCTAGAACATAATACCCACGATAAGCGAGGGAATACTGTAATAAATATTATACATATTTTATCAATGCAAATATGATATTTTCATTGTCATTCTTAGATTAGGAGTATTTCATCTATTAACATTGTTAGTTATCATTTAACTGTATAATACTCATAATAATATATAAAACAACCTTCTTTGATGCTACTGCTGCTGCTTCTGCTGATCATGATGTATGTGTGTGCACGTGGTCCTGTATATGCGCACGCAAAGGCTCTTATGACAGATTTCATAATGGCCTCTGAAACTTTGCTCTCAATTTACTCTTAATATCCCTTTAAATGTTTCTGTCAAATTCTTAGTAAGAATTTTTTTACCTAGAAATCTATAGGGGCTTTATTTAATCTCTAAGATACACAGTGACCCTCAAAATGATTTTAGGTTTCATCTTGGGATTGTAGTTAGACTTTCTTGCTCAACTTCTCTGCTTCCCCTCTATTAACCTCTCCGAATAATCAGCAAACACATAGCAAAGTCTTAATAATTTCCTGTTGGCTTTCATCTTGTGCTCTATAATTGTTAGTTTTTTTAATGTTATTAAAATGCCTTTGAAACATTATGTTATTGCTGAGGAAATTAATAAGAGCCCCTCCACTATCCCCCTGATCCAGAGGTATGGGAAGAAATGGAGGACAGCCACAGAAGGAGATCTCACTCATTAAAATTAAAGACCGTTAGGGACAAGGATTGACACAAAGTAAAAAAGATGGATTTATTTAGCTTATGTAATCACAATACTTTCCCTTGACTATTAAACGTCTTATAATGGGGTTTATACCAATGTTAACAGATAGGAACTTAAATGTATTTTTAAATAGTCTGCTATTTGTAAATAATGCTACAATATTTTCTTAAACAATTAAGCTGCAATGGTATTATAAGCTTTTTGATATACATTTGACTTTTTTCCTCATCTTCCCACTTTGTCTTGATTTTGTTCAAAGAGGACATTATACATTATCAGATAAATAGTAAAGATCTGAATATGGCATGAAAGCTGGATATTATAAGAAATATTAGGAGGACACAAAATTCATGCGGACCAGAGGAATTATACTTTAAACAACAGTTTTAATGCTAGCATTTAATGGGGTTTTTAGTTTCAAAGAAATACAAGCTAAACTATAAACAGATACCACTGTAGTCAATGATAATGGCTAAAATTCAAAAGTCTTCTAATACCAAGTGCAGCTAAGGATATGGATAACCTGGTACTGCCACAGAATGTTACAATGTATAAATTGATATAGCCACTTTGGAAAGTGGTTCAGTGTTTTCTACTAAATTTGAATAAATCCATGCCGTATAGCCCAGCAATTTCAATATATTATGCATGCATATATACAGCAAGAGATATACACAAAAATATTATTTAAAAATATACATGGAAACACATAAGAAACAAGCTAAATATCGATCAACATTGGAATAACTACAAATTGATAAACACATTTCAGTATATTCATAACATAGAACACTCTGAATATTGAAATAATGATATATAACCATTTGTAATAGTATGGATAACTCTTACATGCCATGTTGAGGGAAAGATGACAGATACAAAAGAATACATACTATTTTACATCACTTACATGAAGATTAGAAACCTTTTAAAGTTAATCTGTGGTGTGAGAAATAATAATTACCTTTAGGGAGGAGTAAATAGTAATGATTTCATGGGATATAAGGGTTTCTGGGTACGGGCAAAATTCTTTATCTTGACTCAGTGGATATATGAGCTGATTCACATTGTGATCATTGATTTTTTGCTGTATATTTATGAATTTAACACTTTCCTATACTAATGTTCATTTTTTTTTAAATTTACGTTTTCCCAAAATGCTATCTTAGGTGATTTTTTAAAACTTTTTAAATTATTTTTTATATGACTGCCCATCCACCAACTAAAGAGTTTGTAGTTAAGTTTAAATTTTACATAGCTCTTTCAAAAGCTTATTTGCATTTTTTTTAAGCAAAAGACTTTAAATATGAAAATACATACAACTTTGGATAATGGGAAACATTTTCTTTAATACTATTTTTATTCTCACAACAAAATTTCCTAATCATTGAGAAAATGAACACATTATGATATAGCCATGCAATGACATGTGCTTGTTACATAAATTTATGAATGTTCAGTGCAAAGTCAGCCTCAAGATCAAATCAGTTGTCTGAGCCAACTGTTTTGCTATATGTGCATCATCGTCGGCAGCCGTCCGTCTCGAGAGACGATGGTGTAGCTTCTTAAGAGTCTATCTGCACCGCCGAGAATGGCTGTGCAGTCTGACTCGGGAGTGACACGGTATCTGTCTCCTCCCGTGTTGAATCGACATCTTGCGATGACGCTGGAGTGTCCTCTCCAGTGAATCTGAAGCTACAGAGCCTGGGCAGGGTGATATGGAGGGTCTGCTGTTGCCCATGCAGCAGACCCCCCCCTCTCTTCACAGCTGAAGGGTCCAAGGGAAAGACGGAGTCAATACAGCTTGGCTTCAGGTGCGCCGCAGGAGTTGCCGGTGTTGACTACAACGTCAAACCGCCTTAGGGACTCCGGCTCCGGATTTTCTGTCGGGGATTACTCCCTTAGCCTTTCCCTGAAGAGGTATGCCGCAAGGCAGCGGAGGTTTTTTGGAATCAGAGTTTTCCTTCTCTGATGTGCCCTGACTGGAAGATCGAACCAGCGACACTTAGCTCGCAGGCCGACGCTCAATCCACTGATCCAAACCAGCCAGGGTAATCATATATCTACAGGGTAATGTGCATCATATATCTACATTTTTAGTAAAACTGCCAGTACTACAACATTTCCTGAGGTTGTTCTAATTTATATAGTTAAAGTAAAAATATTAATCCTGAAAATTAGCTCTGACTATAAAAGTAACTTAGGTCATTTAGACTACGAATACAGAATGTAAGCACCTGTAATTCTCCTCCATGTCTAAATATTATTGTAATTTTTTTTCTTTGCCTTTCCATATTTTTGCTACTCAAATTAATGTGTGTTCACCCTAGGCAGTAGGGCCATATATTTTAGTCTTCTTTTTCCTACTTATAATTTTCTAGTAAGACCTTAACCAGGTCATTAAAGATACATTGTAAACATAGGCTTTGATGGCTGATTTTGTCAACTGGCTAAATAGAATACCTAAAATCATTCTATTGTTGAGCATTTAAGGTGTTTGCTAATTTTGAATACTATTTTTTTCAAAAAATGCTTGAATGTAATATTCTGTTAGCATATCTGCTAATTTCAAGAGGAAATATTGGGCTAAGAGGTTTATAAGTTTTAACAGATACAAATTGTTATATTACTTAATTTCTAGGGAAATTATTTTCGAGTTCATAAATCATATTATACTATTATTAGGATTGACTTTTTTAAGTTTACTAAAGTTTGCTATCATATTCAAAAAATAGAGTATAATAGTGGCCATTAATTGCTATTATTATATAATTAACTTTAAAATGTTTGCACTACATTTTGATAAAAATTTAAAACATTTTAAGTAGTATTTTTTAAGGGGCTACAAAAAGTGATCTCTCTTCCATGCCAAATGCTACATTACTTATGGCTAGTGAAAAATTAAAAAGTCATTGGTGTCTTAATTCTTGAGACAACTACTCTCTATAAACTTGTAGACTCGTATGTTATAAAATTAACAAAATTTTCAATTTCTTCCAAAGTAATTTCTCTTTTTAGAGAGTTCTTTGTTGTTAGGGAGCATTTTTGGAGTTTATATTTTCCTAGAAAATTTATGTTTTAATTAAGTTATCATCATAAGGTTGAAGAGATTGTTCTTTTCATTTTATTTTGATATTATTAACTTGTGGTATTTCCCCACTTAAATTTCAAATTTTGTGGGGAGTGTTATGTGTTTGTTCCCTTTTTTAAAATAAAGTAATCTATGTATAATAAACATCTGTTTCTTTATTTTTTGAAGGACAAGTTTTAATTGTAACTTTTGGCCTATTGTATATATTTTAGTTTTTATCTAACTTTGTCTCTTTTAATATTTTATTATCTTATTACTCTGTTTTGGTTTTCTCAATATTTTGAAAAATAACAGTTGTTAAAATGTCTCATCATTTTGCTGCAATTATCATTCAGTGAAATTGTACATTTTTATTGATTTGCCAATATTTTGAATGATGGCATGGAGATTACTTGGAAGCTTAACTGGGAAACAGATACTTGTAAAATGAATAATTAATTTGCCATTTACTCTCTAAATATTTTTTTAGTACTGATTCCACATGAGGCACACAGCTGTTCTAATGGGACAGATAATTTTATGAATGAGCAAGAATTTTTAAGCCCCAATGAACCTCTTTATGATTTTTCTAATTTCAAGAAACAAAGATTTATTATACTTGTACATTCATATTTTGTTTCTAAACTGAAGAAAAGTCTTAATACATATTTGGGATCACTTAGGAAAACATTTCAAATAAAAATGTAATTTGTTAAAATCATTAATTGTAAATTATGCCTATAATAATTTTAAAATATATATAATTAGTGTAAATATTTAGACAAAAAGATTAAGGCTGCAAGATAACTCTTAGTATATTAAACACATAAGTATATATTTTTATTCCACATTAAATATTCTAGATGAAAACAGAAATTTTTGAAAACATAAAATGACACTCACATTTTCTATCAGCTGACCCAATATCAACCCATTGATATCTTCAGCACACACAAAAACAAGTTTTCATATTTTTCAGTTTTATTAATGCACTCCAAAAAATTTTTCTGTGTCATTACCTCTCATTGTTTTGATACTTTACTACAGAAAGAAATAAAGGTCTTAGGATTATTTTTTTAATTAATTATAAATTACAGAAAGATAGACTATTTTAAAAGATTAGGCTTCAGAGAAAAATAGGAAGTTCACGCAGGTGGAAACCATGCAGTACAGCTTTACTCCGTATATGGCAGGACTTCAGTGCTCTTTTCGAAATAAGTTGACTTATATAAAATATTAATTTGGTTCCATGCCATATGCTCTAGCTTTCTTGTAATCAAATCTTTAAAAATCAAATTCTTTAATATAGTTTTTTTTTCAAAGATGAGAAAGTATTTTTTGGCAGTATGTGCAAGGTCTAGGAATGAAATGTTTAGATAGGCTGCCAATAATTTGATATGTAAGAGATGTAACCAAGAAGGAGAGGCAAGCCAGCTAGTGTGAGCTTGTTGGTTTCTTTGTTTTTGATTATGGAAGGGGAAAAAATATTTATCTCATTTTATTTCTAAGAGTTAAACGTTAATAACAAAAAGTAATATTATTTTGAATTAAGTATCCATCTAATAGGAATTTTTCGTTATGTCTCTAGTAGAAATGTTGATTTGTCAAAATCACATAATGCAGGAATTTCATGTAAATTAATAGGTATGAAATAGTAATATTTGAGTATGTATGTTTAATAAAATCACAGGTTAGATGTATCTGGTGTGTAACTCAGGAAATGTGAAAAGTATTGCGGAAAATTGTTTTGGTTTCTGATTAGGTTCTTAAATTCAATATTTTATTTTACTACATAACTACATAATATGCTATTATACAATGTGAATTCAAATAGGATTTTATTCTTATAAGTCTGTTACATTAAAAAATATGCATGTTGTCACCAAGAATTAATTTGTAATAAGTTAATATTTGAAAACAATTCCAAAATATATGGGTAAAATGGCAAGTCATGAAGTAAGATGAAATACTAAAAAATAGTCAACTAATCCAAAATAAGCGGAAAAAGAGAAACAGTGGGAAAATAAAACAGATGAGAAAACTAGATTACAAATAGAAAGATTATAAACTAAAACACAGCCAAATTAATAATTATTACATATGTAAATAGACTAAACAATCCATTTAAGAAAGCGGGCAGAGTAATAAAAAATAATTCACAACTCTACGATGCCTATAAAATATAGTTTAAATGCTAAGCACAAAAATGTTCAAAGCAAGAAGATAAAAAAAGGTAATATGCAAACATTAAGCACATAGAAGCTACTGTGGCTATATAATTTTCTCTTAAAATAGACTTTGAAACTGTCTCTAATAAGAGAGAGAAATGGGGACATTTTATATTGATGAAAGGGTCAATTCATCAATTAGAAATAACAATATTTTCACACTTAATATTTTATATTAATGACAGTATTAAAATACATGATGCAAAAACTGATGTTAATCAAAGGAGACAAATCCACACACATAGCTTCATATTTTAACAACACTTACTTTTAAATGATAAAGCAACTGGAAAAAATTTATTAAGAATATAAAAGATTTGAGGCCCTGGCCACAAGTAACTCAGTTCGTTAGAGCATCGTCCCAATACATCAAAGTTGCAGGTTCAATCTCTGGTCAAGGCATGTACAAGAATCAACTAGTGAATGCATAAATATGTGGAAAAACAAATCCATCTCTCTCTATCTTTCTCTCTCTCTTTCTCTCTTTCCCCTCCTCATGCTAAAATCAATAAATATAAATATAAAATAAAGAATATAAAATGTTTTTTAAAAGAAGAACACATATTTATTTCAAGTTACATGAAAAATGATAAGGACAGATCAGATGCTGGACCATAAAATATGTGACGATATATTTCAAAAGACTAAAATAATACCTAAAATATTCTCTAACTATACTGGAATTTATTTAGAATACCCAGATATTTGGAAAGCCAACAATAGATCATTAAATAACAAATGGGTCAAAAATATGTCACACAAGAAATTAGAAAATAATTGGAAGGAAATAATGAAAATCAAGCATATAATTTATTTATTGTTGCTGATGTGGTACATAATTATCTCAATTCAGAAATACACTTGACAAAATAAACACATTGATTTAAAAATTATTCAAGATTAAAGTAAAATTTCCTTAAGGGTTTTTTTTTTTTCTTTTTTCTTTTTTTTTTAATTTTCTTTTTAGGTTTTTCAATTACAGTTGTCCCATTTTTTTCCCCATTGCTCCCCGCTACCCAGCCCACCCGTTCTCCCACAATCATATCCCTTCCTGTTGTCCATGTCCGTGAGTCATTTATATATGTTCTTTGACTAAACCCTTCTCTTACTTATCCCCCTTCCCCTTAATAACTGTTATTCAGCTCCTAGTTCTATTTAGTTCATTTGTTTATGTTGTTCCTTAGTCTCCTGTATTAGGCGATATCATATGGTATTTTTCTTTCTTTGCCTGGCTTATTTCACTAAGCATAATTCTCTCTAGTTCCATCCATGTTGTAACAAATGGCAGGAGTTCCTTCTTTCTTGAATTTCCTTAAGTTAATATAAAGAAGGTACTAATAGTCTCAGCTAATGCTACATTTATTGGTATAATAGATTGAAGAAAAAGGCAAGAATATCCTCTCTCTCCACTTCTGCTTTGGTTTTATAAATCCAAACTGAACATGTTATAAGAAAAAAAAAAGAAAAAAAAAAAAAAAGAAAAGAAAAAGAAAAAACCAAAGCATAGATATGGGAAAGTAAGAAGTAACCGCACTCACAGTCAACTTGAATGTTTTTGTAGAAAGCCCTAAGAAAGTTTCAAAACAACTTACTACAACTAAAATTAACTGAACAATTTCAAAGAATACAAAATCATTATCTTAAAAAGTCAGTTAACATTCTATATATTGATACTTGCATCCAGTAAGTGTAAATTGTAATCAGAAGATAATTATATTTACAAAAGGATTACAAATAAAAATAATTTTTAATAAATTTTAAAAATCGTGCAACCCTTCTACATTACAAACTGTGCAACTGTTGAGAGAAATTGACTTAAATAAATAAAATTACATATCACTTTAATGGATACCAATGGTCACATAAAAACCTGTATGCAGATGCTCATAGAAGCATTATTTACAATAGTCAGATGTCCATAAACTGACCATTGAATAAACGAATGTAGTATATCCATAGAGTGGAATATTATTTGGCCATAAAAAGGAATGAAATATGATAATATTACAATGATAAATCTTGAAAATATTACACTACATGAAAAAAGCCAGTCATGCAAGATCACATATTATATGATTTTATTAATATGAAATGTCCAGAACAGGCAAATCGATATATAGAGAAAGTAGATTAGTGGTTTCTTAGGGCTGAGGTGGGGGTTGATCATAAAATGTTCTGAAATTGATTGTGGTGGTGGTTGAACAACTCTGTGACTATATTAAAAACCATTAACTGTATACACTTTAATAGGCCAATTGCATGGTGTGTGAATTATATTTCAATAAAGCTAATTTTAAAGTAAAGTAACATACTTTTAATAAAAATTGATCATGATTCCAAAACTTTTGAAATTCAAAGACTTAGAACAGTTGAAGCAATCCTTGAAAAAGAATAATGTTGGAAATTCAGACTGTCAGAGCTTTACCCAAAGGAGGCAGTACTGGAGCAGAGGGGACTGGCATAAAGGTAGGTTAATTAACTAATAAAAAAGAGTAGAAATAACAGAAAAAAATGTACTCATATATAGCCAATCAATACTTAATAAAAATGCCAGGATAATTTTATATGTAAAGGAACATATTTTTTAAGTAAATAGTTTGAAATAAAACTAAATTCATCTGCAGAAAACTGTAAATATTACTCCCTAACTTATACAATATAAAAAAATTAATTCAAGGTAGATCTAGGCTTAAATACAAAAGCTAATATACTAAAGATTCTTTAAGAAAGCATAGAGAATATCTTCCCAATCTTTGTGTAGGTAAAAACCACAAATCTTGAGAGGAAATTATGATAAATTACATTATCAGAATTAAAACCTTCTTATATACTAACACTATTAAAAGCACAAGACAAAAAAAGGAGGAAATTATATCTGACAGGAAATTAATATACAAAATATATAAAGAACTACAAAATAATTAAACAGCAAACTAATAAAATGTAGCAAAAATGTATTAACTTCACAAAAGAAATTATGAATAATAATTAAGTACACAAAAAGGTGCTCATCATCATTATGGATTGGGAATGTAAATTAATACCCCAGTTAGACACCATTTCAAAAACACTAGTATGGTTTGAATGAGAGACAGACACATTAACACTAACTGTCGACAATGATGTGGAGTATCTTAAAGCTCAAGAAATACTGGTGAGGATGTATAATTGTGCAAACACTTGGAAAAACAATTTGGCTTTTTAACTTAAAAAAATAAGTTAAATATACACTTCCTTCATTATCTAGCAATTCTACTTTTAGCTATTTTACCAAGATAATTAAAAACAAATTAAAAACAAATGTGCAGAGAATGATATTTTATTAATGAGAGAAAAGTTGTAATAGTCAAACAAAACAAAAGCTAATGACCATCAACAAGAAAATAAACATATTATGGTGTATTCTACTATGTACCACTCCTGAGCAACAGAAGGGAATAAACTACTGATACACACAATGACATGCATGGAAATTAAAAACAAAAAAACTTATGTTGAGTGACAGAAGACTAAATTGAATATGTGCATAAGATATTATTTCATTGTTATGTGGTTAATAGAGAGAACTTATTCATCATGGAAAAAGAAATCAGGATAGTGGTTGCCAAAGATCTATTGGGAATGAGTAAGGGGAAAGATACGCAGTTTCTGGAGTGATGTTCATATTCTATACCAATTGGGGCGGGGCATTACATGAGGATTTATGCATATCAACATTCATTAGATGTTTGCATGTAAGGTCTGTGCATTTCACAATGCGTAACTGGGAAAGGGGGAAGAAAAGGGGAGGGGAAGAAAAAGAGCTTAATTCTCTAATACATTAATACAGTGACTTCAGACTTCAGTTTTATGGACAGATAACATTTTAAAAGCAGTGGGACTAAAAGAGATTGCCAAATTTTGTTCTGCCAATAAGGAAAATTTTAATATGCACTCACTTGTACACAACTTCTGAAAAACCTTTGGTCTTTCTAGAAAAGTTTTGAAAGGTTATTTCTTTAACATTTAAAAATGTGTAATGGAAACAGCTTGCCCATTTTTTAGAGTAGCATCATTCTATAAATATTATCTGGAAATATTACATTTGTTCATGTTCTGCTACTATTTTATACACAGAATGGGAAAAATAGGTTTACAATTGGAGTATGTGAAATATAAAGTTTATTATTGTACTATTATATGTTAATTATTGTATAATTTTTCATGCAACAACTGAAAATATACTTTATCCCACCCTGTAAGTTTGCTTTCTCTTTACATCGTGTGTAAATGATACATTTTGTCTAAGTGATCTAGTTCATAACAAAAATATATGCTATTGCCAATAATTACATGTCAAATTTAGAATCTGCATGGATGAAGCATTATTTATTTCTTCCTCAATTATGATTTTTCTGAGGGAAACAGATTACAGTAAAGTTTAGAAAAGATATTTCAATAGTTGTAATAAAATAAAACACTGAAATAATTTCTAGGCACTCTTACCAGTGAAGGTATGAAGAGGTTCTATTTCTTGACATAGTTATCTTTTGAAAGCGCAGTAAATGTGAGCAATGTATCCTTCCAAGGTCTAAATGAAGTAACAAGACCAATTTTAAAGTGAGAGAAATTAATCTCAAATAGGGCTCCACACTTCTTCAGGGGTTTATCTCAGTTCAAACAGCTGACATGTTGCATCCCAGTAATGCCGGGTCCATGTGGTAGAGTAACAATGTCAAGTGACAGTGTGGCTAAGGGCATTTTCTATGGTACCTGACACCTTCTCATCCAGCTTTTGGACAGTAACACAGGACATACAGGTCACTGCTGTGCCTTTCTTACCATTTCTATTGTCAGGCCTTCTTTAAGTCCACTTGCTCTTTATGTGACATGTGTGACATCTTTATTTTATCCCTGATAATCCTCTTCCTACTACACCATACCCTACCCAGGGAGCTCTTCTAGTCTGAGGCACTCAAAATGCCTTCTTTGCATTAGGATGCACCCTCCCCATTTTTAGATTTTACTTTCCTTTTTGAAGTTTAAAGGCCAAGGATTTGACTTCTTTTTTTTATTCTAACTTTTGTATGTCACTTTTTTGTTGAGGCAATGAATATGAAATATCCTACCTTACAGGGCTAAAAATCATGTGTACATAAATTAATGTGGATATATCATCATAAGGAAAAGCCAAGTCTTAGTTAATATGCTGAAAGATTTTTATATAACAACATATATCCTATATACCCTCCAAATAAAGTCTGAACTAATCAGAGCAGATAAATGTCTGCATGATGAGACTCCTACGTACCCCTCCAACCACATCTACTTTTCAATATCCCACTGATCTTTTTCAGTCCTCAATACTCCCAAGTAATGTTTTGCTTTCAGAGCCAGAGCCTCTACACACCACTTCCTTGCCAGGAATACTTTCCACTTTTCAGGCATACTAACAAATCTCACATCATTTTTTATACTGAAAGAAGAAAAATATTCCTGATCTAATCAAAACAATTTTTTAATTATAATCCCTTTATTTTTACCTTCATTTTTATAAATTCATTTTATTTTATTTTTTAATGACAGTAAAATACACACAACACAAAATTTACCATCTTAACCATGTTTAGGTGATCTGTTCAATGGTATTAAGTATATTCACACTATGATGTAAGTGCCAACACCATCCATCTCCATAACTCTTTCATCTTCTAAAACTGAAACGCTATAACCATTTATCAATGATCTCTCACCCCTCCCTTCATCCCGACAACCACCATTCTACTGTCTCTATGAATTTGACTTTTAAGTAGCATATATGAGTGGAATCATAAAATATTTGTCTTTTTGTATCTAGCTTATTTCACTTAGCATGACCTTCTCAAGGTTTATCCGAGTGGTAGCATATGTTAGAATTTTTTTTGAGTCAAGTAACGTTCCATATTTTGCTTATCTGTTTATCTGTTTATAAACAATGGTGTTACTAACTCCTTTTGGCTATAGTGAATAATGCTACTATGAGCATAAATATACAAATATCTTTTCACATCCTTGCTTTCAACTTTTTTGGGTATATACCCACAGGTAGAATTGCTGAAACATATAGTAATTCTATGTTTATTTCTTTGAGGAAGCACCATACTGCTTTCTATAGAACTACATCATTTTGCATTCCCACTAACAATGTACAAGAGTTCAAATTTCTCTTGTTGCTTGTCAGCACTTACTATTTTCTGGGGTTTTTTGTTTGTTTGTTATATAATAATGGGTGTAAGGTGGTATCTCTGTGGTTTTGATTTGTGTTTCCCTGATGATTAGTGATGCTGAGCTTCTTTTCATATGCTTATCGGGCATGTATATCTTCTTCAGAAAAATACCTATTCAAGTCATCTGCCCAAGTTTTGAATCTAGTTGTTTGTCTTTTTAGACTTATAGGAGTCATCTATGTATCCTAGATATTGACTCTTTATCAGATTTGTGATTTAGGAGTATTTTATCCCATTCTGTGGATTGCCTTCTTACTTATTCGATAGTGTCCTTTAATGCACAAAGCTTTTTAATTGGCATGAGAATCAATTTGTCTTTTTTTTTTTTTTTTCATGGAAATATCCACAGTGGAATTTCATTTAAGCAGAAAAAATAAGTTTTAAATAAATTTGAAAACATTTGAGGTCATGATAGTAATTTGTTTTTGATTACGGAAGGGCTGTTATTTAAAATAAGACGTTTGGGTATGTCTGTATCCCTTAGGTGACTGGGCACTTAGAAGTCTTCAGGCAGACTTCAGAGGAACAAGTTCCTTCTTCCTTCAACTAACTCAAAACAGCAACAATGAGTCTACTGGAACATCCACGGAAGCAATCAATCTTCAATACATGCCTACCCGGAGTTGCTTTACTTCAGAAGTGTTCTCAAACTGCAGCCATGGATCTAAGGGGTCTGTGCTCTGGCTTGGTGCCAAGATCTCTGCTTTTTTTTTTTTTTCCTCTGGGAGAAGAAGGCCTAACCTGAGATTGCCCAGCCTAACTAAAGATTTATCTTGGGATATGGGATGAACCTTCTCTTCAGTCATTTTTAAAATGCTGTTCAAACAAAATTAGGTTCATAAATATTTACTCATATTATGATTTCTGTGTATATCCTTGGGGAAAAATAGATGTTTAAAACATGAAAACATTGGGTATGATTAATATCATCACTTGATTTCAAGGGACATCATGTAAAACACTGTCTCAAAAGGCATCGCTTTGGGTTAGTTTTTCAATTGCAAACGTGGCAATGACTATATAGTTGTAAAGTGTAAACAATTAGATACAATAAATTACCCATAATAAACTATGCATTAAAGACCATCAGTTATTTTATGGGAATGAATTTTCTGATGAAAATATTCTGGTTTTCAGTTAAGAATGTATAGAGTCCACTTCAGATTATCTTTTCTATGATCACAAGTTTGATAATCTTAGAAAGAAAATGTTGAGAAACAATCTTTGATTTATAGTGAAATAAATAGAGCTGTAACGGACATTTTTCAGGTTTAGAAATTTCCTACTCAACGACATGGCTCCATAGAGACAGAGCCTCATAAATTATTGGGATAATTTCATTCAGAGTTCAGGTTTATTACACTGAGGCCAACATACTGGAAATAATCTTTAGGAAAACAATAGCAATCTGGCCTGTCTTATGAATAGATGGGAAAGCGGGTCAGGAGCAATTTACTAATTCACTCAGCAGTAAAGATAATTACTGTTTTTAATAATAATGTACTACAGGCCGATCTAATTGGTTCATGCCTCATGTTTAAACTGTTTTAGCTTAATAAGTGCAAGCACATTATATTTACTTTGCTGGGTCTAAAAGCCCATGATACTGAAAATTGACCTTTAAATGATCTCCTGTGCAGTTCTGTACTATTTGTTTTGGATTATTGGAGGTCCTGAATATTTTTAACTAAAATGTGTACTTGTACGTTTTCATATGTCCTCAGTCCCTCTATGTTGTGTCAATGAGGACACACAGAATATATTAAGCACAGTCTCAAAAAGCACACACTAGAAAATAAAAGGAGAAAACAGATTAAATGATGTGAATTAGAGAAACAGGGTGAGATGCAACTTGAAGCTTCTTCACCCGGTTAGGTCTCTTTCTGCAGGAGAAATGAGCTCCATCAAATTTTTTTTTTTTTCTTTCTCAATCACTTCGAATTAGTTTTGTGTTATACTGTTTTAGATATGAAATCAAAAACACCATGCTGGACATATACTTACTCTCAACTAAGAATAAGTAATCTTTTACGTTTCTTCACTGTCCCTGCTATGTAAATGATTTACTCTCTACAGGGAATAACGTTGTGCTGGTGCTGCGTTCCCGCGACAGTGCCAGTCAGACGGCGCTGGGAGAAGTCAGAAGACCCTCCTCCCCTCCCGCCACCAACCTGGTTGCACGGGATCTCTCATTTCCCCAGCCGTTCGTTCGGTATATTGTGAGATAACGCCTTACATCTCAGCCCCCTTCATGAAGCTTGTCCTCAGCGGAAGTAAGCTTTGTCACCCAAGGTCATGTCACCTTCCTGGTGCCCCATACATCCGATGACTGATCAATATTCATCATGGCAGTTGTGCGGGGCCATCTGAGCACCAGGTATCATTCTCAGAGGATTTTTTTTACAGTGGACCACACACCGTCTTCCCAATCCTGCTTCTTTCCCTTCCAGAATGTATTAACAGCTAGAATGCTCCCATATTAACTTCCTGCATGCACATGTCCTTGGAGTAAATGTCCCAGATACACTAACCTGTGGGACTACTTAACTTTAACCTTTCTCAGCTTTACAAATCAGCTTTCTAGGTTTTTTTCTATTTGTTTGTTTTTTATTTTGTATGTTATTTGGTTGGTTGGTTGTTCATAACCAAACTAATGTCTCCAATGCTTATTTCTTATCAATGTTTATAGCAGTGATTTGGACAAAGAATATGATCAAATTATCATAATTTTTATGTCAACAGTTGACATAAGTAAATGTCCTTTAAATAAAACCTGAAACATGTTAATTCAAATTTAAGTTTGTATATATCTTTTTTTTTCATTTACCTCTATTATATTACTAAGGATATTTTGGAAAATATCAATTTTAAGTTGTATTTCCAAGTAACTAGGATACTTGATTTATTTGTACTCAGAATTTTAAATTAAATATTTCCTAGAAAAAAACACTCAAGCTTTGAGTGATGAAACTAATAATGAAGTGTAAGGCAGAGAATGGAGGAAGTTCTTACTAAAACTTGAACTCTGAATATATAATCTTAGTGATTATTCTAATGATCATAAATATATCATTATCTATCATATTGTAGCTGCACTAACACATATGGGAAAACATTTGTTCCCCTTACTGTACTAAAGTCTTATTGTAATGGCCCCCAAAAGAATCTTAGTTAACACTTCCCCAGATTTCACCCTGTAATTTTACTTTGAAAAGAAACACCCCTTCCCTGTTAAACTGATGTAATCCAGATAAAATTCTCTCCACCTGCTCCAGAGGCAGAGCCTGTGGCTGCAGGTTACCTCTAGCTCATTTGAGTACACTATTCCTCAATCTCAGTGAGAGTGTAGGGATGGACATGTGATCCAAGCCAACCAAAACTAATCTGAATATTACTTCAGTGACTGGGAAGAGGTATTATCCTTCTTTCTCGTTAACCTTAGGGCATTCAAGACCGATTGGCTCCAAGCCACTTACCACCATAAATGAAACATATTCTGAGAATGTGGCCAACTCATAAAATAGAGCATGATCATTATCTAAATCCATGTTGCCTTCCAAGCCTGAAACTACAATAATTCCTGTACTATTCTACTGTATTTTCTTCTCTCTTGTCAGAATGATTATTACCACATCATAGATATTTCCAGAAAATTTTCTGAAATAATGAATACAAATATTAGTTTAACATTCATCTCTATAGTGTGTGTAGTATAGATTTTTCAGGACTGCTATGCTTGAAATATATGGTATATAGTAGGCATTCAGGGAATAATGTATATTATATAAATCTTGCATATAAGTGGGTTGTATCTTTGAATCTTTATTTCTACTTCTGTCTGAGTTTGAAACATAGGGGCAGAGGGCAGGGATGAGGTCTATTAAGAACAGTTGAAAAGGAGAACAAAGATAAAACTCAAAATTTTGATGCTGTCCTTTGTTCTTTTGGATTTAAATCACCCAATTGAGCAAAAGCATGATTTATAAGGCTTTTTATGACATGGATCACAACTACATTTACCAACTTTGTGAATCTTATTATTTTCTAGAATGCTATTTGAAATTCCATTGCTGATTATGATTTATAAATGCTGACTGACTTCCTGTTCTGCATGTAAGAAACTCAGAGACCACACTCCATCCTAATCACAATGAAAAAGCAAAACAACTGGAAAAAAATATCAACTCCTCTAGGAGCCTGAAAGAGTTTAGGACACAGAGCAAAAGGAAGCTCCCAAGGCTGAAGAGACTGACAAGCAAATACAGAGAATGATAACTTATCTAAGCAGAGACTCAGGAGCAGAAACTGTCAGGGGGACAATTGCCGGGGTAGAAAAATGAATAATGTAATTGGGGAATTCCTGGAAGCTCAGCACAGATGAGTCTGAGAGTTAAAAAAATTCCAGGGGACCCAGTCATAGGGCAGGTCCAACAATTTTATCATTTACCCCCAAGAGCTAGACAAGGCCCTTATGCTAAATATTAACATCAGAGAAAAATACCCTCCCAAGGAGAGGAAGAGGAACCATTCTGGAATACACCAGAGCACTTTGTTTTTAAGAGGATAAAGGAATTAATCACAGCCTAATTTGCCAGAGTATTGTCAGAGCTTAGCTGACCTTGAAAAAGGGAAATAACCAACTCCGGCTACTATGACCTTCTACCTGGCAGAAGAGAAATAACCGTTGACCCTTGAGCAACATGCGTTTGAACACTGAGGGTCTTCTTATGTGTGAAAAAATTTTTTTAAGATTTTATTTATTTGTAGAGAGAGGGGAAGGGAGGGAGAAAGAGAGGGAGAGAAACATCAATGTGTGGTTTCCTTTTGTGCACCCCCAACCGGGGACCTGGCTGACAACCCAGGCATGACCAGGAATCAATCCGGTGACGCTTTGGTTTGCAGGCTGGTGCTCATTGGGTTTTGCATCTTCATATTCAACCAACTGTGGATCACAGTATGGCGATTACAGAGTGGAGGGGCAGTGAGTATAGATAGAAGAGAGTATAAGGGGGGTAAATGGTAATAGAAAATATATAAAAAATAAACTATTAAAAAAGAAAGAAAAGAGTATTTTTGTTTTTTTAAAAATATATTTTATTGATTATGTTATTACAGTTGTCCTAATTTTTCCCCTTTGTCCCCCTCCACCCAGTACCTCCTATTCCCTCTAGCAATCTGCCCTTGCTTCATGTCCATGGGTTATGCATATAAGTTCTTTGGCTTCTCCATTTCCTATACTATTCTTAACTTCCCCCTGTCTATTCCTTACCTATTTGTACTTAATCCTCCCACCTTTTCCCCCAATCTTCCCCTTCCCCTCCCAACTGATAACTCTCCAAATGATGCCCATACCTATGATTCTGTTTCTGTTCTGCTTATTTGCTTAGTTTGTTTTTTTTAGATTCAGTTGTTGATAGTTGTGAGTTTGTTGTCATTCTTAATGTTCGTAGTTTTGATCTTTTTTTTTAAATAAGTCCCTTAACATTCCATATAATAATGACTTGGTAATGATGAACTCCTTTAACTTTATCTTGTCTGGGAAGCACTTTATTTGCTCTTTAATTCTAAATAATAGCTTTGCTGGATAGAGTAATCTAGATTATAGGTCCTTGCTTTTCATTTCTTTGAATGTTTCTTGCCAGTCCCTTCTTGCCTGCAAAGTTTCTTTTGAGAAATCAGCTGACAGTCTTATGGGTATTCCTTTCTGAGTAGCTCTCTGCTTTTTTCTTGTGCTTTTAAGTTTCTCTCCTTATATTCAATCTTTGGCATTTCAATTATGATGTGTCTTGATATGGTCCTCTTTGGATCCATCTTATTTGGGACTCTCTGTGCTTCCTGGACTTGTCTGTCCATTTTCTTCACCAATTAGGGAAGTTTCCTTTCATTATTTTTTTCAAATAAGTTTGCAATTTCTTGCTCTTTCTCTTCTCCTTCCAGCAGCTTTATGATTTGAATGTTGGTACTTCTGAAGTTGTCCCAGAGGCTCTTTAGCCTTTTCTTGTTTTTCCATATTCTTTTTTCTTCTTGCTATTCTGATTGAATATATTTTTCTTTCTTATGTTCCAAATCATTGATTTGATTCTCGGCTTCATCCACTCCTGCTGTTTTCCTGTAAATTTTTCTTTATTTTACTTAGTGTAACCTTCATTTCAGTCTGGGTCTTTTTAATACATTTGAAGTACCCAATGAGTTTCTTGAGCATCCTAATAACCAGTGTTTTCAATTCTGCATCTGACAGATTGCTTATGTCCATTTTGTTTTGTTTTCTTTTTTTTCTGGAGTTTTGTTTTGTTCTTTCATTTGGACCATATTTCTTTGCCACCTCAATTTGGAAGCCTCCCTGTGTTTGTTTCTATGTATCAGGTAGAGCTGCTTTGACTCTCTGTCATAGTTTTATGGCCCTTTGTAGAAAAGTGCACTAGTAAGTGCATGGGTTGCCAGGGCAGGGCAACCGGTGTGAACCAGGTTGATAGAGTCTCCAATATGGTGTCACTGCTCTGTGACTCAGTGTGGGGGAGGCCTCAGAAAGGGGGCAATGCCATTGTCTGGCTTCTGGAGTTTTTTCCAGGATGAAACTGTCCCCCAGCACTTGTCCTGATGTCAGATACTTCAATTTCTCCCTGTATGACACTGGTGCCCTTCCAGGTGCTGCCCTCATGTTGAAGTCTAGAGGGAGTGAGTCTGCATAAGTCGTAAGTTAGTTGTGGCCCTCTAAGAGGATATTCCTGAGAATCCTGCAGTCTCTTCCACCACCCCAACCTCCACTTCTTTTTATAGCCAGAAGATATGGGGACCTCTCTTCCTGGCACTTGAACCCTGGGCTGGGTGGTCTGATGTGGGGCCAAGATTTCTTGTTCCTGAAGTATCCCTCCCAATTTTTATCCATCACATGTGGATGCGGGACTGCCCATTTGCCCCCCTGGGTCTCCACACCTCTCCACACTTCTCCATGGCTCTCCATATGTCTCTGCCTCTCCATCCTTCCTACTTGTCTGGATGAATGTGACTTTTTTTATTCATTGGTTGTCAGACTTCCATATAGTTCAATTTTCTGCTGATTCTGGGTGATATTTATTTTGTAGTCTAGTTGTGATTTTTGCTGGTGTTGTGTGAAGAGGCAAGCTGTGTTTACCTATGCCTCCATGTTGACTGGCAGTCT
The DNA here is from genome assembly GCF_987537825.1 of Furipterus horrens. Lineage (NCBI taxonomy): Eukaryota > Metazoa > Chordata > Mammalia > Chiroptera > Furipteridae > Furipterus > Furipterus horrens. Next base: position 174,840,442 of record NW_028327176.1, read on the forward strand.
ATTTTTTGCATTTCTAACCCCAGATTCCCACTCTTTTTGATTTGTGGTTGGCTGAATCCACAGATTAAAAAAGCTAACTTTAGAGTCAAAAGTTACAAGTTACACCTCCTCCCCAGCTCCACAATATTCAAGGGCCAACTCTACTCAACACTAGTCCAGCCTATCATCTCCCATTAAATAGAGGAAGAAAAAAAATTGTGAAGTTCACAGTCTCATTAAAAACACAGATATCTAATTGCAGGACAATAGAAAACTTCCCCTCCCCATACACCTTACTATGTTATCACTAAAAGTCTGTTTAGAGCAGTTCGTTCTACCCATTACATTATGTCCAGGTATTTAAAAATTACAAGGCATGCCAAAAGTCAAAAATCATAATTAGAAAAGACAGAGAAAACATCAGAACCAGATATTGTAGGAATTTTCAAAATCATCTGGGAATTAAAAACAACTATGATTAACATCTTAAAGGTTCTAATGGATAGAATAGGTGACATGCAAGAACAGATAGGCAACATCAGTAGAGAGAAGGAAATCCAAAGAAAGAACAAAAAAGAAATGATATAGATAAAAATGTAGAATGCTTTTCACACACACACTGCTGAACGACTACAAAAGGGCACCATGTATTATTGGAATAGCAGAAGGATAAAATGAGAGAAATGAATAGAGACCTAATTGAAACAATAACTGAGATTTCCTCAAATTAATGTTAGATACTAAACCATAGATCCAAAAAGTTCAGAAACTACCTGGAAGGATAAATGACAAAAAACTATAGCTAAGCATGTAATTTTCAAGTTATATACACACAAAATAAAACATAAAAAATACTGAAATAAGCCAAAATAAAAACACCTTACTTTTAGATAAATAAAGATAACAATATAATCTGACTTCTCTTCAGAAACCATGCAAGCAAGAAGAGAGTGGAATGAATACTTAAAGTGTTGAGAGAAAAACACCACTACCCCATAATTTTGTACCCTGAAAAATTATACAACAAAAGTGAGGGAGAAATAAACATTCTCAAAAAAACAAACAAACAAAAACAAAAAAAACATTGAGAGCTGTTGCCAGTAGACTTGTTAAAAAGAGTTATTTAGAGAGAAGGAATATAGTAAAGATCAGAAACTTAGATATACATAAAAAAGAAAGCTCTTCAAAAATGCTACCAGAAGGATTAAGTGAAGCTAAAAATAATAACTTTTATTTCTTAAATTTTGTTGACATATAATTAATATATAACATTATACTAGATTCAAGTGTATAATATAATGATGTGAGATAGATACACACACACACACACATATTAAAGATTTTACTTGTTTATTATTTTTAGAGAAAGGGCAAGGGAAGGAGAAAGAGTGGGAGAGAAACATCAGTGTATGGTTGCCTCTCTCCCACCTCCACCTGGGGACATGGCTGGAGGCCTGGCCTGCAACTCAGGAATGTGCCCTGACTAGGAATTGATCCGACCACCCTTTGATTTGCAGGCCAGCACTTAATCCACTGAGTTACACCAGCCAGGTATAGCTAGTACTCCTCAACACACAGTTACAAACTGTGTTTTTCTTGTGATGAGACCTTTTAAGATTCATTCTTAGCAATTTTTAAATATGCACTACAGTATTAACTATAGTGACCAAACTGTACATTGCACTCATATGACTTCTTTGTTTTATGAGTGGAAATTTGTACCTTTTGCCTGCCTTCACCCATTTTGCCTACCCTCTAGCCTCCACCTCTCACAACCACCAATCTATTCTTTGTTTCTATAAGCTCATTATAGATAAGGAAGTTGTTTTGTTTTGTTTTCACAGATTCCACATGTAAGTGAGATCAGACAATATCTATCTTTCTCTGACTGACTTATTTCACTTAGCAAGGGCCCTCAATATCTATGCTTATTATGATAAGTGGCAACATTTCATTCCTTTATTCCTTTATATGGCTTAGCAATATTCCAAATACACAAACATACCACATTTTCTTTATTCACTCATCTATTGGTGAACACTTAAGTTGTTCCCATGTATTGGCTATTGTAAGTAACACTGCAGTGAACATGAGTTGCTTATACCTTTTTATATGGGTGCTTTCATTTTTTTTTCATATAAATAACTAAAATGAAATTACTACATCTTGTGTTAGTTCTATTTTTAATATTTTGAGGAACCTCCATATTGTTTTTCATAGTGGTTTCACCAATGTACATTCCCACCAGGAGTGTACAAGGGATTCCTTCTTCTACATATTCTTGTCAATACTTGTTCTTGTGTGTGTGTGTGTGTGTGTGTTTGATAATATCCATTCTAACTGGTGTGAGGTGATATATCATCATGGTTTTAATTTGCATTTTATTAGTGATTAATTAATTATTAATGATGTGGAGCAGCTTTTAATATACCTGTTGGCCATCTGCAGGTCTTTAGAAAAAGAAAAGTGCCTATTTAGGTCCTCTGCCCAGTTTTCAATTATACTGTTTTTATTTATTTATTTTTTTTTGCATTAAGTTGTATAAGTTTTTTATATGTGTTTGATATTGGTCCTTTATCTCACATATAATTTGCAAAGATTTTCTCCCATGCAACAGGTTACCTTTTCATTTTGTTAATGGTTTCTTTACCTGTGCAGCTTTTTAGTTTAAGGTAGTCCCACTTGTTTATTTATGTGAATTCTTATTCTTTACTGATCTAATAAATAACATTTTATTTAAAATAATAATAGCAACAATATATTCTATTTATGTGTTTGTTATACCTTATAAATATATATGTATATATGCTTATGTATGCTTACATATATGTGGTATGCGTGATAGAAAAAATAAAAGAGGTAGGAGGGACAAATTAAGATTATTTTGTTATTATAAGGTACTATACTACCTATAAAGTAGCACAGTGTTATTTGAAAATATACTTGGATTACTTGCAAATTTACATTTCAAACTTCAGAAAAATCACTCAAAAAAGTAAAAAGTATAGCTTCTAAGTATGAAGAGAAACTATATGTTGATAAATATTTAAATAAATGTTTATAGTTATTTATATTTACATATTTAAAAATTCTACAATGAATATGCATTGCATTTTCTAACCAGAAGAAACAATCCCTAAATATGCAGGCACTATAAAATTAATAATAGTCATTTTCATGATTGAACTGTTTAATAAGTATCTATATACAAACTTTAGGAACTATATGGTTTCTATTCTCTATATTTTATACATAACTTAATATTAATTAATTAATTAACCTATTTATTACTTTAATTGTTTCGCTGATTTGTTTACTACATTTTTACAATGCATCAGGTAAGAAGTATGATTTCAACACTTGGTCTATGAAAATTAAACCTAACTGGGACAATCTAGTGAGAGTTTAGGACAATCAAAAGTTTACATAAATCTATTGGAATCTGAAAGGAGCATGATCCAAAAGGAAGAAAGTGTGGACAGAATAAAGAGGTTGGTGCTGTATTAATTCTTTCACCTCAATGATCCAAGTCACCCAGCTCCCTGAGTCTTCAATTTTTTTATAATAAGGCATTGTTAGTAATCATTACAATAAAATACATATATAAAGATGTAACATAATCTACACTCATTTTCCTTTTCTAATTAACATCTAATTGAGGTATGGCATATTTGTTTAAAATAATGAACCGATATTAATTCATTATTATTTACTAATGCACATATTTTATTGAGGTTTCCTTAATTTTTTTCCCTTGTCTCCTTTTTATGTTTTAGGATCTAATCCAGGAAACCACATTACATTTAATTACAGTCTCCTTGGGCTATTTTATACAATATCCCTCAGTTAGTATTTGCCTGTTGCTTTGCTCATGATGAAATGGGAGTTAATGATTTTGGGAATAGTTATTAAATTTTTTATTCTCAAAAACTTTTATCCTATTTATCAGATTCTAGCTCTCTGGTGAAAATCTCTCTCATGTTATATACTTTCCTGGTCATATTAATAAAATCCAGCTTAAAGTCTACAGATGATATTGTTGTCATCTGGAAAGAGTTCACCCTCTCCTCTGGAAGATGCACAGACTGGAGGTGCATCACTTTAAGCCAGTCAGGCACTGGCTGACCTGATACTGGATTGCAGCCTCTTTACAGCCCAGTCTGTAGTTTACCTCTGGTTCACCTGGTATTGAAGTTCAGTCCTTTAAAATCCCAGTTGAAATCTTGGGGTGTTCATAAAGACCTCCCCTACTTGCCAAGTCCTGAACTACACACTTTCTCTTTTTTTGTACTGTGACCTTGTGGAACACTTTGTTCTGCATTCCAGCAAGCTTCTGACTCGCCTCTTATTATCCTTCTCTTTGCAATTCAAAAATTCAGCATATGTCTCAAGGGGAAATTGGCATTTTCTGGATCAATTCCCTGTACTTCCATTCTCACCAAGATCTTGGCTCTCGTCCATTCCTGGCTCCTTTGGCATCCCTAAACTCCACTTCTGTCTCTCCAGACCTGTGAGATTGCCAAAAACTTTGCTGGCTTCTTATTAGCAAAGACCATCATTCTTTGTCCTTGGCTAGGATTTGTGCCAAGAATTGGCAAACGCCCTGATGAGAGAATCAGCTGCAGATTTCAGATTTCTCTTTTAGGGGGATCTTGGTCCTTCAAGTCTTGTTTACTTCAGCAGTTTTCTAGTATCTTACAAAATATGTTTTTAGAATTCAAACTCTTTCTAGTTGTTATTTTAAGGAGCACAGGTTTGTTGCAAAGTGTATCAGAATTTCCATGTTCTTAACTGTATTTTACATAAATAAAGCAATGTGTTTAAACTGCTTAAATAATAAACGTGAATTAGTAAAGTAAAAATAAAAACAAATTATTTCAGTTGGTTTAAAAATGGGAAGAAAAATCATGTAAAATCTTGAGATTTTTTTCCTTCTTCTGAAGTATATCACACCAAAAGAAAAAAGAAAAAAAAACTACACAAGAAATTGAAAAACTAATGATGAACAAATGCTTATAGAAAATGCATTATAGAGAATATTTTTTTTCAGAGGGAATATAATTCAAGATAAGATTTTATTTGGGAAAGATAAGAATATTTTATGTCACTGAGTTTGTTCTTCAATATTTATTTAGCGGTCCTGCATAATGAGATAAGAAAATTAAAAAATAAATGTTAAAAACTAAGTAGAAAAGACTTTAAACTGTTAATATTTACATTGTACAGCTTTTTATATTAGTAAATTCAAAACATTTTCCTGGAAAGTTGTTTTTATTAATGGCAATTAAGAAGTGGTCCACATTAAGTGATCAACATATAAAGTCAAGCCCTGGTCGGTGTGGCTTAGTGGATTGAGTTCCAGCCTCAAAACTGAAAGGTCACCAGTTTGATTCCTGATCAGGGCACTGAGACTATGTGTTTTTCTCACACATTGATGTTTCTCTTCCTCTCTTCCCCTCTCTAAAAGTAAATTTAAAAAATAATTTTTAAAAAGAAAAAGAAAGTTTTTAAAAAATAAAGAAAATTTCCCGCATAAAAGCAGTAAAAATTAGACAATAGAAGGAAAGTGGAAAAAAATATCAAAACAAATCACTTTAAAAATATAAAGCAATAAAATTTGTAAAAATGCAGGGTGAGAAAGCTCAGTATTGTAAAATGTCTATTCTCCCCACTTGTGTTACAAATCCAAACTAACTCCTTTGACAACCCACCCCTAATGTTTTAAATGAGATTGCAACTAGAAAAGAAAAAAAAAAAATCAGTCATGGTGTATAAGAAATTTCACATTGAGAAATGATAGCAGGAATGACACATACTCTATATATTAAAACATATTATACAACTAAAATAATTAAAGCAGCATAGTAATTATATAGAACTAGGGGGAAAAGGGATGATAAAAAGAAAAGTGTACAGTTAATTTAAAATTGTCAACCACGTTGATTGGAGCAAGCATTAACTATTCAATATCAATAAATACTGTTGGAACAATTGACCATAACCTTTGTTATACCACTTGGCCATTCATTTGGAAAAATAATTAAGTTCCTAAAATTGAAATCAAAGCAATAAACGTACTAGATAAACATATAATTTTAACATGGGTATGAGAAAATAGGAAAAAAGACTATAAAACTATAAAGAAAAAACTTTATAAACTTTACATATATGGTTCAAAAATAAAGCAGTGATTAACAAAAATGGGGAAATTGCATGTATTTTAGAAAAAAAAGTGAATAAGAAAGATTAACTATAAATTGAGTATAATATACAAATTGATAATTCACAGTAAAAAGATTATGGATTTATGGTGAAAGGTTTGTCTAGTGCAAAATTTTCTGGTATATATATTGAGTATTTCACCACTCAATGGAATGGGAATTTCAAAGTCGAGCAGGAAGCTTGATTGAATTGCTTATTCTCTGTGTCCCCAGGTCTTAGCATAGCGTTATTCTGGAACATAGTTGGGTTAGGTAGATAGGTCAGCGTAGACCAAATGCCTCTTGGATTTTTGGTATAGGACCAAATATCAAGGCATGGACCTTATAGATGGACCAAATGTCCATTAATCAGTAAAACTATAAATATATTGAGACCAGATACTGACTTTCTTTCATTGTTTTATCCCCAGAAGAAGTTAGTACAGGCCTTTCTAGGTGTCAGGCCTATATTTACTGAATTTAATTGGAGATCAGCACTGGTGTGATGAAATATCTTAAAACAATTAAAAGCAGAGAAATTATTTTATTGTTCTTTTTCAGGACATTTTTTACAGTTTATTACTTATGACTCCATAGAGAAAGCTACCACTATTGAAATAACTATTTGAAAATATTCCTGTAAATATACATTCACTCTTGTTCAGTTATGAATATCACCACATTACCCTGGCTGGTTTGGCTCAGTGGATTGAGCGTCGGCCTGCGAGCTAAGTGTCGCTGGTTCGATCTTCCAGTCAGGGCACATCAGAGAAGGAAAACTCTGATTCCAAAAAACCTCCGCTGCCTTGTGGCATACCTCTTCAGGGGAAAGGCTAAGGGAGTAAACCCTGACAGAAAATCCGGAGCCGGAGTCCCTAAGGCAGTTTGACGTTGTAGTCAACACCGGCAACTCCTGCGGCGCACCTGAAGCCAAGCTGTATTGACTCCGTCTTTCCCTTGGACCCTTCAGCTGCGAAAAGAGGGGGGGTCTGCTGCATGGGCAACAGCAGACCCTCCATATCACCCTGCCCAGGCTCTGTAGCTTCAGCTTCACTGGAGAGGACACTCCAGCGTCATCGCAAGATGTCGATTCAACACGGGAGGAGACAGATACCGTGTCACTCCCGAGTCGGACTGCACAGCCATTCTCGGCGGTGCAGATAGACTCTTAAGAAGCTACACCATCGTCTCTCGAGATGGACGGCTGCCGCCGCCGACGACCCTATTAAAAAATTTTTTTTCCAACTTCAAGAATAACAGACTCTTCTAACAACAAGAACAAAAAAAGTCAACTGGCTTCCTACTTGACAATCTTAACTGAGAGTCTCGTTTTTGTACTAGTCAGATGGTATTTACTAGTGAATCATTGTCTCCCACTTTTTTTATAGCTTTCTCCAAAATGTCATTGGAATACCAAGACAACTATTGATTGTTGACCAAAACATCATTTATTTTTATAATTTGCAATACCTGGATAGGCAATAATAAATATGTAGCCAGGCAAATGTAGTTAAATGACAAAGAAATAATTAAAATAGAGGAATCTTAAGTATCAGGGAGTAAGTCAATGAATTATCAGTTTTTTAATTTGCCATATAAAATATAAACAATATTAAAGTTTATATAAAATAAAAGTTTTATTTTAATTTAACTTGAAACAACTTCCTGTTCTTTACAATACATAAGAAAAACAACAAATTTAGTTTGTCTCAGAAAACCTCCAATAAGAAGAAATGTGATTGACCGCTCCTATTTGTGAACATCTGATAAGGAAGCAACTGCTGTAAATCATTCTACATGTTGTTGAAATTGCTGAAAATAAGTTTGGACTTTAGAAATTATGCCCAGAAACTGCTGGGGGAAATTTAGCTTACCAGTAATTATCAGTAATTAATGAATACTTAAGTTCACTTAAAGAGTAAATAGATGAGTAGACAGATAATAGAGAGATAGATAGATAGATGACAGATGATAGTGGTGATAGATAGCTGATAGATGGATAATAGTCAGATGCTTACATGCATACAGATGGACATCGACAGTCCCCTTTCCCCAAATCATTGCTAAATTTTAATTGTTTTACATTACACAAGCATGAACACTTGCAGATATTAGCACCTCCACAGCACTTCACAGTACTTTATTATTATTTGTAATTTAAAAAGTCAAGTCCAGGCCAGGTAGCTCAGTTAGTTAAAGCATCATCCTTATACACTAGGGTTGCAGGTTTGGTCCCAGGTCAGGGCACATACCAACGGATGAAAAAGAAGTGAAACAACAAACTGATGTTTCTTTCTTTCTCTCTGGATAACTCTCTGGCAGAAAAGCAAAATGATGGAACTTTAAGATTTTAATTAGTTACTTTAAACCTTAATTTAATTTAGTGACAAAAGCGAAGAATAATTGAGTTGGAACTAAGATTTAATCATTTTATTTTGTCAGTATGTACAGCATTGATTGATAGATATAACTCTCTGATATTTTTCCAACTTGATTCAATGCTATTTACAACTATTCACTTACAGCTTAGAAACACAGTGTTTTCTCTTCCTCCACAATGATTGATATTCAGTGCTATAAAGGTTCTACCTTTTATTCTATCTAAAATGTACCCTGCAGTTATCTGTGATTGGTGAAGCTGATTCTATTTTTCCAAAACTGTCAGAAATAAATGATGGCATAGATGGTTGTCCTACAGGAAGAAGAAACAAAATAAAACAAATACAAGTAAACAAGGAAGAAAGGAAAGGAGGATGGAGGGGATAAGAGAGGGAGGGAGGGAGAAAGGGAGGAAGGGAGGGAGGGGGAAGAAGAAAGAAAGAAAAAATAAAGAAGAGAAAAAGCTAATGAGTTTTGAATTGATTCCATTAGCAATAGTCATGATTGCTTGCACAGGGGAAAAAAGATTGTTATAAAATAGTCTATTAAAATGCCAGGAAATTCCTCAGTAGTTTAAATACTCTTAAATTTTTAAATGCTGTACTAGCTAGCAGAGCTGTAGTAGATTGAATTAAGCATCATTATTGATTTCCCAAGACTTTGTTGGTGTATTGCCCATTTAAACACATTATCAGATACTTAAAATGTAATTTCTAATGTTTGAAGAACATTTACCTCATTTAAAATAGCTAATAACATCATTCAAATGAGAGAAGGTGTCGGGACTTAATAAATGAAAATGCTGGATGCAGACATAATGTCCATTAGAACAGAAGCCAAACAGATTCTTATAATGCCTTGAATAAAATATTTCAAATATAAAACTCTCTTAATAATTGAACTGCATTCTAAACTCTAATTATGAAGAGTCAATTAAATAATTATGGTTAAGAACATCCATGACATGATAGAGTTATAGTAGAAAATCATCTTGGAACTGTAGTTTCAATCCATGTGTAAAAGTTAAATGATTTTCTGTTTGAATAGATATTTTAATGTGTTTACTGAAATTTTTATACTTGAATATTAACATTGCATATAAATGTTCAGCTTTCTGTAAAAATGAATCAATGGCAATCTTTTTGTTTCATATTTTATAGCATACAATGTCTAATCAGAATTTTGATGTAAGTTTTGAAGAGAAGAAACAGTTATTTAATATATATATATTAATGTATTATACTTATTCTGAGCATTACTGTAAGACTTGAGCAAAACATGCTCCTTAGTTCTCTTACTAACAGGCTAAATTTGCATTATAAAAGATAAATTAAGAAAGATAAACTTTATTTGGAAAGCTTAGTTTATATTCATATGTCATTGGCCAAGTAGTCTGACTTGATCATTAAGATGCTTGACTCATTCAATCTATACATGTTATTATCTAGTTTCATCAAAGAATCTGGTGTTTAAATGGAGGAATTAATTCTAAGTGTTAAACATCACATTAGTGTTTTATCGCTGTTTTTCTGAACTAAATGTTTTTTAACATATGAGCCAACCATGAATCAGTTACATTAAATAAATTCCTTGGGGTCTAAGCCAATTATTTTAGATTACATCACACAGAATGTTTCATTATATCAGTGAAGCATAATAAGAATTGCTAGTTATCTATGTCAACATTCAAAAATACCATATTAAAATATTATTTATTGACTATAGGCCCCTTCACATTTTTCAGCTATTCCAGCAACGCACTACCTTCTGGTAATCTTTCTTTTGGTCTCTGTTTCTATGAGTGTGTTTTTCTTGTGTTTTGTTTCTCTTTTTAACTGAATTTCAGTTTGGATAATTTCTAGTGTCCCGTCTTCAAAGATCTGTTTCCCTGTCATATTAAATTCATTAGTCTATCAAAAGAATTCTTCATCTTTAATAATGTATCTTATTCTACCATTTACATTGTATTTATTAAAATATTTTCGTATCTTTCTGATGAAATCCCTATCTGTTTATATCCCTATCTATATTTTCCACTGGATCCTATTACTTATTTGCCAGTCATTTCATAGTCCTAGGTAGATATTTCTAACATTTGGATAATCTCTGTCCCTGTTCTGCTGTCTGCTTTTATCTCTTGCTAATTTGTGTTTTTCCCACTTGCTTTTCTGTGTGTCTTATCGGTTCTGATGCACTGAGTATAAAAAACAGTTGAGATGGAGATAAACAGTATTTATGCCTTGAACGGCTCCACCTCATCTTCTGGCATGCAGTTACTGTGGAGTATTACATCTGTTGAATAAGGACTTGAGCTGGTTTGAATTTTGGTGTTGCAGAAATTATCTTCAGCAAACAGTCACTTCCAGTTTTTCAACAGCATGCAGTTGCTGCCCTGTGATTAGGGACCTAGAGTGCTAAGCACTTTTTTTCAGTGTCTATGCCCCACCCCACTCCAGACTGTTCTTGATTAATGTGCGATTCTTGCAGGGGAGGTGGGGAAAATGCACTAGATTCCTAGGACTGCCTTAACACAGTACCACAAACTAGACGGCTTCCAACAAAAGACATATATTCTCTCATCGTACTGGGGGCTAGAAGTTTGAAATTCAAAGTAGTAGAAGACCTGTGCTTTCTCTAGGGCTCCTCTGAGGAACGTTCCATGCTTTGCTCTTCCTTCTGTCTTTACCATCAACCCTTAGCATTCCCGGGTTTGTGGATACATCGCCCTAATCTTTGCCCCCATTACCACACAGCATTCTCCCTGCGTGTCTTTGCTCTTCTAATACAGACACCAGTAATAGTACATTATGGTCCACACCAGTGAACTCCCCTTAACTTGTTTACATCTGCAAAAACGCTTTCCCAAATATTCTCACATTCCCGAAGATAAGGTATTAGATGGGAAGGTCTAGGACTTCAACATATCTTTTGAGAACACAGTTCAACCCATAACAGAGTTTTAGAGTTCTTTAAACCAGCTTATTGTATGCAAGTACCCTGTGCCTGATTTCAGGGGTGAATCGTTGTCAGCATTATTTCTACCCTGCATAGCGTTGCATGTTGGAGGGTCTTGAGCCGGAGGACATTTTTCTGCCCCGCTCCAGCAATCGCAGACATTTTAGTGTCATTACAGGATCCTGGTCCCTACCAGGCATTATTGCCTTCTGTCATAGGCAAAAGCTTTTCTTGTACCCATCCCTCTAATCTTCAAATGCAGTGCCTGGACCTTGGGGCAGGTGGGGTTTTTGCTCTTGCCCAGCAGCTTCCAGCTATTGATTAACATGCAAAAAAGAATGCGTGAGATGGATGAGTTTTATCGCATTTGTGCTCTGAGCAGAATCCTCTTATGCTTTCTGCCCCAACCTTTCACATGAGCACCCAGAGCAGGCTCATGGAAAATAATTGAACCTACACAATATCTCACATTAGGAGGTGTTCCACATTTTAGTTGTTTCTTTTTCATGTCAGTCTAATTATTTCTTCATAAATAATTTGTCTTATAGCTGAGGGTAAATTTAGTTCTTACATTGATCATTGATATTCTAAATTGAACTAAGAAATGTTTATCTTAGTCACTCTGGCTGCTATAACAATAACAACAACAACAAAAATAAAAACCCCATAGATTGGGTAGCTTATAAACAAATATATTTTTCACAGTTCCAGGGGTTGGGAAATCCAAGGTCACGGCACCAGCAGATTCGGTGTCCGGTGAGCACCCCCTTCCTTGTTCACATGGTAGAAGGGAGTGAGGGACCCCTCTGGAGTTCCTTTTATAAGGTTACTGATCCTACAAGCATTCAGTTTATAGCAGTGTCTATGTTGGTAATGTTTTTGTTCTGTTTCAGAACCACTGTGATACCTTTATCTTAGGGTTTATGACTTACATTAAGTTTAAATGTTTATCAACCTTATTATTTTAAATATTGTTTTTCCTCATTGTCTTTCACTAATATTTCTGGAAACTTTAGTGGACATGTTTTTCATATTTTCATTCTAGCCTTCATTTTTAAACTTCTTTGATGCATTTTAATTTCTTAAATTTTCATGTCAACTTTTTATTTCAAAATTTATTTATTTTGTATTTTAAAAATTATTTTGTTAAAAGTTTGATTGCATTTTCTATGTCTATGATCATTTCAAGCTCATTTATTTATTGTTTATACCTTCTAAGATATTGTTACCTGAGATTCTAAAGTGTCTTTTTAAATTTAATCTTTATTATATTTTTCTGTTACCATTTATTTCCCTTATACACCCCTGCCTCAGCAGTCACCACACCGTTGTCCATGTCCATGAGTCCTTTTCCTTTTTGCTCAATCCCTCCATCCCTTAACCCCGACTCCCACTAGCTGTCATCCTGCTCTCCATCTATGGGTCTGTCTGTTTTGCTTGTTCAGTTTGTTCATTAGATTCTACATATGAGTGAAATCACATGATATTTGCCTTTCTCTGACTGGTTTATTCCACTTAGCATAATGTTATCCAGGTCCAACCATACTGTCACAAAAGGTAAAATTTTCTTCTCTTTTATGGCTGAGTAGAATATGTAAATGTCCCATAGTTGTTTTATCCACTCATCTATTGATGGACACTTGAGCCACTTCCATATCTTGGCAATTGTAAATAATGCTGTAATGAACATAGGGGTGCTTATGCTTTTTCAAATTAGTGTTTTGGGTTCTTTTGGATATATTCCCAGAAGTGGGATCACTGAATCAAAAAGCAGTTCCATTTTTAATTTTTTGAGGTATCTCCATACTGCTTTCCACAGTGGCTGCACCAGTCTGTATTCCTACCAACAGTGACTAGAGCTCTTCTTCATCCACATCCTCACCTGCACTTGTCTGTTGATTTATTGACCATAGCCTCTCTGACATACGTGAGATAGTATTTCATTGCGGTTCGTATTTGCACTTCTCTGTTGATTAGTGATGTTGAGCATCTTTTCATATGTTCTCTTTGGAGAAGTGTCTCTTCAGGTCCTTTGCCCAATTTTTAATTAAGTTGTTTGTTTTTTTGGTGTTGTTGTTCTAAGTACTTTATATTTTGGATATTAACCCCTATCAAATGTATCAGTGAGTATGTTCTCCATTTCTGTGGGCTCCCTTTCATTTTTTTTTTTTTTTTGATGATTTCCTTTGCTTTGGAAACCATTTTAGTTTGATGTAGTTCCATTTGTTTATTTTTTCTTTTTATTCCCTTGCCTGAGGAGACATATCCGATAAAAATTTTCTGTGAGCAATGTTCAAGATTTGCTGCCTATATTTTTTTTTTTAGAATTTCTATGGTTTCTGGTGTAACATTTAAGTCTTTGATCCATTTTGAATTTATAATTGTGTTCAGGGTAAGAAGGTGGTCTAGTTTGATTTTTTGCCTGTATCTGTCCAATTTTCCCAACACCATTTATCCCATTGTATGTGCTTGCTCCCTCTATTGAATATTAATTGACTATAAAGGTGTGGGTTTACTTCTGGGTTCTCTATCCTATTCCATTGATCTGCATGTCTGTTTTTATGCCTGTACCAGGCTGCTTTAATTATTATGGTCTTGTAGTATAGATTGATATTAGGTAGTGTGATTCTTTCAACTTTGTTCTTCTTTCTCAGGATCTCTGTTGTTATGTGGTGCTTTTTGTAGTTCCATATAAAGTTTTGAAATATTTGTCCTAGTTCTGTGAAATAGATCATTGGAATTTGGATAGGAATTACGTTGAATCTAAAGACTGTTTTGTGTAGTATGGACATTTTAATAATGTTAATTCTTCCTATCCATGAACATGGTATGTGCTTCACTTATTTGAATCTTCTTCAATTTCTATCTTCAGTGTCTTATAATTTCTGAGTACAGGTATTTTTTATCCTTGGTTAGATTTATTCCAAGGTATTTTATTCTTTTTGAAGTAGTTGTGAATGGAATTTTTTTTTTAATTTCCCTTTCTGTTAGTTCATTATTGACATATAAAATTACAACTTATTTCTGGATATTAATTTACTGTCCTGCTACTTTGCTGAATTCATTTATCATATCTAGTAGTTTCTTGGTGGAATCTTTGGGGTTCTATATGTACAGTATCATGTCATCTGCAAATAAAGACAGTGTTACTTTTTCCTTTCTAATTTGGATGTGTTTTATTTCTTCTTCTTTTCTGATTGCTGTGTCTAGGACCTCCAGTACTATGTTGAATAAGAGAGATGAAAGTGGACATCCCTATCTTGCTCCTGATCTTAAAGGGAACGCTTCTGATTTTTGCCCATTGAGTACAACATTCCCTTACTTATTGAGGATAGTGTGTTCTAGACCCTCCCCCGCCATAGGTGAAAATCTGTGAAGGAGGAACCTTACACTTATATTAGTATTTATATACATTTTAAGGCTTTATAAACCCTTCCCACACACTTATAAACCATTTCCAGTCCCTTACTAACCTTTCCCACTCCCTTATTAAACTTTTCCACACTTTCATAAACACTAGTTATGTTCTTAAACATATTCTACACCCTTAAACCTACATAACTTTAACAACATACATATATAGTACCACAAAATCGCATGATATAGCAAAAAAATCCACAATAATTAATTAAATATAATATTTAAAAAATCCTGTGATGCAGTGAGGCTGCGATAAGTGAACTACGATATAGAAAGGGCCTACTGTATTATGTTGGCAGTAGGTTTGTCATATATGGCCTTTACTATGTTTGGGTATGTTCCCTCTAATCCCACTTTGCTGAAAGTTTTGATCATAGATGGGTGCTGGATTTTAGCAAAAGTTTTTTCTGCATCTGTTGGTATGATCGTATGGTTTTTATCCTTTTTTTAAATATGGTGAATCGCATTTACTGATTTGCAAATGTTGTACCAACCTTGTGTTTCAGAATAAATCCCACTTGATTGTGATATATGATCTTTTTGATGCATTGCTGTATTTGGTTTTCTAATATTTTGTTCAGGACTTTTAGCATCTGTGTTCATCAGGAATACTGGCAAATAATTTCCTTCCTTTTGTTTTCTTTATCTGTTCTTGCTTAGGACAATCATAGCCTCATAATATGAGTTCGGGAGCATTCCATTCTCTTGAATTTTGTGAAAGTTTGTGGAAGAGATGTTAGGTCTTTTTGGGTTAGGTGTAATCTGTCTATTCAGATTCTCTGATTCTTCCTGATTTATTTTTGGAAGATTATATGTTTTAGGTATTTATCCATTTTGGCCAGGTTGTCCAGTTAGTTGGCATATAATTGTTCATAATATTTTTTACAATCCTTTGTATTTTTTAGTGTCATTTGTAATTTATCCTCTTTCATCTCTTTTTTTGGGGGGAGTAGGTCTTTTCTATTTTTTTTTCTTGATGAGTCTAGTTAATGGTTTGACAATCTTGTATACTTTTCAAAGAATCAGCTCTAGGATTCATTGATCTTCTGTATCAAATTTTTTACTTTATTTTGTTCATTTCTGCTCTAATCTTTATTATTTCCTTCCTTCTGTTCAGTTTTGGCTTTGTTTGGTATTCTTTTTCAAGTTCCTTTAATTAGAAGTTAAGTTGTTTATTTGGGATTTTTCTTGTTTTTCTGAGATAGGCCTGTAATGTTATAAAATTCCCTCTTAGGATTGCTTTTCCAAAGTCCCACACATTTTGGATTGTTCTGTTCCCATTTTTATGTGATTCAAGGTATCTTTTGATTGCTTCTGTGACCTTATTGTAAATCCATTCATTGCTTAATAGAATGTTATTTAGCTTCCATATTTTTGCATGTTCTTCAGTGTTATTCTTGTGATGAACTTATTTTCATAGCATTGTGGTCAGAGAAGATGCTTGATACGATTTTAATCTTCTTAACTTTATTGAGAATTGCTTTGTGTCCTAACATGTTGTCTATTTTAGAAAATGTTTCATGTGCACTTTAAAAGTATGTACGTTCTGCTGTTTTGGGATGAAATACTCCAAATATATTAATTAAATCCATTTGAATTAATTTTTCATTTAAGGCTGCTGTCTCCTTGTTGATTTTCTGCCTGGGAGGATCTGTCCATCAAGTCAATGGGGTGTTAAAATATCCAACTATAACTGTATTTCTGTCAATTTCTCCTTTTATGTCCATCAAGATTTGCTTTACATATTTAGGTGCTCCTCTGTTGGATGCATAAAAGTTTACTACAGTTATACCCTCTTGTTGGATTGTTCCCTTTATTATATATAGTGTCCTTCTTTGTCTCCTACTATAGCCTTGATTTTAAAGTCAGTGTTGTTGGATATAAGTGCTGCTACCTCCAATTTCCTTGTCTGTTCCATTTGCATAAAATATCTTCTCCAACCCTTTACTTTTGATCTGTGTGTATCTCTTGATCTGAGATAGGTCCCTTGGAGGTAGGACATATATGGGTGTTGTTCTCTTATTCATTCAGCTACCCTCTGACTTTTGGTGGGATCATTTATGGCAATTACATTTAAGGTGATTATTGATAGCTATGTATGGAGTGCTATTTTATTGTTAGACTGTTCTCTTTTTTTTTCCCCCTCTTTTTCTTCGTCCTCTTAAAGCAAGCCCTTTAACATTTGTTGCAGTGCTGGTTTGATATTAATAAACTCCATTAGCTTTTTCTTGTCTGGGAAGCTCCTTATTTCTCTTTCAATTTTAAATCATAACCTTGCTGGGTAAAGTAGCCTTGGTTGTAGGTCCTTGCTTTTCATCACCTTGAATATTTATGCCACTCCCTTCTGGCCTGAAATGTTTCGGTTGAGTAATCAGATGATAGTCTAGTTTGTGCTCCCTCATAGGTAATTACCTGCTTTCCTCTTGCGGCTTCGAGGATTCTCTCCTTGTCTTTAATCATTGTCATTTTAATTATGATGTGTCTCAGCGTAGACCTCTTGGGTCCATCTTGTTTGGGACTCTCTGAGCTTCCTGGACTTGTGCGACTTTTCCTTCACCAGTTTTCAGTCATTATTTCCTCCAATAGGTCTCGATCCCTGGTTTACTCTCTTCTTCTGGGAGTCCCATGATGCAGATGTTGTTATGTTTCATGTTGTCCAAATGTTTCTTAAGCTCTCCTCATTTTCTAATCCTTTTTTTTTCTTTTTGCTGCTCTGTGTGGGTGTTTTTTTTCTACCTCGTCTTCCAAAAAAAATAATTTTATCCTCTGCTTCATCTAACCTGTTGTTTATTCCTTCCTGTGTATTATTTATCTCAGATATTGCATTCTTTTTTTCTGACTGGTCCTTTTTTATGGTTTCTTCCTCATTTTTCATGCTTGTAATCATTACTCTAAACTCTCTCTCTGATAAATTGCTTGCCTCCATTTTATCTATTTCTCTGGAAAATTTATTTGTTCTTTCAATTGGGGTCAGTTTCTTTGTCTTCCTATTTTGGCTGCTTTGTATTTTCTGCCTTAGCTATAAAACTAATCATTCATTAAACAGATCAGTTGTTGATATAATCAAGCTGTGATTAACAGCCTGGCTTAAGCACCACAGAGTGCTTCCCCTCAGGCTGATGCCATTCAGAGAGGGGTGCTCTGCCTGAGAGTAATGGCTCCTACAGTATGGGAAATGACTCAGCACAGGGATCCTGGTGGTTGTTCCTTCAATTTTGTCCTGAGAGCCATCAACCCAACTCTTCTGAAGCATCTCTAATCCAAACTGCTGAAGCATCTCTAATCCAAACTGCTATCCCCCTTTTTTTTTTCCTTTGGTGCCCAGGGTAAGTGGCTGCAAACTGAATTTTATACATTGGCCCTTTGTCTCCAGCCATCTACCTCTCTCTGGAAGACAGAAACCCTGCTGCTTTTTACAGCTGAATGTTATCTGGGTTTTTTTCCAGCTCTGGTGCTGTTGGCTTGGGAACCCAGATTGGGGTTTAGACCCCATTCTTCTCAAGGGGAACCCCCAGTCATCCATGGGAACCCAGCCAGTCCTTCTGCATCTCCTCCACATTCCCTACCAGTCATATTGTGGTGAAGTGTTCTCTTCTGTCTGTCTGTGGCTATATGGCTTCTCTCAAGCTAGTGTTCAGTTAGTTATTCTGGATGATTTCTCTAAAATTTAGTTGTAATTCCAGATTGGTCCTGGGAGGAGATTCGTGTAGCTTCCACTTGCCTTTCCACCATCTTGGATCCAACAAATAGTTTAAATCAAAACCTCGGTCAAATATTTAATTATTTTTTGTCTTACTTTTTTTTTTATTAACACCTTTATGTGAACCTACCTGGCCCCTGCCACTGCCACCACCACCTCTATATCTTATTCTAATATTGATATAGTTACTGTGGAGACTTGCTTGTGATGGATCTTTTTTTATGTGTTTTGTAATTTTAAATGTGATTTCATATTTCTTATAGCTTTAACCATGGGGATTCTGTCTGTATGAAAATGAGAACATGTCCTTCCAGATTTATGTTTGCTTACTACCAGGCACCTTAGAGGCATGGGTAACTAGAGATTAGTTTTATATTACATTTTTTTCTTCAGACATCCTAGGCCAGGTAGATAATGCAATTAAAAAAAAACAAACTTATAGTTATTTTATTTTTTCAGATATATTTTGGTAGCTGATTCTTAAAAAATAAAAGTAGTAATAACAGTTGTTTTCCTTAAACAAATTACAAACACCTAGTCCTAGCATACGTATTCCCCTTGCTCCTTTTTCATTTTTACATAAAATTTTTCACCATCAATATGCTTTAAGCTATACTGATTCTGTGTTGTCTACTGGTAGAATAAAAGTTCCTTACAGAAAAAGTTTTATCTGTTTTGTACACAGAAGCACCAAGCCCACCGTTATTTGATTAATTTACCTTTTATCTCAAATAACTTTTACCAAGAAAGTGAGCAAGTCTAATTATTTCATGTGAAATCATACATTAATAACTATACCATTAGGGGAAGTTTTACTATAAATTCCAGATTAGGAGGAGGGAAAAGATAATCCAACTTATACTTCTTGGATAAATTAAAGGATTCAGTTTATAAATAAAATAACAGGGGATGATTATATTAACATAAATTTGTTGCTACTTCTGTCTTGAAGAAATGTTTTTCTAGTCTTTTATTTTTATAAATGCAGCTACATTTTTATTAAAACTGTAACTAAGTAATAAAATAATTGAAATCATAAATCCTTTTCAATATTCATTACAGTAAACTTGGGGTATAATAGTGGCCAGAGAGATGTCTTCCTGAGTTAGAGAAAAGCACAGTTTTCAATATTTTGAAAACACTTTAGAGTTAATTTCAATTACATATATTATGTCAAAACATAAATCAGTTAAGAAATAAAGATAAAGTAATATTTGAAAAAATATAGTAGACAGATTATTTGACAATACATCAATTAAAGATATTCAATGTATAACTTTTTAGAAAAACATTTAATATGTTGAATTAACAAATTTGAAATGATATAGACTATGTATATCAAATCAATACCATTTTAAAGTTAAGGCATTCTTCTTATTTTGTGTTATTCTGCCCTTTGTACATTATTTCTAATTCATCCACTGTTCTAGCCACATATATTAAAATTTTGTCTGGGTCTCTGAATAATCATTTATCTTTGATGAATAGTTGATGAGATGAAAGTAATAAAGACAGAGAAGAGTTGCATTTAGTTGGAGTAGAAAAAGAATACAAAAAAAACAATGATTATTAGCCAACTTCATCTTTTGCTTGCTTTTATAAATCTACATCTTCTTAATATGAGGTAATATTTTAGTTGATGAATAAAAGTAAATTATTACTGAAATAATGAGTGCCTCAAACCATCAAGTCATAAGCAGTCATGCTGAGAGCTCTTAGCATTCATGGCCTAGAAACACTCAACTATGTCCTGCCAAAAAAAATATATATTTTGAGAATTTAAATCTAGATCTTTGAATATATAAAAGGAAGACTGTTTGACTTTCAATTTGGACACTAAGGAATATATATTTCTTTTTACATAATTTGGGGTGTCCAGAGTTTCACTGTAAAGTGGTACTGAGGTGTTGCTTCGTAGTGAGAAGATTCAGGGATATCAAGTGAAAAAAAAAAAAAAACATTTGATAGTGGATATAACTAAATATGTAGTTACATACACAATCTGCCCCCAATCACATGGGATTACGTGAAGTCATTAAGTTGTCTTTTCTACATCAAAAGAGGTGAAGTATGCTTTCTATGTAGAAAATCGCTGCATGCACTCAGTTATTTATAAGAAAGTAACAAGTATTGGCATCTTTCCAAAGACAAGTATGAGATAAATAAAATTTTTAAATGTTTCTTGCTTTATTTTGAGAATTTAATCACTCAACATTAGAGGTAAAGCAATCTGCCTGATTTTGAGAATTAAAAAAAAAAATAGTGTGCATCTCCTATACTTGAAATAGTCATTAGAAACAAAAAAGTAAAACTGATACACTATTTGCTTTAGCAAATGTTTGGATTCCCAATTTATCTACTTGTTCTATCTAGAAATGAAGAAATCTTGCATGGTAACTTTTGAATTAAATAGTTGGGGGCAATTTAAAGTGTTCCATCAGTATCTGAGGCAGCAGTGAATTTCCAGTTTACTGAATTTTGCCTGTAGCCAAGAGAAGACAGAACAGAATTGTGTTTTGCGTTTCAAACATAAACACAGCAGTTATCCCTGTCAACAGTTGCTATTTGGATGCATATATGGTCTTTCTCTAAAAATTCAAAGCAATTTTTCTTGCTATTTTAAATATTTTTATGCATTAACATTTGGAATATGAACAATGTTAAACCAGAGGTTAATGCTGTGGTCTATTTTGTGAGTGTTTAAATTATCCTTCAAAATACTCTCTCTGCCTTTCAAAGTCAGAATAGTAGTTACCTTGGGGATCTAGAAAGCGCATGGAAGAGGCCCAAAGGGCTTCTGTGTGCAGATCAGAGTTCATTCCTTCCTCTGGGTCTGCAAACACAGATGTATTCAAGTTGAGGACATTCATCAGTCTGTAGGATTATGCTCTCGTCACTTTTCTGTACATACACTTTATTTCACTCATGGATTTATTCTGAAAATTGTCATGTCCCTTTGCAGTTATGTTCTAAAACAAACGTTAAAATAGTACAGAAAATTGAATTTCTTATTCACATTAGATCATTCTGGGATATTTTTATAATATAAAGGCAATAAGACAGATAAAATGATATGGACAACACAACACTAAAAGTCAACTGAACTGCTGCATTATCTTCATTTTAATTTTTAAAAAGGCTAAGGCTGGTGTGGAAATAACCAGTGCTTATGAATAACTTTATAATTTATCACCTTATACAATATTATTGTCTGATAAATCTTCATTAAAAGAGTAGCAAGTACTATTTATAATGTTATTGTAAATAATTAGGCATATAACATAACTTTACAACATAAAACACATAATTATAATTAACTATATATTATAATAATTATATAAACTGTTGTAAATAATTAGAACAATTTATCATTTTTATTACTTTTGGACAAAGCTAAATTTTACAGATTCTATTTTCTTCAATAATGTCATAATATCCCTTATATTACGATTTAATATATTTATTATTTTTGAAGTCTGTGTAACCACCTTAAGCCCTCATTCTCAAAATACTTTAAAATATCATCAATGATTTTAAAGATACTGATTAACTTAGTGACAAATATATTCTCTTTATATTTATAAATATATTCTCTTTATATTTATATTGTGAGAAAATAAAAATGCATAAAAGGAGATTTGTTTGAGCTCATTCTGATAAAAGAACAAGTCAAAAGCTTTTCTTCCTATCATGATTTCTGCTCATTGGTCAACAATACTAACATTTTAGGAGTAGAGCCAACTTTTCCTTGAATAACTTCGAGAGAGAAATATGAGGAAGTTCTACAGGCTGAAAAAAAAGATATGCATGTATTCTTTGTTCCTGCCGTTTCTTTCTTTCTTGCCTAAAATACACCTTTAACATTTTTTCCCCAAAACTGAAGTCCTATAATGACTTATAAACACCAAAAACTCTGAGTTGGGGCTTTACATAGCAACTCACTCAGCAGATGACATCACAGGGCATGTAGCTTGCCACCATGTTACAAATCCTTGCAGAAGAGCGAATGAAAACACGTCATAATTCAAGTGAAGTGGACTTTTGAGGAAACCTTTAAACTGTTCAGTCCCAGATCTGGGCTCCGTGGAATTAACCCCTGAAAGCCCGCCTCCTGGTTTCCTTGCTCTGTCATTCTGGGCATCTGCACAGCTTTAAGCTGCTCCTGTGTTAGACTCGCAGGTCTCAGAGCAACAGCCGCTGAGCGCATGCCTGCAGAGCCTCTCCAGGGGCTTCACACCAAACTGCCAGGAAACGGGACTGAACTGGAATTAGAAGCTCGAATCTCCTATCCAGAGAAGTAAACAGCACACAGCCAAGAAGTATTTTCCTCTCTGTTTAAAAATAGAGATGAAATTTAGCTGCTGGAGCATGGCTCAATCCCCCACCATCTCAATGAGTTCATACTGTGTAAATACTGTGATCTTCATAAATAAATACTGAGGCACAGCTGGCGCCGGTAAGATATCGCTGTTAGGTTGCTGTGGCCCTGTTATCACCAGTGGGTGTTGCTAATTATTCTCAGAACTGAGGTTCTGGCATAGGAGGGGAATGGAATGTAGAGGAAAGTCAACAGAGGTTGAAACAAAAATAAAACATTGTCTGTTTCTGTCCATAGCAAGGACATTCCACTCTTGTGAAAACCAGAGATACACATACTTGTAGGGATGTGGGTTGCTTTTCTTTGTGAAGATGATTTAGCACTACAATTTATTTCACCCCTTGATTGCATTCCAGCTGATTAAAATTCACACCAGTTGCTTGTAAGGGCAAGAGGTGGTAATTGGGGTGTTCAAAGGACAACACTATGAACCTGAATGTCTTAAATAAATGAGTTACCAAGAGGAAGGTTTTTTTCTTTTTTTCCCTCCTCCCTCCTATTCTGACAGGTGTGTTAATGACCTGCTTTGCACATTTTACACAAAAGAGGTTCATGGTGTGTAAACTGTCTTGACTTGAGAAAGCAGATGCTCTTTAGACATATTGTCGAGCAGAAGAGAAGCTGCATATGAATTGCTACATTCTTTTTTGAAAATGCCAAGGTTAATTTTTAATTGTTGGCAGCAGGGTAGACCTGATGACCACAGCATTCCACTCAGGTAGAGCTTGTGCTGGCTCATCAAATTATGGCTGCTTCTCAAGTAATCTTTTTTGACTTTGAGCCCAATGGAGAAGCAGAGAGACTGCCGTTAAAGGGCACTGCGTTGTGCTCTTATGTTAAAATATCTACTCTCGTTTACTGTGCTCAGCATTTCATTATACAACAGGGAGGTGTGACTTCAGAGAATGCAAATAAGCACAGGTCCGATTCTTCCTCCTGCTTCTCCTCACGTCTCTTCTCAACTAGCCTTACTCGCGGCAACCCGTCTTCCCCAACCTGTAACGCTTCCTTTTGCCCTTGACCCCTGTTGTTAAAAGGATTTAGATCCTAAGAGATGCTTTGAAGCCAGCTGTTCTTATGATTCTCACAGGAGCAGCCCTGTCCCTTTATTCCAGGACCCGAGACTATTGGCAATTCTCTGCTGCTTTATTCAACAATATCTCAACAGGAGGCAATACATTATGTTTTTATTTTTTCTAGCCTAAGGAAGAAAAATGCCCAATACTTACTGAAACTGTAGGCAAATTTGTCACACACAGTATGTTTCGAAAAAACTTGTATTGTTTCATAATTCTTATTCTTGCCTAGATTATTCAACCAAAATCATTTTTATGTTATTCTGTGTCCCAAATAAATGTGTAAACCAGATAATAAAGCTAATAAGGCTTGAAAAAGACTGCATGCATTTGACTACTGCTATCTAAATGTTTCTATACTTGCCTGCTTGAGTCATTTTATTAGCAAAGTACTATTCACTTCAATTAAACAGAGAACACATTTAGCACCTTGCACAGTTCTCAGGCATAACAATAATAGACACCAGGGGCACAATTCAAAAAGGCAATTATTTAGTAGTGGGATGTGTGCATGCATTGGGACTGCACAACTTCCCAGGCTTTGGACAGCACAATTCTCATTTCCTTCAGCACTTGCTTTAATAACTGCAAACATTTCTCTCTCGTCTTTGTAAAGATGTGACATCATCAAAATGAATGGAGAAAAAAAATCTCAAGTTCTAGTGTTTCCTACAATATATCTGTTTTTCCCTTGAATATTTAAAATATCCTGTGGCATCCCTCTGAAGTTCTTCTCACAGTTTAAGAGCCATGGGCTTAGAGGCTATTTTTTGTTTGATGTATTGGCCTTGATCAATATCAATGGTCCTATGATATGTGTCAGAAATGTTTTCATATGAAATAACGAAGTACACTGTGTCAACTTGGATTTTTCGTGGATCTTGATTTGCCACCAAACATAGATCTTTTTCCATGTTTCCCTTAGATTAAGTCTTGTACGTATATTAAAACCGTATATACTCATTGTTTCCTATTCTATTCTCATTAGTAGCTGACAAACCACAATGCACTCAACCACGGCATTACCTATAGTGATTTGAGGCATGTTTTCATTCATGAGAGATGATTCTTTACACAGCATTTCTCATTATTATCCAAATCAAAGATACTACAAAGTCCTTCACTAATTTAAAGGCTGTCACTCCACACTCTCAACTAATTTTAAGGAATCAGTACCTACAGGTCCTGTCGCTTTATTTCTGTCACCTTTGTTTTTTGAAATTAGAAGCTAGAATACACAAATGTATCTCTAGAGAGTCTCATGGGGATTTCTGGCATCCTTGTTAGGAGATAGGACTGAAGACTGGAATCATTTCAGAGTTGTCATGAGTGATATGTGTTAGTTATCAACTATTCTACTTTTAAGACATCCCTCAGGCCACAAATGTATTTGGAATAGTTCATTAGTAAACAGTCTTCTCAGGTAAATTCACAAAGAAGCTTTCTTTTCCCTAACTCACTCATACCTATTGGCTATTCCTTAGCCATATAAGTGGCAGGACTATGACTTCTTTCTGCTAGTTTTATAGAAGATGATTATTTGCTTCCATGTGACCCCTTGAGCAAGGTTACACTCTAGTGGGAGATTTTCCAAATGAACTTAACATATGAGGTTCAGGGTTACTTTGTAGTATCAGAGTTTTGGTTTTGTCCTTTTTAATCAGAAAATTTTAAAAAGTCAATCTGACGTAAACAGGACAACTATAGCAAAGTAGAATATTCTGTCTTGTGGAAAATAATAAGATAATAGTACAAACATATTATTAACATAAACCATTTTCCCTAAATGGTATAAAACCCCATCGTGCTATTGCATGCTAAATTATTTTATAATAGATTTTTTATAAACATCAAAAATATTTCAAGGGATGTTCATATACATCTATTTGCCAAAATTTTATTCTCAAATCTGTGTCTCAAGACAATCCTAGTAGTTGATTTTATAAATTATGGTTATAACCATCATCAGAGTTTTTAGATGATCCTAGAACATAGCACTTTGAAAATGTTATTTATTGTAATGTTTTCATTTAGTATCAGGTACCTTTTTTATAATATTAAGAACATGACTATTCTTATTTTACATAGATCATATTTTCATTATAAGCAATTCACATATGATAGACCCAACACTATAAGGGCCACATCACTTAGATCATAATGCATTTCTCTCACATTATAGCTCTTCTCCTCCCCCCAAAACCAAACCAAAACAAAACAAAAAAAAAATCAAGACACTAAAACTATATCTATGCATGTCCGTATTTGCCAAGGTACACTTTCATATTTACAAAGACTTAATAAATATTTTGAATAACTACAGTTCATATTTGGCACTGCTGCTTGCATCCTCTCAGAATTACATTACTCTCATACAAATTGTGTGAAATTTTCTGGTTATATAATCATTAGTCAAATTCCTTCTCAGTACCCTTTTCCATATAATAAAAGTCAGACACAATAAGAAGACAACAAAGATAATGCACAGTAAAACAAACAAAAATAGTATGCAATGATATATTAAATGTGCTATGACAGAAAAACATTCAGAACAAAAAGTTAAATGGTCAATTGAACTTTGTCAGAAAAATTTCCTTGGAATAATGTTGAAAACACACCAAAAGGCAGAGAAGAAAAAAAAGGATGTGTGAAGTGTGAGTGGCGAGAGGGGAACTGGACAACATCATGAACAAAACAACGATGGCATCGAAAGTGTTTTATGTGTGAATGGGACTTACTGCACTTTTGTATGAATGCGATCCTTGTTCAACTATGTGAGTTTCAAGGTCTGTGTGTGTATGTCAGGGGGAATATATCCTTGCTCCAGAAAAGCTAGGGAGGTAAGCCAGGGCCAGTTCATTGAGGACTTTTAATCATATGAGGAAACTGTAGTCTTGGGCTGGGAACCTATGCAAAAGCCTCAGATGGATTAGAGAAGCAACCTTTAAAATTACAACTACTGAACAGCTGCAATGTGTGGGACAAGTTACTTAACCTTCTTAAGCCTCATAATAAAGATAATAGTTCAATTTACAGGTGGTAGGAAGTTAATGATAAATCATAGACATTGATTAACTCAATGTCACATAAGTGTCTAGGAGAGAAGATGATGAGTACACCTGTTTAGAGGTGTACCATTTAAAATATGGTGATTAGTTAGATAAAGGTAATGAAATATAAAAAGTCTAGAACAGAAGGCAGAAGATTATACCATGCAGGCCAAATCTGGCTATCCACTTATTTTCATAAATAATATTTTATGGGAACAGAGCCATGGTCATTTTTTTTACCCATTATCTTTAGCTTGCTTCTAATTACAATGGCAGGAATTTAGAACTCCTGATGGAGATTTTATGATCCTCAAAACCTAAAAAATATACTCTCTGGCCATTTCAGTATAAAAATAAAGTTTGTTAATCCTAGCTAAGAATTGTAATTTATCGGGGACTTCTGGCCAAGATGGAGGTGTAGACAGACACACTGCATCTCCTTCCACAACTAAGAAGAAATACAACTACCTCAAGACTAGAAACAACCAAAAGTTCCAGAAAATCAAACTGCATGGAAGTCCAGCAAACAAAGATATAAAGAAGAAATACTCACCCAGACAGGTAGGAGGGGTGGAGCCAGGGCGAAGAGGATGTGGTGTGGTGGCAGCAGCAGCGGTAGCAGTGGCAGGCTGGCAGAAAATGCAGTCACACATTTTAAAAAGTCAGGAGGGACATGGTCCCAGCACTGGAGAAAATCAAGCCTCATTGTTTCTGACTGTGTAAACCACTGGGGGTTGGGGTAGAGGCAGAAACTGCCAGTCTCTCAGCAGAGTCTGCCTGTTTAAAGGGTCCCCAGGGTCCTAAAATGACTGCAGACTCACCCACTCTGGGAACAATGGCCAGGGCAGCAGCTAGAGGGGAGCCCGTCTGATGCAGAAGTGGGACAGGTGCCTGGAAAAGGGACAACTGCTGGGCAGGCAGCATTGTTCCCTCTCAGACCCCTCCCTCACATACAGCACCACAACGTGGTGAAACAGGTCACCCTGTACTGATGAATCCCTAAGGCTCCGCCCCTTATAATGTAATAGAAGCTACAGCTCTACCGAGGATGCAGATGCAAACACAGGAGCCTGTCAGAATGAGGAGACAGAGAAGTATGCCCAAAAGGGGGAATGGATCAAGGTTCCAGATGGAGAACTAAGCGACAAGGAGATAGCCAACCTAACAGATGTAGAATTCAAAACACTGGTGATAAAAATGCTCACAGGCTTGACAGATATGCGTGATGCTTCAGTATGGCAAGCGCATAAGGGAAGAAGTGAAGGCTATGCTAAGTGAAATGAAGGAAAATCCACACAAAACCAATGGTGAAGGGAAGGAAACTAGGGTTCAAATCAATCATTTGGAACATAAGGAAGAAAAACAGTCAACCAGTGAAGAATGAAGAAGCAAGAATTGAAAAAAATGAGGAAAACTTCCCAAATTTTGCGAAGGAGATGGACATACAGGTCCGGGAAGCACGGAGGGTCCCGGGCGAGCTGGACCCAGAGGGGACGACACCAGGACACATCATGATTGAGATGCCAAGGTGAAAGATAAAGACAGAGTCCTGGGAGCAGCAAGAGAGAGGCAAAGAGTTGCCTACGAGGGGGTGTCTATAGGACTATCAGCTGATTTCTCAGAGGACACTTTGCAGGCAAGAAGGGACTGGCAAGCAGTATTCAATGTGATGAAAATCAACCTACAACCAAGATTCTCTATCTAGCAAGGCTATCATTTGGAAGGGAAGGGCAGATGAAGTGCTTCCCAGACAAGGTGAAGCTAAAGGAGTTCATCATCACCAAGCCATTATTATATAAAATGTCAAAGGGACTTACTTAATAAAAAGAAGATCAAAACTATGAACACTAAAGTGACAACAAACTCACAACTATCAACAACTGAATCTAAAAAATAAAAACAAAACCCAACTAAGCAAACCAGAATAGGAACAGAATCATAGGTATGGGGATCTTTTGGAGGGTTATCAGCTGGGAGGGGGGAGAGTGACAAATGGGGAAATGATGCAGGGACTAGGAAGCATAATCAGTTGGTACAAAATAGTCAGGGGGATGTTAAGAATAATATAGGAAAGGGTGAAGCCAAAGAACTTATATGCATGACCCATGGACATGAACGAAGGGATGGGATTGGTGGAGGGAAGAGGAGTACTTGGCAGAAGGGAGCAAGGGAGAAAATTTGAACTACTGTAACAACATAATCAATAAAAGATACTTAAAAAAAGAATTGTAATTTATCATATTGGCAAATATTTTAAAATTCAAAACCTGATGTTCTTAATGATAAGCTCTAAGACCAGTTCCCATGCTTCTCACAATACCAGTTTGAAGCTTATCCACTCATAACAAGTCTCCATAAGGACTTTAAGTCTCAAAATTAACTTTGTTTGTTTTTCTCTGGTCTGTTTTCACAGAGAAAGAAGTGTGACTTAAGGTCTTCCAAGAAGGCCACTATAACCAAACACACATCTCCTCTGGTCAGTCTTTATAACACAATTCTATCCCTGAAGAGCCACAGAAATATTGTCTTCAAATTTCTACTCAAAATAAAACAAGCTTGAATATGCAAGCATAAGTAGGCACACTGTGCAGACTCCTGACTTCGAAAACAATTTATGGCTTAGAGGTGGGAAGAAAGAGAACAGAAAGAAAGAAGGAATGAGAAGGAGGCCGGAAGGAATTGTGGACAGTGAAAAAAAGGGATGTGGGAGTGAGAGAAAGAAACTCTGGGAACATGATTAGAGACCAGGAAGAAGAGCAGAGAAAGGGAAAAGCATGGGATCTGGAAAAGGACCTGGGATAGAAAAATTTCCTACTCATTTATATGCCTTAGTTTATTACCTCTTGTTTCATAGCCACCAGTAATTCAGTTGTTGGAGAAAAGAAAGGTGAAATTTATTCTCTCTCACCTCCAAATAGCTAATATTTGCCTTTTCAATGATATTTCTAATAATCCAATTTATCCAATGCTCCTATATAAAATTTTAGACCCATGTTAGAAAAATTGGAGTCATCCTACCTCTCAGAATATCACATCCCCGGGCCAACACTTAAGCAAGAAAAATGCATGACAACAGCGTCTACTAATGAAGAGTGATGGCAATGAAAATGGAGAGTGGCATGATGGGCTGTGGATTCAGAGAAAGTTGAGTGTTTACGTGGGCCCACCTTAAGCAAGTTACTCCTGTCCTCCAGGCTTCAGCATTTTCATACATAAGATAAGGATACCAATCCCTCACATGGTGGCTGTGACAACATACATCAGACAATACATATTCTCATACAAAAACATAGAGTCAGGTGTCTGGCATGTATTATGTGTTGAACAGACTGCAGGTGGTACTAACATTATTATAATTATTGTTATTAATAATAAATTGCTAAATATCTGGCAGAAAAAAAAAGGCTAGCAGATCCTGGCCAGGATACTTGTATATTCTTTGAGTTGAGGGGGAAAAATGAGAGTGCAGGCTTTGGAACCGAATGGATGTGCATTGTTCAATATCCCCTTGGAATCAACACTGCCCCCTCAATCCACAGGAGCCTGCGCTTGTCTAAACCTGGATGGTATAAGACAATACCAATTTTCTTATAAAAAGCTGATGGAGCAGTGGTCTACTTAGGACCTATAGTAAGTACCCTAAAGAGAGATGTATTCTGGACAGGAATAGTACACTAAGAAGTAATAAATTTGGTGCGCAGGAGGATAGGAGTTTGAGGTGGCCAGGAGAGTAGAATTTTCTTTGCTCTGCAGGTTTTCCCATTTAAGCAGTTCATGTGACATCCTAGAAATTTGCACCTTTGTAGAGATACAGCAAATGGAAAAATGTTAGTTTCCAAATCTGTCCCCCTCTGAGGAACTCTCCTGCTGTGCTTAAGCTGACTGTTTATTTTAGGGCTCATTTACTATTTCATTTTCAGAAGAGTTTTCAATATGAACAATGACAAAGTTGCTTTAATTTTATTTGTTTTTAACTTATTCATGAATAAATACAATTTCTGAAAGCTGCAGGATACAAAAACAGAATAAACATGAAAACTGTGTTCAGGTTTCAATAAAGAATTTACATGTTTAGAAATTTAGGTTAGTAAAAGGTTCGACCTATTTCCAAGTATCTCCATGTGTTATTTTATCATCTCATCAAATCCTTACTACATTAGTAACCCTACTTTACTAAAGGAAGGATTTGTTGTACCTGGATTTGTGATTATCCTAGAATTTTGACAAGTTAGTCAAGGAAAGGAAATTAAAAATCAGAGTTTTTCATTGCCAGGTGGTTGATTAGCTCCTAAGACAACATAACTTATGCTATAATCACCGTTCAAACTTAGAAACTTACTATCTTAAGAGCATAGAAAAATCATGCAAATAGAACTAACAAGGAAAGACTGAAAGGTTTTTTGAGATCAAGTATTCAGGTCTGTGGACACTTACTCAGGTGGAGGCAGGGCGAATTGGCATCTATCTCATAAAATGATACATTTAGGATGAAGAAAAGGAATATAAAATAAAATAATTCTAGGTTGTTTATAACCATTTATTCCATTTGGACTAAGAAGTATAAATGAAGGTAGCGTCCACTGGTTTAAAGGTGGATTCAGTAGGTGCAATATGATACTAAGTGATCAAAGACCAAGTCCGTACAGGTCCACTGAACTCTTGGTAGAAGTCAGTAACACCACAAAACCTTGGTTTGTTTCATAAAAATAAGCAGCAGCCAAAAGGGACAGAATACAAAGAATGGCTGATTTAGTGGAAAGGGGGAGTCAAAAGCTGAAAGACAACTGTCTGTAGTAATAATTTGGAGAGATTTTGGTTGTGGTCACCTGGATGGTGACTTGACTGGGTTCTCTTAGTGGGCTACTAATTTCTACCTAGAAACAAAGCAAAATAAATGCCTTTTCTCTAATCTTTCATTTTCACTTGAAAGTGATTAATCTGCTTAAGAAAATGAAGACTTGAATCTTCTTCTACAGACTTGGAAAGTTTATTAAATCCTCTTTAGTATCAAAGATTCAAAGTCTCCCAGCAGATTTTCTCACCTGAAACTTGTTATTTCAGAAAGAAAAAAAAAAAACAAAAAACAAATCCTATATAAAGAAGGAAAAAAAAAGAAAAAAAAGCTAATCTGCATTTATTTAATCTCTTTCTCTCCATGGATAAACCAGTTCTTAGTCTTATATTTGGGAGAGCAAAACACATCTAAAAATAAGACAAAGATCACAGTTATTTGGAACCAAACTTTGTGCCCTCAGCACTCCTGGAAAATGGATGAATAAGAAAGACAAATTACACCCAATATCTTTAATATCTGTCTGTATAATGATTCTATTCCCATGAAAATTAGACACAGTAGGGGTCTTTTGAGAATGACAATGAATTTAGAAGAATCATTGGCCTCCTAGGATCCAACATTTTAGGTTTTTATCTTGTTGTGAACCATGTATAGCAGAGTAGAGACCTGACATGGGTGGCATATCTCTTAGCCTTCTATTAGACATGCTCCCTATTATTTAGTCCAGATTATTGTTATGAATCCAGGGTCCTAGATTGGAAGTCCAACCACAGTAAATATTGAATGTGCTGCAATAAATAGAAAAAAAAAAGAATAAATACAGTTTCAGAGAAAACTGAATGAGATTAACATAACTTCACGAAGTCAAAATTTTGTTAGATAAAAATTTGCCTTTAGAAGTTTTAGGCTTTTTAGTCACAAGAATCCAGGTATAATGTAAGAAATGTAGTCAATATCAACACTGAATGTAGGATCTCTTTAGTGAATAAAAACTATTTTTCTTAGAACATACTTAGGTTTTTCTTAATGAAACTTTTCATTTCTAGATAATTGTAGATGCACATGCAGTTTTAAGAAATAAAGCAAAGAGATCCTAAGTACCTGGTATCCATATTTCCCCAATGGCCACATCTTGCAAAATTATGGCATAAAATCAGAACTAGGATATTGACATTGATAAAATCCACTGATCATATTAGAGTTAGTCTGTGTTACATGAA
This sequence comes from Furipterus horrens, assembly GCF_987537825.1. NCBI lineage: Eukaryota > Metazoa > Chordata > Mammalia > Chiroptera > Furipteridae > Furipterus > Furipterus horrens. The sequence goes on from NW_028327176.1 coordinate 174,873,594, forward strand.
CTCTTTTGTATGTGTGTGTGGGGGGGGCAGGGTGTATTTAGTGCTATACAATTTTATCACAGTCAAGATGCAGACATATTCCATCACCAAGAGTTTCCCTTGTACTACACATTTGTATGGTTTAAATTAAACTGAAAAAAGGAAAATAAGCCTATATAAAAGATTAAATCTCATAGTAAGAATAAGTACATATTAAGGAGAAAGTGAAATATTCATAAATATGAACTGTCATTAAAGATTAGATATCTAGATAGTCCTTGCTGGTTATTAGTAGGGCATACAAGGTGATTAAGGAGAGAAAACACTTACAAATCAATGTTTTTAAAATATATTTTACACAGCATAAAATGCATTCACTTGACCTTATACAGGTTAATGAGTTCTGACAAATATACATACCCATATAACTACCATAAAACCAAGATGTAGAACACATCCATGACCTGAGGCAACTATTGATATGATTTATATCACTTTAGATTTGTTTTATATATACTAGAATTTCTTTTAAATTGAGTCACATGATCTATCATTATTTTGTAGATATCTTTAGCCCATAATAAATTTTTTTAATATATCTTATCTCATAATAATCTTTTTAAACATTTACCCCTATTGTTATATGTATCAATAACTTATTTTTTATATTTGTGAGATGTATTCTATTATATTCATATGCCACGATTTGTTATCTACTTACCTGCTAGTATTTATTTAGGTAATTTGTATTTGTTGGCCATTATTTAAAAATTTGTCATGAACATTTGTATACAAAGTGTGTGTGGTGGACATTCATTTTCACAGAGGGTATAAATATTTAGACTATGGAAATATGGTAAATAGGTGCATTACTTTTAAAGATACTGGAATGAGAGTTCCAGTTTCTCTACATCTTTGCCAACACTTGGATTTGTCACTTTAAAAAAGATTTTAGTCTGGGTGAGTAGATGCAGCTCATTTTTTGCTTTAATTTATATTTCCCTGTTAATGACTATCAGCATCTTTTTATGCAGTTAGTGACCATATGTGTTCTCTTCTTTGGTGAAGTGTTTTGTGCCAGCCCCTTGTAACATGATTGCTCAAATCTTTTATTCATTTTTTAAACTGAGTTGTATATTTTCTTATCTTGAGTTATAATAATTGTTCAAATATTTTGATGTAAAATGTTTTCTATTTAAAAAATATCTTTAAAAGATAATTTATTCTTAAAAGACAAAAAATGCAAATGTATATTGGAATTTATAACAGATGTGGCAATAAAATTTATGCTAATAACAGCTAAACAGATGAGAGGTAAAAATTAAAGTGTATTATCATACAGATTTTATCATTTATGTAAAGAGGTCTAAAATTACTTGAAACTAGTCTGCATATTGTATGATTCCATTTATATGACATGTCCAGAAAATCAATACTACAGAGACATAAAGCAAACCATGGTGGCTTCAGCTAGGGGAGGGGAATTGGAAGAAGGAATTGATTGCTAATATGATTAAAGGGCCTCTTTGAGCAATGGCAATGTTCTAAAACAAGATTGTGGTGATGTAAGCTATTGGCACTATATTAGGTTTGGGCAGAAGTGGCAATTATTAGACTTTACATGTGTATTTTTGGTTCTTCTCCTTTTGAGCACTTTGTAGGATTTTTTCCCCCTGCCTCTCACAATTAAGTGAGGCCATGTGACTTTCACTGGCCAATGGCATGGTATGTGCCTACCCCTAAAGGAAAGCTTTAAGGACCAGTGCAGCAAGCAATCACATTGCAGATGGCCACCCTGCTGTGTTACTGAATGAGGAGAGGCAGACTCAGTGAGTGGGGTGGAGGGAGGGTGTAGAACCTCGGTCAATCCTCAATGGACAGGCAGTAAAAACAAGAAATAAACTTTGTTACAAAAATTTACTCTTTTGATGTTGTTTATTCCTGCAGCATGGTCTCACCTCTTTGAATATATAGTAGGTATGTTCATGAGTGCTCATTAGATTATTAAAAACAAATGGATAAGTAAAAAAAATATTCCTTTTAGTTTACTAGCCTGTCATAACAAAATACCAGAAACTGAATGGCTTAAACAACAGAAAGAACAGATATGCATAACCCATAGACACAGACAACAGTGTGGTGACAGCCAGAGTGAAGGGGAGTTGGGGGCTAGATGGAGCTGGACAAAGGAGGAGGGATGGGGACATCTGTAAAAGTGTCGATGATAAATACAATTTAAATATATGTATTGTCTCAAAGTTTTAACAGCGGAAGTTTGAGATCGAGGTATCAGAAAGATTTTCTTTTTTTCCTGGGACCTGTAGGGAAGAATCTGGCCTCCTGGTGTTCTGCTGGAAATCTTTGGTATCCCTTAGCATAAAGAAGCATCACTCCAATTTCCACCTTTAGCTTCGGGTGGCATTCTCCTTGTGTATATGTCTGTCTCCAAATTTCTCCAATCATATTGCACTAGGTGCTCACCTTACCTCTTATATAATTCCATCTGTAATGACTTTTCAAATAAGGTCACGTTCTGAGGTACTCGTGGTTATGACTTCAACATGTGAATTTTGGAGCTACATAAATTCAATCCAGAACAAAATCCAAAGAATACAATACAGACATATATGGAACAATGAAAACGGGTCCTTGTCAACCAAGAATTATGGTTACTCCATTTTTCTCTTTCTACCTCCTTCTCATAGATAGCATTAGATTTCTTCTGTAGCTTATAGCTAATAAAGAAAACATATATAGTAGCATATTTAATATAGTTTGGAACCTGGAACTATAATAATACTCTTGCTAATATAGTGTCTTGTATTAAGGCATTATACCTGGATTATAAACTTTAGAAAGGTAGCATTTTGGAAATTTCCTTGTGTGTTCTTTAGTTCTGGATCAAAGACTGGTTGCATAATATCTTCATGGGTGTTTTTAAAAACTGTGGAAAAGTAGTACCTCTGGGAATTTGAGAATGGGGGTGATTCTGAGCTGTTTTAGTGACAGCACCTGCTGGGGGCATCACATCTGTTCTTGCATATAACCCCTCTGATTTGGGTCAGAGTATGATGAGCAAGGAGGAGGGGAAATTTTAGAATATGAGTTTTAAACTGATGTAATTATACCACTGGAAGGATTTAATTTTTAAACTTTCATTTCTTCTGTCAAAGGTAGGGCTTGGGGATTGGTGAGCTTGCTTAAAAAACACAGCTGAGCAGAATTCAAGGAGGAAAAAAAAATGTAGAATAATTAGCACAACAGTGCGTAATGTGGCCTTATTGGGATTTTTTTAGAATTAGTTTAGAAGTTCTGGAGGTACTATGGGTAAGCAAAAATATGGGGAGTCCATGTTTGTCAGAACTACTGTGAGATGTTCATAGAGGTGCAGCAGCAAGGATCTGGAAAGTGTCATTAAAAGTCCAGTCAGTGCTTTTCTGATTGCCTTCATTTTCCCCCTAAAATGGGTAATCAGAGCTCTGATTCACAAAAGACAGCACTATAACCACATAGTGTTGCAGGCACTAAGAAACTCTGAGACGAGGTCTAAAAATATCCCTATCATCCGCTTTCCTTTGCATGGTACTGTCAAAGATAGCAGGTGTTGATCTAAATAAGTCCCATTACAGGAGCAGGACTGGGCCTGTTCATGTCAAGGGTAATTTTCAAACAGCTTTAAAGATCTAGAAAAACCACACACACACACACACACACACACACACACACACACTAATAAACCTGGTGTTTAGGCAGTCGTTTACAAGATTAATTGGAAAAATCTTTCTAAACCTCTTCTCTCCAGAAATGTAGAGAAGTGTGGTATTATTTGGGAACTCCATCCTTGCTTGTCAATTTGGCAGCTGTCTTCAGGCTGCTGTGTGGCCTGAGATAAACAGCTGAGTATAGGTATTGGGCCAACTTACCCCTCTCAGGCTCTATTCCCACCCTTCCCTTCCCTCTTGCTTTGCCCCACCCAGATCCTAGGCAAGTGCCCAACGTTCCTCCCATCAGACTGGTGAGAGCCAAAGGCACACAATGGTTTTGGAAGTTCTATGGAAACAGATAAAACAAACTTCACAACCCTTATTATTTCAAGGATCTCTTGAGGCCATCCTAGAAGAGATATTAATATAATTTACGTGGGGTCCACCTCAACTTGTTCATGATCTAAATGGAATTTTGGATTAAGCTCAGTAAAGTATTAAAGTGTTATTTTGCTTGTCTTGATCCCCTGCATATGAACCTCCCTCAGGAGTTGGGGTGGCAGATTTGCTTATTTTGGGCAGAATTCAGGCATTACTGCCTTATTAAGCCAATTACCACCATTAAATTCACATGTAGCTCTTATTACCAAGACAATTTAATCCCAATTTCTAATATTCACCTTTAAGTGTTTTAAAAGTAATTAAAAAAATTCAATATGTGTCAGGCAACAACTTACTCTCAATTTTAGGTGACAATGCCAGTAACAAAACTTCTACAAATTGAGTTCAGTAACCATGTCCTCATTTCCTATGGTTCAAGGAAAGAATTTCCTTTAAAAATAAAACCAGGCCAAAAATTAGAAATAGAGAGGATTTTAGTAATTGCTTATTTTGCATTACTATTATACAGGATATTATTTTTGTCATTGTTAGTAAAGGAGTACTACAAATTTAAAATAAAATTAGCAATTACTCATTGCTCATTACTTCTTTATAGACTTATAGTTTTATTTTAAATATAGGGCAACACATTCTCACTGACTTTATGAGTTGGAGATATGATTTCCAAAGTATAAAATATTGATGATTGAAGTCTTTTTTATTTTAAGTTTCAATACTATTTTAAGCAACTAAGTTACAGTGGCTGTGTGTACCTTAAGAACTCACAGTGACTCAAAAATTTGTGTCCAAATATATCGACTTGGTAATAAACCACTACTGAATTTCAATTGCAGTAATTTTTTTTTCTTTTGAAGCTACAGTGGATGGTAGTTTCTAATCCCGTTATCCTTCAAATGCCACATAAATAAAATGCAAGATGATGTCTTTAAAATTTTAAATGCAACTTTATATGTAATGTATTATCCCAAAATATTTTACATATCTTCTTTCGTGATGGTGTGCCTAATATATAATCATAAAATTTTACATATTTTTAGTTTCAAGTGTTTCATTACAATGAAAATAAAACATTTCAGAATTTAAGTTATGTATATGTAAATATTATATGTAATTTTACATAATAAAAATATAATTGTACTAGAAATTGAAATGTCCATTTTCTCTTTCATCATTACTATGTCTTTAAAATTGTGCAAGGTACTAACCCCGAAGTTCTTAACCTTTTGGCTTCAGGGCCTATTCTACGATCTTAAAATTATAGATGATCCAGAAAAGCTTTTGTTAACTGAAATTAAGACTGAGAAATTAAATATATGTGTACTATCAATTCATCTTAGAAATAAAAATATGTTACAAATAAATGTAAAACATTTTATGAAAGTGATTGTATTTTCAAAATTAAAATATTTAGTAGGAAGAGTAACGTTGTGTTGCTTGTTTTCAAATAACTTAAATGCACACCTTAAAGAGGAGGAAGATTCTCATCATTATCTCGTATTTCATAAGCTATCACAATGGCGGTTTCCCCAAACATTAGGTATATTCTGAAATACTCCATTGTACATTCAGAGGAGAATCATGGAAAAATACAAATAATGTATAGCTATTATTATGAAATAGTTTTGACCCCTTTGATCTCTTAACAGGACTTAAGGCCCAAAAGGCCCCTGGACCTCACTTTGAAACCTTTGGCCTGAATCTACTCTGTCAACATATTTTTCTTTGCACAGGAAGGCATTTAACATGATAACAGAATTTTTCTGTTCTCTTATGGAGTTAATTACTTTTCCTTAAGGTAAGTAAAACATATCCATAATTTTTTTTTTTTACTTTTTCACTCACTCCTCCATATACGTTTTTCAGAAACTATCCTGGTTGCTGGAGAGAAAAGGGTGACTAAGATATTGCACTTGTCTCGTTGAGCCAATGTTTGGAGGTTTTGATCCCCCTACAGCCACGCATGAAAAGGAGCCATCTGCAGGCTATCTGCAGGGAGAAAATAACTCTATTAGTCTGGGATAGGACTAGAAAGGTCTAGCACTTCTGCAGTTGGGCTCACACAACAGTGTCCTTGTTTGCCCTATGACTGCCTCTTTCATAAACCCACTAAACACTGTGGTGACTAAGGACAGGGACTGGTGGATATCAGCTGTCCATACCATCCTGACTATTTGGTTGTTAAATGCACCTTCTCCAGTGGATGTTCCCAGTAAGCATTCATCTTTGTACCTTACATTTTGTACCCACTCCCAGAGAGCTAACAACATGCCTTTTCCCCAGACATTCTGTTTCCAAGCTTCTAAACTTGCTCCTTCCAGGCCAGTCTCAGTTACCAAGTTACTGCACCACAGCTCCAGATCCACCCTTCTTTGCTCTTCTTTGTAATAGTCAAGCTGGATTCTGTAAATATTTATTTTCCCTTTGCCAGCAATACATTAAGATTTGTCAGTGGGGGGCTCTTCTGGGGCCCCACAGAAGGAAGAGGCTCCCCTTCCTGGTTCTAGTGGGCTAGCTTCCTTTTTGATTTTGTGTTCCATGGTAGTCAGCAGTATGTGACACACCCAGAGGTATTCACCTTCCCAGGGATACTCATTGGACTTTGCCAGCACCCTGCGGACAGCTTCCCAGCCAGTTTAATCAGCACCCCACTGGGTGGCTTCTTAGCAAATTTGCCAGCATTCCAGAGGGCAAATTTCAGCCACAGCCTGACACCCTGGCCAGTTTCCCAAGGAGTCTCATTGGCTTTCCAATGGACAATTTCCTCTGTGGCAATTCAGACAATTTCTGCCCCATCGAATGAGTCTCTGCTACATTCTTTCCAATGAAGTCTAGGAGCAAATCCCAGCCTTCCCATAGAGTTCTTCCAAGTTTGTGCCTTCCTTGGTTGGTCTACCTCAGCCCTAGAGGTGGTGGCTGCCTTTGGAATCTTCTGTTCCAGAGTTTAACTATATCCCCTCAGTGGTCAATATATTACTCGTGAATAATAAGTTTTATTTTTATCAAAATTCCCTGTTCAAATTAATGGTGTGCTTTTAGTCTTCTCTCTTTTGACCCTGACTGAAGCAACTCCCCCCTGACTATCCAGCCAATTTATTCACTACTATCAATAGGTCTATGTATATCATTTCTATGGGCCATTTTTCTCTTTAAGCTAAGAGAATGATCAAATGCACTGCCGGAAGCTCAACACACTAAAAAGGATTTTTCTTCACCGTTTCCTTTCAGAACCATCCCTAAAGTAGCACAGTAGGAATCCATTTTTTTACTTCAGCTGATTATAGCCTTGAATGGCTCAAGCTTGGGCTTTTTCCTCCTCCATCAGCTCATGATAAGTGGCACCTATGTGAAAATGGCACAGGTTTCATGAGAGGCATTGATACAAAAGTTATAGGTGACCCAGGAGCCTCTAGACCAATTGTTTCTGCAGCTTGTTTTGCCCTTAAGCATTGCCCGAGAAATGAAACTTCTATTTTATAATTGTTTGCTCTCGAGCCTGGTCAAACTTACAATTTAACAAGCCTGACAGCAAACTGATGGTAATTATAACCACATGGGCCCTTAAAGTGCCATGGTCAAAGGTTGTGTTTCTAGCAGGGCCCAGGCATTTGTTTTTCTAATTGTGAACAGTTCTCTGTTAAAGATGTCCTGGCCTTGCTCCAGAATCTTAGAGGCTTGTATGGTGGCACCTCTACTGTCCTTTGCCAGAGGTTCTGCACATCTTTCTCAAACATGGATAACTTTAGTAACAGGACCTGCTGGTCTGTGTGTCCCATGAGAGCGCTACCTGTACTGTAGCCTAGACCTGTAGCAGAACCATTTCCTGCTGTGGGCAAACTCAAACAATGCAGTCTTCAAGGCTGCCTGGTAAAAGGATCAAAGTAAGAGTATCAGGTGCGGAAGATGCTGTTTGCCACCTTCAAATGGCAGAACAAGTTGCTCTGCTTTTTCTCTTGATAGAAAGAGTTGCAAGGTAACCTGGGAGTAGATGTCCCAGCATGCTCTAGATGATAGGACTTCGAAATATTTCCTGACGTGGTGAGTCCCTGACTTTGGTGTTTTTTTCTCCCTCCCTCTAGTGCACATGTATCTTATGAGAGTATCTAGGGTACTTAGCAATTCTTGATCATGAGTAATGATTATAATAATAGCACTAATATAGTAAACAAAGGTGATATTTTCAGGTGTCTAGATTGTCCAATTCCTGTTGGACTGCACTGTGTCAGGGCTTGGAACGAGTGTTTATGATTGTCTGTCCTGGTGAATGTGAACTCCTAATGATTCGTCTCCTGATGGCAATAGAAAAGAATACATTCTCCTTATCAAGAGCTGTACAGTATACCATACACTAGAGGCTGTTTTAATCTATACTAGAAAAGATTCTATATCTGGAAATGTGACTATTTGGGGCTACCAATTAATTAACTTTTTGACAGTTCATTTTTTCAAAGATAAACTGATAAGGTAAATAGACATAATGTGGACCACACTCTCTGCATCTTTATGTCTTAGGGAAGCAATGATCTCTCTCATTGATAATAGATAGTGTTTTTGGTTATTTATAGGAATCAGCCTAAGAGATATCTATCTATCTTTTGCTACTACAATAGTTATTATTCTACAGGTCAAAGGACAAATGTGTGGGTCTTGCCAACTGCTATGTATGTCCTTTTAACTTGCACATGTTGGGCTAAAAAATGACTACTGGATAGGTCTGTATTTAGCTTTCCCTGCTTCCACAATGAGATGGGCAAGGGCCATTTCTCCTTCCATTATCTGATCCTCAGTTAATAAAAAAATTCTTATGGGAGGCATTATAAGGATACCACAAAGTGCTGTATAAGCACCAATGCAGACTCCATATTCAACAACCTTTGAAAAATCTGGGTCTTCACCTTTCCCTATTGTAGAAGTACTTTACATATGGCTGTAGTTTTGTTCAGGAAGGACTGAAGAAATTGCTACCATGGTGTTGCAGGTCGGTCATTCCTTTTACCAGTGAGTTTTGTTTTGGAGAATTGCCGCAGTTCTGAAAACTGGGTAAGGAATCGAGATGGAGCGCTGACTTCAGCCTTCTCATCATCCAGTATGCTCAAGTTCTAGCAGAGCACCCTAGCAGGTCAAAATCTCCATTTCAGACACTGTGTAGCGCTCTGCTGGAGATGGCACAGTCTTACTCCTGGACTTGAGGAAGACAACGATTATTATCTGTAAGGTGCTGTTTCGTCTGAAGACTGCATAGCCTTCAAGCAACGCGAGGGATGAGTCTCTATCTTCCAATGGGGGAGGGCATACTGCCTTTGCTGGCCAAGGGTGTTCCAGAGAACCTGCAGGACCAGAGCTATCAGGATGTCCTCATCTCAAATTTCAGGGCTTCACACCCTCTCTATCAGGGTCCCAATGTGGGCCTAGGTTTTTAGACTGAGAGCTCAGCCTTCTTTGAAAGTTTGCCAAAGTTAGGAGTTAGATCCTATGCCACGACTGCAGCTCTGGAAGTTCTCTGACTGCATGAGATGAGTTCCTCCTTAAGTGCTGGCAAGAACGCTTGCCACGTCTTATGTTTTGTTTTAAAATAATAATTGATGAAGCAAAATTACCGTTCAATAGAACTGAGACTGTCATTTTGTCTTTTTAAGTATCAATGGCATGTAACAATAGTATTCAAATCCCGTATTCCTCTTAATTACTATTTGGGGAAGGGGAAAGAGAAGAAAGGGGAAGAGTATATCACTTCAAGCAAAGAATTACCAGATAAAACTCTGGACCCTAGTTACATTAAAATTTTAGATAGTGAATAATTTAATGGTGCAAGTATGTCTCAGGTATTTTGTAAGATGTACTTATACTAAAAAGTATATGTTGTTTATCTGGAGGTCAAATCTAACTGTGTCTAACTGTGTCTTACATTTTTATTTGCTAAATCTGGCAAAAAAGAAACAAACAAACAAGCAAAACACACACACACAAACACAGGTCAGGCAGCTCCTGTTTGGTGAAGAGGTACTGGGGGAGGAAGCACCTAAGATGTTCGCTGCTACAACACTCACAACAGGTGAAGGATCCTGACGCAGCCACTCAAGAAAACAGAACGAGGTGCCAACGGATCTCATATGATATCTTCTTTAGTGTTGGTATGCAATCTGTTTGCTAAAAGAAAAGTGGGGATCCTGGATTTTGGCACAAAATACATGCTTAAAAAGAAGAAAATTAAAATAAAATGTGACAAAATAGAAGTAAGGAATTGTGCTAAACCTTTAATTCAAGGTTAATTAATGCTTGAAGAGGTCACATAAACTAGTCTAACTAAATTCTTATGTTTTCATACTGCTCGTTAATCTGTTGGTTTTCAGTTTCAGATATCTCACTCTCACTAGCATTGCAAGCCCTGGCCACATAGCTCAGCTGGTTAGAGTGTCATCCTGCTTTGCCAAGATTGCAGTTCGATACCCAGTCAGGGCATATACAAGAGTCAACCAATGAATGTGTAAGTGAAACAACAAATGAATGTGTTGGGGTTTTTTGGTTTGTTTTTTGTTTTGTCCTGTTTTTTTGCTCTCTCTCTATTCCTCTCTCTCTTTGTGAAATCAATTAAAAAACAACAACTAAGGTGGAGGTGCCTCACACACCCTAGGCTCGGTTGGAAGTTGCCCTGTCCAGCAGAGGCTTCATGACCACAGCAGAACAAACTTTTACCCAAGACATTTCACTATGTCTGGGGGAAGGAAGGTGACTGCCCTCTCTAGTGGAGAATAGCAATTAGACCTTCTTCCCTCATGCCTTTTATTGAGGAGGAAACACATGAGAGATACAAGGTCAAGATTCATGAATCATCAGTAGCTTGGAGGCGTTAGGATTACAGCTGACAGTAACAGATTACATGTACTAGTACATAGGGTACGGTGACCAGTCTGTGTCAGGGTGTATCAAACATCTTGATGCCATACTAGCATTAGGTGCAAGGTTTCATACATTCTTTGTTAGAGATTGTTTATGTTACACTAATGATAAAGAAAGCAGAGCAAGTTCTAAAGCATAATAAGCATTCTTTAAATCTAATTCCCACGGAAACGCTCTGAGTGGTTTTCGGTTATGTTTCACACACAGCCTTATGTTGAGACTTAAAGACAAGCACAGCCGGAATGCCGGCAGGTCATGCTCAGGCCGGGGCTACAATTCCCTAAACCATGAGGAGTGGTTCCCTACAAACAACAATGCGCATTTAAGAAAGTGAATTTATTGTAATCCAACACAGGTTAGAACTCCTGAAGTTAGGATTTTGTGTAGTAGGAATGTCCTTGGGCCTCAGAAATAATTAGAACTAGCCCCTAAGCACATTTGCCTCTCTTGTTCCATTTTTTTCTTCTCTTTCCCCTTCTCTCAGGACAAACTGATCTCCAATAAAGACTAATTCATCTTGACTCAATCATGGCTACAATCCTGCTCTCACTCCCCTACTCCCACTGGAACTTGGTGGATATAGTGGTAGGTGTCAGCAGTTCCTGTGAAGAGAAAGCAGGGGTACTGGACCAAGAGAAATCAATAGATGTCTTCTGCAATCTTCACTAAATAAACAACAAAAATGATGGAAAAGATATGTTGAATTAGAACAGTTAGAATACAAAAATTGAAGTACATGAGAGCCAAGTATTTTTCTCCTTTCTTCATGACAGAGTGCAGACAGGAAAAAAAATATATATATATATATATATATATAAATATTATTGACAATGAAAGTTTTTGTACTTTTCCTTAATGTAATGTTACCCTGATTATCTTGCAAAACATCCTTAAGGGAAACATGTTAATTTCTAAATTATACAAAAATGTTTTAAACTGAAAGAGCAAGTTAATTTAAAATCTAGAACATCAAACACTGTGAATCTTCTAAAACAAAGTAAAGGATATTGTTATGTCAATTTAAAAAAACCACAACTTCCGGCCAAGATGGAGGCTTAGACGGACACGCTAGGTCTCCCTCTACAACTAGAGAGGAATACAACTACTTCAAAACAAAGGATAACTAGAAATTCCAGAAAATAAAACTACACGGAAGCCCAACATATGAAGTTATAAACCAGCAGTGCCATTTGGGCAGGTAAGAGTTAAAGAGGGCAGCGCTGTTTGCGGTCAGCGGCGGGGCGGCGAGGAATCCCGGCTGCGGTCAAGCCCCTGGCGGTGCGCGACCCCGGCGCTGGGGAGAGCGGCCGCCGCATCGCCTTGAACAGTGAGGCCCAGGGGGGCGGGAGGACGGATCCCGGTCTCCTAGCGGAATAACTGTGTGAATCCATCTTGGACCCCCGCCCCCAAAGAAAGCACCACAGGGCTGCGAAATAGGTCGCGGACAGGCGCCGGTCGCTGAATTGTGACGCGTACACAGGCACTGCCCCTTACAGCCGGCCCAAGAAAACAAAACGCATCTGTCAAAATGAGGCAGACAACTATAGAAATCCCGGTGGCACAGCTCACCAGGCAACAGATAGAGAACCTGACAGATGAACAGATAAGAAACCTGTCAGAGGCTCAGTTCTGGGCCATTGTTATCAGGTGGCTTACAGAATTCACAAAAGAGCAGGAAAAAGATAAGAAAGAAGCGAAAAACATTCATAAGGAAAGGAACAAAACCACATACGAGACACATGGTGAGGAAAAAAAATCCAGAGTTCATTTCAACAAACTGGAATATGGAGAAGGAACAAGCAGTCAACCAATGCAGAGAGAGGAAATGGGAAGCAACAATGAGAGGATCAGAAACCTCTGGGACAGCTATAAAAGGCCCAACATAAGAATCATTGGTTTGCCAGAGAGCAAGGAAGATGAACTAGAACTTGAAAAATTGAGTGAAAATATAATAAAGGAGAACTTCCAAGACTTGGGGAAGGGAATAGACTTGCAGGTCCAGGAAGCAAGGAGAGTTCCCAAGAGACTGGACCCAGGGAGAACCACTCCAAGACACATTATAATCAAAATGTCAAAAATTAAAGATAAAGAGAGAATCTTAAAAGCAGCAAGAGAGAAGAAAAGAATTATGTACAAAGGGGTCCCAATTAGACTATCAGCTGACTTCTCAAGAGAGACCCTACAGGCAAGAAGGGACTGGCAAGAAATATTCAAAGTAATGAAAATCCAAAACCTACAACCACGAATACTCTATCCAGCGAAATTGTCATTCAGAATAGAAGGACAGAGAAAGTGTTTCCAGGACAAAATAAAACTGAAAGAGTTCATTAGATCCAAACCACTGTTATATGAGATGTTAAAGGGACTGGTTTAAAAAACAGAAGCTAGGGAGATGAAACAAAGGCAAACTAAACAGGCAACGAGAGTGGAAAAGGAACTGTGGGTACGGGAAGCATATTGGGGGGAGGTCAACAGGGAGGGGGAGTGGGGAGAAGGAGGGAGATGATATAGGAATTGGGGATCATGGTAGGAGGGAATGGAATAGACGGAGAGAGGTTGGGAGGAACTGTATGCACAACTAATGGACATAATCTAAAAGGGGGGGACAACTGGAGGGAGGGGGGCCACCGGGTGGAGGGGAGCAGAGGGAAGGGAAATTGGCACAAATGTAATATTTTAATCAATAAAACACATTAAATCTGAAAAAAATAAAATAAAATAAAATTTTTACTGTTACTCAGTAAAAAAAATAAAATAAAATAAAAAATAAAAAATAAAAAAACCACAAAAGAGCCCTGGCTGGTGTGACTCAGTGGATTGAGTGTCGGCCTGCAAACCAGAGGGTTGCTGGTTGGATTCCCAGTCAGGGCACATGCCTGGGTTGCGGGCCAGGTCCCCAGTTGGGGGTGTGCGAAAGGCAACCACACATTGATGTTTCTCTCCCTCTTCCCCTCTCTTCCGCTCTAAAAATGAATAAAATTAAAAAATCTTTAAAATAATATAGAAGAATGGCCTTTGTTCTCAGAGTAAGAGTAACATGCAAATACAATGAATGATGTTATCATTAAACTTTAATTTCTAACAGTGACTAAATGATGAGAAAGTTTTTATAGCATAGTGGGAAATTCTTCTGCCTAAGAAAAAGAGAACTGGACAAGACAAATAATGGAAATGGGCACCCAGCCCTCTACTAATTTCGAAGATATGACATTATTGTGTGACATCATTATTACACATGAGAAAAGACAGAGGCTTCGTGGTTCTCAAAGAAAAATTGTGAACCATTCCTCATGATCCTGCCTGAGGGAGATAAACACTGAGATTCTGACATTGCAGCTTCTGCTGAAGGTCAAAGGAGAGAAGATCCTGCCATGATTGTAGTTCTTCCTCTAATACATTGACTGTTCACTTGGGTTTGAATGGCCTAGAAATTCTTGTTTTAATCATGTCAGTGTATTAATAATTCACTCAACCAATACTTCACAGTATGATATAATGTTATCATAAATACATGGAATTTGAAGGTTGTATAGTATCTTAAATGTACAACCTTTCCTGTCAAGGAAGAAATAACTTTTATTCCTGAAAGACAGACATTTCCAACATGTGGCATTCCATACTTTCTGAAGCAGCTCATTAGGCTGTTAAACAGTTCTAATTTCTGGCAAATTCTTCTAACATAGAGCCAAAAATTGCCTTCTCAAAATTTTCACTTATTGGTTTGCTCTCATTTCTGCCCTCTGGAGAGAAACAAAACCTGAACACTTTTCTATATACTACAGTATTCCAAATATTTGCAAACAATTATTATAACCTGTTAAGTATTCTCTTTTCCATGCTAAACAGTCCCAATTCCCTTAGCAAATGCTGAGCTGGTTTAAAAATATCCTCTACAATCTCAGAGGCACTCTTCTTCTGAATCATTAAACCCCTAAGCTAAACAACAAAGCAGACATGCATTCAGTTCAAAATAGACTAGTATTTTTCCCTTCTTGATTAATACAACTTAATATTATGCAAATTAGAAAATAAGTCATCTTATTTTCCTTTCCTAGCTCAAACATCATTACTCTTTGGAAGAAATTAATAATCAATGTATTTTTAAAATTGTAAAATGTTTTAAACATTTTTACATATAAAAGTCTTTTGTCATGTTTTGAAAGACAACTTTTGTGAAAAAAAATCAGGATTTCTATTCATATATGATTTTGGTCTCAGTCAACTGATTCCCACATATTATAATCTTTTTGATGCTTAAATATGCCATTTACACTAGCCATCTCATCTCATGTAACCATCCGTGAATCTACTTAATAAATATTTTTGAGTACTCATTATTAGATACCACAATAGGTATGAGTGATAGTGTTGGCACGCTACTCTCACAGAAATTGTATTATGATAGGGTATGAATATGATCTGCATATCTAAATTTAATCAATCTTTGCAAATCTTAGCCTTCATTTCACTTGCTATAATAAATTTTATATAGGCACACATTTTTTGTAGCAGTACTATATAATTTATTGTTTGAGCTGGGTAATTTTGAGATAGGAAAGGATATTGTTAATATTAATACCCATGTAGCCCTGGCTGGTGTGGCTCAGTTGGGTGTCATCCTGCAAACTAAAAGGTTGTGGGTTCGATTTCCAGTCAGGGCACATGCTTAGGTTGCAGGTTCCGTTCCTGGTTAGGGCACCTATGAGAGGTAAACAATTGATGTTTTTCTCTCACATCAATGTTTCTCTCCATCTCTCCCTCCCTGCCTTCCACTCTCTCTAAAATCAATAAGGATGTCCTTAGGTGAGAATTCAAAAAAAAAAAAAAAAAGAACCATGTAACTTGCCTAAATCAGCAATGAATCTTTATGTCAGTTGGTCATCCTACATTTAAGAAAAATTCTAGAACCAATTTCCCTTTAAACTATTGAAACTTTAGCAATCAGAAAATGGTATGTTTACTGTATCTTTTATATCCCAGCAAAGTTAGGGCTATCCTTAGAAACTATGTATAACCATTGAGAATTTTTTTTATAAAACATATGATACAATATATTAGCCAAAAACTTTTCAAAATATAATTAGTTTTGGTGTATTGTGTGTTGGATCATATGCATATGTAGCATCTGAAGTTTCTCATAGATCAGATCAGTGTTATTTTAATATGATGACTTCCTCATGTTCAATTAAATATGTAGTTTTCTAACCTGGCACATATTGAATAAGTGTTGAGTCAACTCAAATAAGATTATATCACTTGATTACATAAAGCAATCTTCATGATTGTTAAAATTATTTCTAAGTCTCAGGAATTGTTCTGGAGATAGAGAAGAGTTAGCATAATACTATTTCCTTTTCGTGCATTCAGGATAGCTCTAGTATGTTGCAATGACTAATGCCCCGAATCTCAGTGATTTCACTTCAGTGTTTTAGTTCACTATATGTCCATGGAATATCATTAAGGATCTCTGTTCTTCATGTTCATTTAGGGAACAGGCTTTCAGGATTACCTTTACAGGGAGAATAGATCACTGAAATGGTTTGCGATAGCAATCACCTACAAGCGACATGTCACAATTCTGTTCTGTTCCTATCAAATTAGCTAATTCAATCCATTTTACCAAGTCCAAGCAGAAGTGCAATTCTTTCAGGTGGCTAAAGGAAGAATGGCACAATTCATGATTAACTCAATAAACTTCTACAGATTCTTTTCATTAACAACATATTGATAAGTCTTAAAAATAATGCTTACAAACAGTACTAATGAGAGTCAAGGATCCTTTAAGTTTCTGGGTTAGATCACAGTATATTAAATTAGTTTAAACAGATACAGTCTATAATACAGAGTAAAATCAATACAAAAATGTTTTGACATAATGATTAATCTTATGAGGAATTTATAAAAATCATTGATACTGTAATTTAGAGCCATCAAAATCTCACAAACATAGTAGTAATAAACTGATTGCGTTTAATATTATAAATGTATATTTTGAGGAAGCTTTACAAGTGATCATGATACACAAAAAAATTAAGACCTACTGAATTAATAATATACTTCCATTATGAGACGCTAAAACAGAAATAAAAGTACATCAAAACTTTGGCTAAATAGGTTATATTTTGGGTGACCTCATGCCCTGGTTTAGGTCTTATCTTGTCACAATTAAGAGCATATTTTTCACTCTCAAAAGAGTCCTAGTCTAGAAAAATAGATGATATAATCAGTACAAAAATACTGAAAATATACTACTGTCTTTTGAAAGTTAAAAGTTGATGTTAAGGAAAAAATCAACATGAATTCCAAAACTATACTAATTCTACCATTACAATTCTAATACTCTGATGAACCCAAATTTCTAGATACCAAAGAAAAAGCATTTTAAATACTGCTATTAAGGTGGAAAGTTGTCTGAAACTGAAAATACTATACAAGCTATTCAAAGAGGTTATAGACTAGAAATAGGCAATAATAAAATTTTATAAGTTATTCTTTAAATAAAACATCAAACATAATGAAGGCTCACAAGCTAGATGGCTCAATGATACACTTCCATTTGTTCTGGCCCTCTTAGTGAAAATGAATAGAGAAAGATGATTCAGTTTAAGCTCCTCATTAACCTTAAGTTCCTACTCTTTGTGCACATGTTCTTGATACCAAAATTACTTGAACACTACTTTAAAATCACACCTATTATGCATGCAAAAACCTCCAAGCACTTGGGAATTTATTTAAAGGTAAAAGTTACCAAATCCATAACCTCTAACGAGACGTCAGCTATCTTTGCAGTTATTCGGTCAAGACTGCATATTCTTTGTTAGGCATGAACTGAACCCATACATGTTATAACATGCAATCAGGATCATGAGGGATTGTGATATACTAAGTTTGTTGGGTATCTGGTTTCAGTTTCATGGTTTATTCGGATGAGTAGTCAAGGTTGATGGCCCTGGCTGGTTTAGCTCAGTGGATTGAGCGTCGGCCTGCGAGCTAAGTGTCGCTGGTTCGATCTTCCAGTCAGGGTACATCAGAGAAGGAAAACTCTGACTCCAAAAAACCTCCGCTGCCTTGCGGCATACCTCTTCAGGGGAAAGGCTAAGGGAGTAAACCCTGACAGAAAATCCGGAGCCGGAGTCCCTAAGGCGGTTTGACGTTGTAGTCAACACCGGCAACTCCTGCGGCGCACCTGAAGCCAAGCTGTATTGACTCCGTCTTTCCCTTGGACCCTTCAGCTGAGAAGAGAGGGGGGGTCTGCTGCATGGGCAACAGCAGACCCTCCATATCACCCTGCCCAGGCTCTGTAGCTTCAGCGTCATCGCAAGATGTCGATTCAACACGGGAGGAGACAGATACGATGTCACTCCCGAGTCGGACTGCACAGCCATTCTCGGCGGTGCAGATAGACTCTTAAGAAGCTACACCATCGTCTCTCGAGACAGACGGCTGCCGACGACGACGAGTAGTAATAAACTATAGATATATTCTTAAAGAAATCCTGGGAAGTAAACAACTTCAAAATAGCATAAGTAGTGGTGAAAGAAAAAATGAAGTGATTAAACGGAAAGGCTGGATCTCATTTTTAGTGATAATTGAGATGGGCTCTTCAGTGCCCTAAAACACAGGAAAACAGGCTATTATCATTGAAATATTTGTTCAGAGTGCTTCACCTATCAGTCTCTAGTTATTACAAAACTTTATTACATGTAATGTATTTTTGTTATTTGAATTTTTCTTATTTTCTTGACAACCTGTGTTTCTCAAAACAGGAGTTTGGGGCACATTTATGCTCAAGTTCTAGATTTAAAAAATATATAAATTGTTAATTGCAAAATGAAATTTGCCTCCTTTTTAAAGTCTTAATCATTTGGCTACTTTCTGAGAAGTGTGCTACATTTTTTTTTTTGTTAAGAAATATATGAATAAAACTGAACCTGCATAGTTCCTATATAAAATACCATTATTCATTTATTTAAGGTTTCACATCAGTGTCTATTTCATGAATGTCTGTTTGTATAGCATATGCATGTGTCTCCCAGCATGAAGGCTCAAGTGTGAAAAGTCAAGGATATAAAATAAAAATGCATATAAATGAATCTGTGAGGAAAAGGTAATAGCCAAGAAAGTAATTTATGTGCAAGAGAAATCAAAATGCATTCCCTCTTGGATTTAATAAGCAACTATTTCCCATATAATGATATTTGAATAGTACCAATTATATCTTAAATTTTACATGTTTTTGTGAACACAAATATTACATTTGTGCTTTAATCGGTCATAGAAAACAAAATAGTAAGAATAATTAGAATTACCTATACACACAAAGAATAATTTGAAACAAGAATCTAAGTTTTGAATTTATTTTTAAAGACAATGCTGAATTTTAAATAAAATGACTTTTAATATGTCAGCCCAGCCTCTGGACAAATATTTTTAAATAAGAGCAAATATTATATGTGGTATTTCTTTATACCCCCCATTTTTGCCATAAGGCATAAGTGTGAGCTACTATAAACATAAGAACAAAATTTAACTCAAGATAGGCAAATTGCAGAGGAAAAAACTGCATTGCAGATGCATCTCCGTTATTTTGATGCTCTTATTTTTTAAATGCTTTTGCTTAGAAATAGAATTCAGTGATATTCATTCCTTCTTTGTGTGCTATATAACCAAATTTGTAATTGGTGAGGCGTGGCATTGTAATGCAGAGAAATATACATGACATAGGTAAGTGATTTGTTATACACACACATTTGGCTATTCCTTCCACTATCTTAAAACATCCCAGGTATCATGATTAGCAAAACCAGATAAAAGAGAATTTCTACTGATAGATATCCTTTCCCCTAGATTGTACTTCACACCCAGATATTTGTACATTTGCCCAGTATTCTGAAGTATAGGATTAGTGCTTAGTTGTTTAGAAATTCACTGGTTGATTGCCAGTAATTCCCTTTACCTGTTTGACTCTTTGGTTTTGAATTACTCACAGTGCCTTGTATGGTAAGGATCTTTTTTTCAATCACTGCAGTGTTACCAGTCTTTTTATTCTTCATTACATTCTCTTTTAGCGTAAACCTGAAGAGCATCCTAGATTCCTCCACCAATTTTTATCCTCTAATCTAAACCAATCTCTTAACTGTTCCCAATCTCAATCCATACTTGGTTTACTTCATACTTGAATTATTTTTCACATATAATGCTAGTGAACTAGAGTTCTTGTTTTGGATATCATATGTTCTCTCCTCTAGGCTGCTGCAAAAATGTACTGAATCTAATGTAGTTTTCCTTGTCTAAACCTTTAACTAACAATAAACATTTATTATGTGAAATGTGTTGGGATAAAAATTTATTTTACATATATTATTTCAATGGCTCTTCCAATAACTCTCTGCTAAAGGTGGGAGAGCATCTGTTAGATACAATTAAGAAAAAATACATACTTGATTCCTCAGCAGAATTTAAAATCAGCTGATCTTCCTACTATCTTAAAACATATGCTGTCCTTGACATCAATGGCCCAGCTCTCCTTTTCTGGAGGCTCTTGCTCTTCGGGACTCATCCTATCTAACATGTCATTAAATGTTCAAGTTCCTCAAGGCTGTCCCAAGGTCTTTATGTCTTGCTCCTCTCATTCCCTCTCTCTAGAACATTTCACAGATTAAAAATTTTGTTTAGAGTTCCACATACATATTTTGAGTTAACTACTTAATTTTTTTTTGATATTTCTTAGGCATCTAAAATTTTGATTTAAAATTGATTTTATTGCCTACCTTACAAACCTTATCCTCTTATTCCTTTTATCAATGAGTAATGTCAAAAGCATCCTTCTTGGTGTGCAAGCCAAAAACTAAATGCCATCCTTTATACTTCCCTCTCTATTACTACCCGCCCACCTCTGTGATCAAATTCCCTAAAAAGTTTAAGATATATCTTCAACCAACATTTATTTTTCATTTTCACCATCAACACCTTACATTAAGCTAGATAATATCTTTACCCTGTATAACTGCAATTAAGTCCTCATTGTTTAGCCTTACATATTCTTGGACAAGTCTGATCCATTCTAACTGATATTTTGAATGACGTTTTTCCTCTCAAAGCATTTGATTATCTTTAGCACTGGGAACTGTACTAAGTAGCACTACTAAGCAGAAAGAAAGATAAGGCAGATTTATGAAGTTTTATTCATATATGGACATAGAATTTGGAATTCAGACCTACCATAGCAGCCAAAATTAGAGGGACCCAGACAACACAATGGTTGTCCCTTAGATATATTTAAAGTATTGTTAACCTAAATAAGACAAATAGGAAGGAAATCCAATGGAAAGTCACAGAGAAATTAAGTTCCTGGCAACACCATAATCTTAAAGGAAAAAAATTAAATTTTGGATCAGAAAACAACTCAGGATTTCAAATGGTACCATGTTGGTTACACCCAAAGAGTTTAGAGAAAGTGGGGATATAATAAGCCTTAGAAAATGCATTCCATTCTAGTTACATGAAGATTATAAGTTACCATTCTGACAGACTATTGGAAGATAAAATCAATTACATACACCCAGAGCTTAACAATAAACAATGTCTGTCAATTAAAAGAAATCCTTGGGCATATCAAAAATTGTGAATAAACCAGAATAATGTAAGCAATGATCTTAAAGATGGTAAAAACAAAACCTACACTTTTAATTAACAAGCAAGAACTTAAAAATGATAAAGCATGTTTTTTAGACTGAATAAAATTTTTATCAGGTGGTAACTTGATCTTGGGTAGTAATGAAGAACACTGAGAAAGGGAAAAATATGTAAGTAAGTATAAAATATTTATTTTAATTGATTAAACTAAAATATATTAGAGGTTCATAATAAATAGGTACTATTGATAGAGGCAAACTATTTGGAAGTGAAAACCCAATGTGTGGGATACCATTTAGTAAAACTATAATAATATATAGAGGTAGAAGTAAAATGGTATTGGAGGAGATAAAAATGAAATACTAAAACAATTCAAGCAATACCAAGAAGGGTAATAGGTAAACATAAAGGAGAAAACAAAAGATTTAAAAAAGAATAAAAACAGAAGCAAATGAAATATAAATTCAGTCAGAGTGTATAATTTATCTAGAGTATTGAATAAACACTCTAAAGGCTGAGATTATAGAATTGAATAAAAAATCAAGAATCAGTTTATATAACACAGATGGTCTGCCAGATCACACCTTAAGACAAAAAAAGTATCAATTTTAAAATATTGAACTAATCTCTAATATATTTTCTTATCAAAATTGAATAAAACTTTAAATTACTAAAATGTACCTAAAATATCTAAATAGTTGAAAATTCAGAAAAATAGGGACAGATATTGGCTCAATGGTGACAAAGTAATGATTAAACTATATAGTAAAAATGCATATCAAATTATGTGGAATATAGAACAGGCAATGCTTATAAGGAATGGCGTATATATTTTATGCTTGTATTAGAATGGAAAATATTTTTAAATCAAAGATATAAGTTCTGACCTCAAAAAACTAGATCTTCTATATACTTATTTATTGATATCCATTTGATCTCTATTAAAAATTTGAAAGGTTTTAAATATCCTAGTATTGATATATATATTCTGTTGTTTGTGCTTCATGAATTTTTTTGTGTTTCTATATGCATAAGTATTAATATATTTAATTCAATATTTCATTTTATAATTGTAAATATTAGCATTATAATGGTTTCTTGGTTTTACTCTTTTATGGCTTGAGCTCTATTCTGTCAATATCATGAAACTGATCCTTCCATTATTTAATTAGCATTTGCCCTGTAAGTATGAATTTTTTCTCCTCTGTTAACCCTTCAGAAACATCTTTAAGGATTCTATGGTTCATGGTAAAGTTTTAGTTTTTTGATAGATAAACTTTTTTTCCTCATAATTCATTTGACAAGATAAATATGTTCAATCCAGATTTTACCAGCGAGAGAAGAAATAGAAAGAGAAAAAGAGAGAGAGAGAGAAAGAGAGAGAGAGAGGTACTGACTTCTTATGTGACCTAAATTTGTTTTTTAAGGCTCATATATACATTAACATACAAGGGATCTTTTACTTTTACCTAAAAAGTTATTTTTATATTAGCATGCTGATAAAATAGCTCCAATTTTATTGTATATCTAATAATTTCCTACTTTACACATTATGAACATTTGTTTTCTTTTTTACCCATAGCATCTAATTTAAATTAACATTCATTTTTTTCTTAGTAAACACAAGAAATAATCTATTTCATTTTATGTTCCATATGATATTTTCACTCTTTATTAGTTTATGTTTTCTTATATCTATATTGTCAAAATATATCACCATAATATTATCCAATGTTTTTCTTAAATCCATTAATTAGGCTGAGTTCTACAGGTAAATTTATATTCAGTGTTGAACACAAACCATGTGCTGATGAGCATTCGTTTTACTTGTCTGAAGCATGATCATTATTTGCCTTCTGAAAAAGGGCTCATGAGAACAATATTTTAAGAATCTTACATGTGTGGCAAGGTATCTGCAACCATTATACTCGATAGCCAATTTGCCTGGCTGTAAAACCCATGACTAAATTGACTTTCTTTATGCAGGCTAAAATGTTATTCATTATCTCCTGGCATAAAGTGTGGCTATGGAAAAATCTGATGCTAATTTGATTTTCTTTCCCTTATAAATGAGCATGTCTTTTTTTTTTTCTTTTTCAAGTTTTATTTCAAAGTTTAACAGTAATACTAGAATATGTATTGGTATTGGCTGTTCTGAGATATCTTTCCTAGTTATGTGGTACAACATTTGAATATACAAGTTCAAGTCATACTTTAGTTCAGCGTGTCTACATTAATTGTAAATGTTAGTATTTGTTCTGTCCCAAGCTTTGATTTTTTTTCCAGTGGAGACCTCCTCCACTCCTCCCAGTTATCTGTAAGCTGGACCTTTGTTGCCTATCTTCTGTAATAATTATCACGTTTTCACACTTAAAAATTCTTTCATCAATATCTTCTTTATTTTCCTTTGCAACTTCTATTTATTTCATAATGTTACCTGTAACATTTATTCACTCTTTTGTGTTGTCCAGGTTAATCTTCAATATCAAAATAAATATTTTTGTCATTTCTACCTTTTCTTCCTTAGTAGTAGCAGTCTTTTTAAATTTAAAAAGATTTCTAAATTTTTAATTCTAATTTACGTTGTTCTATTTATAAATTGATAACATTATATTATCTTGGTTTTAATTTTTAGCTTGAATTTTGTGTATGCATTGTAGGTATGTGGTTGTACTTGGCTTTTATTACCTCTAATCCTGCTTATTATTATTTTTGTGTGTGTCTTATAATAAATATATCTTCTCTTTCCTTGACCAATATTCCTCTATTTTTCAGTATAAGTTATTTGAACAATTTCTTCTCAGTGCTGGATTTTATTCTCAAAAGGATCCTCATTTGATTAATTTGAGAGTTCCTGCATTACAGAACATTCTGGCATCTGTAACCTGTCCACAGTCCCCTTGTATTTGCCTGTGAATGGGAGCTTGATAAACTCTTCTCTAGTTTTGGCAGTGTTCCCAGATCATTCGGTTGAAATTTCCATTCAAGTTGTGACCCCGCAGTTTGGTAGCGACAACTTATTAACAATAATGTTTTAGAGCTCTCTTGCTGTCTGAAATGTAGAATCCCCTTGGTCTCTCCTCCTGTTCTTCTGAAATAGTTATTTTTACCACATGCCTTCTTGCTTTCAATGAATACTTTTCACTCAACTTTTTGTTATTGTTGTCTCTAGGTATCTCTTTTTGGTAGACAAATTGCTCAATCTTTGTTAATGGAGGTATTCATAGAAATTCAAACTCTATAGCCCACTGATCTGCCTATTCAACTGATTTATTTTAAATCTCAATACTGAAAGATGAATAGCAAATCCTCAACAGATGAATCTTAGAATGCAAATAGATCAACATTTTAAACAAAGAACTTAACAAAATTGCTTAGGCATGCATCTAAAAAATGTACTATTTGTCCAGAAAATGGATTATGTGTAATTAAAACATTTAAGGTAAAATTGGAATCTTTTTTTTTTTTTTTTGCAGCTGGGTTGTAGGACTCTGAATGATGGCATAAGAAATTTCTTGTTATTACTATTTATTATTTTATTTTCCTCATCAGATTTCTCCAGTTATTGCATAAACTTTCCACGCTGCTTATTTAAAGACTGGATTGTAACAGATGTTTAATGAAAGTTGAAAGTGTTATTCAATACCATATCTTTTCAGAATAAAGACAGTATGCAAATTTAAGTCATAAATAACTGAAGTGGGAATAAAGATGCTTTTTCAAAGGAATACATAAGCAGAATCTTAAAAAGAGATAAAAATATAGTGGCATTAGTTTTAAAGGATTATGAATTTAAAGTGCATAAATTCCAAAATGTTTTTTATTATTTTGAAGAAAAAGTTTAATTTTGTTTCACTACAGTGTCTGCCTAGACAGAGAAGGAAGAGAGAATAAGGCACATTAGGTTAATGGCTCTGTGAAAAATTCCTACATAACTAGAAAATATCTGCTGAAAGAGAAATAAATGCAGTTGATAACTGGTTATCTTCCAAATCATCAACATTATGAGGGAATTGGTTAGGTGAATTACGACTCCATCCTTTTAATGAAACATTGTTTACATGATGTCGTTTTTAAAAATGTTAATAGAAATAAAATATATTTATGTTAAATAGTGTTGACATGTGTTTTTATGTTTTGTTAGGATGCTTTCTCCCACTTACTGTTTCTGTCCAAGTGGAGAGTATTTATCTTTCACTGGTGGAGCACTCCTGACATGTATCATTTTAATAATTTTCTTTATAATGTGCATGGAGAATGTTAATATTGTTGGCTTATATGAGAAGAAATCATTGATTATATTCAGCTCAATTCTGCAGCTTTCTTTTTTGGGACCATACTGTTTGGCCTATGCAGGAACTCTTTCTTATATCACATCATCACCATTATCAGGACACATCCTTTGGTCTGGAGAGCTCTTCTCTAAAGTTTCCAGTCAACATGTGGGTAGTAATTCTGTCAAAGTGTGGGATTCAGTTTGCACATGAATTTGGCTCTCAAACAAGGTAACTTAGTTTTTATTAGTATTACTACTCTTCTTTTCTTTTTTCTTTCTTTCACAAACCAAGAATGGATTCATTTTAATGGGTCACCACAAAATTATTTCTCCATTCATCTAGTGATTTACGAAGTCTCAGAGGCAACTATTTGGAAATACACAGCATATTTAAATTGGGATAATTCACATTTCAAAAATCTCTTTGAGATTCAGTTTAAAAACATTCATGTAACTTCCACTACTCAGGAAAATATGAGTTATTGCTCAATTTTTAAAATACTAATCCATTAAAATAGAAGCACAGTGCAATACATGTGGATCTAGATATGTTAAAATATTTAAATTATAATGAGGTAATTATGCATAACTAAGTTTTATTCACCAGAACAAAAATTTTGATGACCTAACTTTAGAAAGAAGATTACAATAATTCTAACAGACTAAATGATGGTATAATATTTAAAAATAATTAGATTTATTATAGCTAAAGTGATTAAAAACCCATATTTAGAAAATTAGCAAAAAATAATGTTAATTAAAGAACTGTATGAGCATATGAACATTATCTAAATGTGTACCTGCCAATGATTTTAATAGAGAAAACTTCTATAAATAAGAATTTTTCATCCATTCACTTAAGGGTATGAACTATTTAGATGTCTCCTTGAGATTAATTATAGATCACTAACATGAGTAAAGAGTATTGTGTGTATTTTTAAGTAAAGTATATCATAATATTAAGTTATTTAACTTTTATATTTAAATATATAAATTAAATAGGCAACAAAGTTCATGAATAGGTATAAAATTACGTGCAAAAGTTCAGAGGATATATACCAACACATTAGTTAGAAGTGATTGACTCTCAGCTATGAGATGATACATTATTTTTATTTTTGTATGTATATTTTATATATATTAAAAACTCTACATTGGGATCAGCAAAAATAATTGATTTTAAAAAGTGGCATTGCATAAACCAAACATTTGGGTAGTTGGCTAGATTTTTGAAATTTCAATGTGTTGTTTGGACATTAGATACATGTAAACTAGTGAAATAACATTCATAAAATCTATCTTCACTATAGAAAAAGAAAGATTTTGATTCAAGTGCTAGAAAAAAAATCTAGAGAAAATTGACTTTCATGCTGGGACTATGCAGAAGCCAGCCAGATGCACTGACTTATTTCCTGCCAAGATGTTTGTTGGTCTCTATCTTGCTCTATTATCCACAAGGAACACGGTTATATTCTACTGATTATAGTGCATTTTATTCACAACTATAAATATAGTATATCTATAGATGTAGAAGTTGTTCATTTTTTGTCAGTAATATCTACAAGACTGTAAATTTTGCCATCAATTTTTTTTATTCTTGTGTAAGAAAATTAGTGACATCTACTATAATTACCGAGTCTTCTTGTCTAGTAATTTATAAGCATAGACATATAAGAATAACATTAACAATCATTTTCAGTAATATCCTCTGGAAGCAGTAGACATACATTTTTGAAGGTTCCCAGTCTATGATGTTCTAATAGTGCTCATATTTAAAACTGAGAATAAAAGAAAAGTCTCTCAAGAACTCAAAACTATTTTTGATACAATACGAAATATAATATGTTAACATGTATGTCACCATGATTTTAGAAAAGATAATTTTTATTGATCAGATAGTGCCTACCAGCCACAATCTGGCTATACTCAACATTACTCTTTCTTTGATAAATTACTTCCTTTACCTTTGGAGAGCCTATATTTATAAGTCAAAAGCAGTAATATTGCACTGGGAAGAATTATGAATAAAATTAATTTTATTGACACAAGTAATTTTTTTAATCCTACTCTGTCAGTGTTTAGAAGACCTTGATAGGGTCTTTTGAGAATTTTTAAAGGAGCCACTTCCCAAGTCTTCATTTCTATTCCACTATTCTCTACAGTATATTATCTTTTGCCATCTGTAAACTACAATAGTGACTAACATCCTAACCTTTAGATTATTCTTATAGCATTACCTTTAATAGTATTTTCTTATTATTCTAAGTCCTTGGACATGAGATGGGTTAATTTTTAATGATAGTTTATTGATTGTGCTATTATAGTTGTCCCAACTTTTCCCCTTTGTCTCATTCCATCAGGCACCTCCCACTCCCTCAGGCAACCCCCACACCATTGTTCATGCCCATGGGTAATGCATAAAAGTTTAGTGGCTACTGCATTTCCCATACTGTATTTTACTTCCCCATGGCTACTCTGTAACTACTTTTTTGTGCTTCTTAATCCCCTCACCTCTTCACCCATTCCCCCACACCTCCTTCCCATCTGGCAACCATCAAAACACTCCATATCCATGATTCTGTTGTTCTTCTTATTTGTTTATTTTGTTTTTTAGATTCAATTGTTTATAGATATGTATTTTTGCCATTTTTTGTTCATAGTTTTTATCTTCTTCTTTTCCTTAAATAAGTCCCTTTAACATTTCATGTAATAATGGTTTGGAGATGATGAACTCCTTTAGTTTTTCTTGTCTTGGAAGCTCTTTAACCTGCCTTTTGATTCTAAATGGTAGCTTTGCTGGGTAGAGCAATCTTGACTGTAGGTCTCTGATTTTCATGACTATGAATATTTCTTGCTAATCCCTTCTAGCCTGCAAAATTTTTTTTGAGAACTCAGCTGACAGTCTTATGGGAATTCCTCTGTAAGTAACTAACTTCTTTTCGCTTGCTGCTTTTAAGATTCTCTGTTTATCTTGAATTAACCTTTGGCAGTTTAATTTTGATGTGTCTTGGAGTGGGCCTCTGCATTCATCTTGTTTGAGACTCTTTGTGCATCCTGGACTTGCATGTCTTTTTCCTTCACTAAATTAGGGAAGTTTTCTTTTATTATTTTTTTCAAACAGATTTCTAATTTCTTCCTCTTTCCCTTCTTTTTGGGGCACCCCATTAATGTAAATGTTAGAATGCTTGAAGTTATCACAAAGGCTGCTTACACTATCCTCTTTTGGGGGGGGGTTCTTTTTACTTCTTCTTGTTCTGATTGGCTGTTTTTTTTTATTCTTTATGTTCTAAATCATTGACTTGATTATTGGCTTCATCCACTCTACTGTTTGTTCTCTGTAAATTGTTCATTATTTCAGTCAGTGTGTCTTTCATTTCTGACTGAATACTTTTTATGTTGTTGCAATCCTCACTAAGTTCCTTGAGCAACTTTATAGCCAGTGTTTTGAACACTGCATCTGATAGATTGCTTATCTCCATTTTGTTTAGTTCTTTCCTAGAGTTTTGATCAATTCTTTTCATTGGGGCCATGTTCCTTTGTCTCCTCATTTTGGCAGCCTTGCTGTGCTTCTTTCTATGTATTAGGTAGAGCTACTTTGACTTTGTGTCTTGGTAGTATGGCCTAATGTAGTAGGTGTCCTATAGGGTCTAGTGGCATAGCCTCCCCTTTCACCCAAGCTGAGTACTCAAGGTGTGCCCTTCATGTGGATTAAGTACTCCCTTCTCTTGTAGTAGAGCCTTGGGTACTGTTGGCAGGCTAATGGGAGGCATTTATCCAGGCCAGTTGACTGGAAGGACTGGCTGTGACCACTGACCACCAACCTCTGCTCTCAGTGGAGAATCAGCTGTGCAGGGGAAGGTGGTGCTCTGATGTGGTCTGTAGCTATTTACAAGGTGTGTTGGCTCTGACTTTTCCTGGGGGATATAGGCCAAGGTCAACCCCCACCTGTGTTCTGCCCATGGCCACCCTACATGAGCTCTAAAGCAATCTGAGATGGCTGCTACACATACTCGGCTTGGAGATTCCCAGGAAGCCAAGCTGTGAATCCAGGCTGGCTGCTGCTAGTGCCGGACCTGGGGCCACTTAGCTAGAGGTACAGGGACTGGAATTTACTGAGGCCAACTCTTCCTTATTGTATAGAATTTAGTACGTTGTACAGTATAAGCCAAGAGCAGCCATTCATATGGAAAATTCACTGCTAACAGCTTGATGAGGTGGGGGGTGGGAAGGGGCTAAGATAGGTGTGGTGAGGTCTCAGTAGATCTCCAAGGAGGGGCAAACAGCGTTAGCCAGGTTGATGGAGACTCAGATATAGCAGCTGCCTGCAAGCTCAGTGTCTCTGTGGGGTGAGGGTTTAGAAAAAGGACAATGACCTTTGCCTGCCTTTCTCTCCCCCAGCTCCCGCTTTGATGCCAGACATTCAATTCATCCTTGTATGCCACTTGTGCCTTTCTTTTGAACTGCTATCCCAGTGCTAGAGCTCAGGGGGAGTGAGCCTGACTAACTATGTGTGTTGGTTTTTTTAGGGGAACTGCTTGGGGCTCTGGAAGTTTCTTCTACTAACTCAATCCCCATTGGTTCTTGCAGCCAGAAGTTATAGGGGCTTATCTTCCTGGATGGGCCCCTGGGCTGGGGTGCCTGGTGTGGGGTTGGAACTCCTTGCTCCTGAGCTATCCCTCCTGGGTTTTTATCCACCACACATGGATGTGATTCCAGCGTGTTCCTCATCTCTTCCCCTCTCACCAGTCTAGATGGGTGTGTTTTCTTTAATTCCATAGTTGTCAGACTTCTATTCAACTTGATTTGTAAAGGTTCTGAGTGATGGTTATTCTATATTTCAGTTGTAGTTTGTATGTGGTTTTGGGAGGAGGTGAGCCATGTTCACCTATACCACCATCTTAACAGGAAATCTATATATTGGGTTAAGTAATCTAGAAACCAATATACTCAAGTCTGTTTGTTAAAATAGTCAGTCTTACTCTTTCTTATTCTTTCTGAAAATATGTTTTATAAACTAGCCAGCTACTTTACTGTTCAGAGTTTATAAACTTTATAATTAAAACACAAATATATTAGAGGAGAAATGACCAACTAATGGATAAAAGAGAAAATCTAATCTGTCAACACACTTTTGAAAGTATTTTCAGTGTTCTAGAAATAGGTTGCAAATCGATTTATAACACCATGCCATATCAAACAAATAGATATTCTCCAGAGGGTAAAACTTAATCTCATTTAATAAGGTTAAAATGACCCACTTATATTTCTAGTGTCATGATGAATTGGTTAAAAAAAAAACTTTTAAATCACCAATATGCAACAGGGTCTAAAGATATATAATAATTCTACATGTAAAAATTTATCTAAAGGAAAATGTCTTTGAAAAGAAAATGATATGCCCCAAAATAATCGTAGGAAACTGATTTACTACAACATTAGTTGAAGAAATGTCTCAAAAATATACTAACCCATGATTAAAAGTTGTAAAAATGTATACCAAAATATTTAGGAAGTGCATGTTTCAGTGATAATATTTGGTGAAATGGGAGGCGAAATATTTTCTTGACAATTTAAAAAATCTTATCTTATTCCATTGAGTAAATGTACCACAGCTTTTTTATGTATTCATCTACTGATGCACCCTTAAGCTGTTTCCTAACCTTGGTCATTGTAAATAACACTGCTATGGAATACTATGTGGCCATAAAAAAGAAGGGCATCTTACCTTTTGCAACAGCATGGATGGACCTGGAGGTTATTGTGCTAAGTGATATAAGCCAGTCAGAGAAAGACAGATACCATACGATCTCATTTATACATGGAATCTAAAGAAGAATATAAACTGATAAGTAAAATAGAAACAGAGGCATGGACATATGGAACAGACTGGCAATGGTTAGAGGGGAGGAGTGAGGGGAAAACTAATTGAAAGAGGGTAAAGGGATTAGTCAAAGAACATATATGCATAACCCGTAGATGCAGAAAACAGTGTGGTTTCAGTCAAAGAAAGAGGGGGCAGGGGCTGGGTGGAATGGACAAAGCAGGGGAATGGGTATATCTGTAATAGTCTCAACATTAAAGATAAAGAATAATAAAAAAATAAATAAAATCTTAATTTTTGTGAGGAAAATACTATAATAAAAAGTTTTAACAAGGCAACATTATCTTTCCTGAAAGTCTTTTTGTATATGCTCTCAGCTTTTCTTAATACCATGTAGTTAAAAATTTTAGTTCAGTTTTTATATTAAAATTCCTTTTTCTGTAAAAAAATCTCAGTTCTTAAATATGAGTTTTTTTCTACATTGTGTGGGTTCCAGTATCTGATTTGTAATTGTAAATGAATCAATGCTTAATTATATTAGCCAGTGAAGCCAAAAATGCACACCTTCTATTCAGTTCTGCTGTTTCAAAGTATCTGTTATATTATAATGAGTCTTACATAGTTCAAAAATAAAAATATTCTTATTGTTATGCACATGGACATTAATTTTCTTCTTTCCTTGACAGATCTTAAAATTTCTTAAGATTTATATTTAATCATATATAATTTTTATAAAGCTACAACTTCTGAAGCATAAATTTAATTTTAGTTCACTAACATCTGCTGTCGAATTTAACATATCTCACCATATAGTCCAATATTCTTCTAGCTCTTATACTACATGTTTGTAATATAAATGAATTCCTAAATTTCCCAAATATTTTCAATTTTACTAGAATGTTTACATTTTTATTTTTTAACTATCTTAAATTATTGTTTCTTGATTTTTTATTTTGCTATTCTGAATTTGATTTATTTATACACTTGCTTGTTCTTATTTTAATGTTGCATTTATACATTTTTATATCAACTATAATGATCAAATAGTCATGTGTGGAGGTAGGCAATTATTGTCCTCGATGTTCTTTGTCTACCGTAATTACTAAGTACAGAGAAATGAGCAAACAAATTCTCATGTGTTTTACATAGCTCTCCATTTCACTCATATTTGCATTACAAATACACCACTACACCATGCACATACAAGCAGATGTAATATTTTAAAAATATTTTGTCTATTTTCTATGAATTATAAATAGCATTGCTACTGAATTTTTAAAATATCCCTGCAAACTATTGCATTTGTAGAACACGTGTAAACATATAAGCAAAGCTTAAGAACAACGAAAATACAACAACTCTAGATCTAGACCTTCCATTATGCACTGAACATTGCTGACATGCAGTAGCACCTTTTATATCCAAGAGAGTTTCTGTCCCTCTTCTCTGTTCTGACAGAAAATAACTACTCAGGATTTATTGTTAATCATTCCTTTGTCTCTTTCTAATAGCATTAATTATCTGTGTATACATTGCTAAATAATATGTTATTTAATTTTTCCTGTTTTAAAAATTATTTATTTATATGAAATCTCTCTGTTTGCATTTTTCTGTGAGGATTTTGTTGTCATTCCACATTAATATTCTGGAAGTTTATCTGTGCTAACTACAGGAACAGTAGATCATTATTTTTCACTGCTGTATAGTAATCTATTATGTGAGCATTTTTATCATTTATTTATACATTTCACTGATAGGTATTTGAATGTTTCTATTTTTAAAAAGTATTATTTGTGTTTTATTTTATTTGATAATTAAAGATTTCATAATAATATGTGAAAATATATGTTCTGCCAATGGCAAAAAAGAATTTTATAAATATCTTATTTATAAGCTCATGTTCTCTTCTTGGTATGTAACCACAGTAAGTTACTGATCTCACCTTGTCTGCCTGATTTTTCCATCTTTCAAAGTCCTAGAATGATATTTCATTCTGTCTCAACTCAGCATTAACAGTTTAAACAACTAATCTTTTCTTTATGACTTTACCCTGATATTACGACTGCCCATAACAAAAAAAAGTATTATTTTATAGTCATGTGGCTAGAGGTGGTTGCTTCTATGAGCCAAGAGTTAAATTCTCTTTTCAACTTCGTCTTCACTGAGATAATATTGTAGTTTGAAATTTGTCAAATCAAAAATATGTGTGCCATGAAAATAAGCAAATGCTACAAATCAGCCCCTCCAAACCCAGCCAGATATGAAATATTTACCAGCACATCACTGAATCTTTGGATGTAGAAAGAACATAGAATACAGAATTAGAGACATTTTTGAATTATACTTCCAGCTGTTACTAGTTATTTAATCTTAGAAATATATCTATACCTCAGTTACTTACTTTTAATATAGGGAAAAAGTATTTTAACATAATAATAATTAAATGTGAAATCATATGTAATGACCTAGTCAGTCTCCTGACTAGGTGTCCATCTAAATGTTAACTCCTTCCTTTATGCAATTGGAAAAATTATCAAATTTCAGAAAATAAACTGAAACTGCTTATTTTTTTAGCTTATAATATTCAAAATATTTTAACTTATTTTCTGGTTCTCTACACACACACACATATAATATACAAATATGTACATGTATATGTATGTGTGTGTAATGTTAGAGAGTTAAAGAGGCCTTTGTAATCATGTTTTTCTTCAAAACATCCTACCAAGAAATTCATGGATTCCTAGTTCCTTATAATATCTTTTTTTTTTTTTTGGCATTTTTCTTATTGAAGTGAACAAAGCAGAACACCACCAAAGCAGATGGTATGCTTTCAATCAATATAAATCTTAACTTATATATATTTCATGCTTTTCTTAAATAAAATTCATTAGCACTTATTTACATATTCAGTTTTATTGGATGTGTGCATACTGCTTAATTATTAAGAACCATGTCAGTTTATTCTCAATTTAATTTTTTAAAAACATCTAAAACCATTAATTAAATTACTACCATATGTTAGCATGCAGGTGGTGGTTACAGAGATAAATGAAGCTTTCTCTTAGTTTGAAGGTCTTCACAGTATAGAAGTGGTGACAGTCTTATAAATGAAGGACTATAATAACATGAAAAATAATAATTACGGGACTTTGTATAAAGAAGTAAGAAAGCATAAATGAATGAATAAATCTGTTTTATGATAGCTTGCCTGTGTGCTGATCATATTTAAGTATGTTTTTTCATAAAATATTGGTTAAAAATATAATAACATTCCATTTCTTATAAACATTTGAAATATCCTGTAATTTAGGAAGAAAAAATACTTAACAACACAAGCTCATCAACAGCAATAATGATCACAAGTAAGGATGTTATTTTTTTCCCAAACAGCCTTATGATATGACAGTTCTTCTTAATTTATGACCTGCACTACAGTTCTAAAAGTCAGTATTCATTTCTTTCAGCCTTGATGCTATACCAGAGTAGCAATACAGAGTCCAAAAGAGATATATCATCCCATGGATTCAGAGCTTCTGTGGCTCCCCTGAAGAATTACAGATCATTTATGAGCTTTTTCATGTTCATAAATTATATTTATTAGAGAGGCTTATTGCTTAATAACCTTTGGGCACATTTACAAAAGTAATAAGACAATCTCTGCCACTGCAGTTTCAATTTAATTGGCAGCAGAAAATCAAAACATACTTAGCCACATGAACCAAAAATGAAAAACAAGTCCAGATTAAATTTGTTCCAAATCTCAAGAATATAAAAAGAGATACTAGCATTTCAAAATTGATCCTGGCTTTGGGAAATCATCATATTTATTACCATTTCATGTATATGTTACTCAGTGGCATATATTCTAAGTTTCAGGACATATACAAGGTTAAGGGCATGCACAAGCTTACTAAAGGGAATCAGAGAAATAAATAAAGGGTACAGTTCCAGCTTTTGAATGATGCCAGATATTCACTTGGGAATCAAGAGTTTTGACTCATTGAAGTCAGCATGACTTTGGGTATATTCTACTACAACTTTAATATTTCTATTTAAAATGCAAATATATCATATCATTTAAAGGATATGATCATTTTCCCTTAGTTGGAGGGATCTAGTATTTGCCCTGATTGATGCCTGTGTCAGCACAAGAGTTCAACTCCAGCTAAGTTTACTTTAGATTTGCGGAGAGTAAGACAGGACAGTGGAGCATTGGAAGGGGGATTATGCCAGTTTAATCTTGCTCCTGTAGGCGAGGAAGGGAACAACAGGACTTGCCTTACAATTCTCATGGCAGAAAGTGAGAACAGGGGCATCACAGGGGCCAAGAGATCATCTGCCTTCACTCTTGTCCTGCGGCAGCCGGCAAGGACTTGGGGAGCCAAATTCATCTGCCTTTAGTCTTGTCCTGTGGCAGCCAGCAAGGACTTAGGGAGCCAATGTCATCATACCCCTTGAACAACAGGGGTCCATATATATACATGAAGTTAACAAAGGTGGCACCCAGCCAGTCTGAGCTATGTGATGGCATAACTCTTACTTACTAAGAAATTATCTTTAGATTAAGGTGACCTAAGCAAATGAAAATACATGCATGTGGAGGCGAGGATCCTGGCTGTCGTTACCCTGACATGACAATGCCAAACAGAATGTGAGTTAGAACATTGTTGATTTCCATGTTAGTAAAATATTTTTGTATCCCTTGAAGCCAGTTATGGGTTTAATTGTGTCTTCTCCAGAAAGACATGTTGAAGTCCTAATCTTAGGATGTGACCTGGTTTGGAAATAGGGCCTTTGTAGGTGAAATCAAGTTAAGGTGAGGTCATACTGGATAAGAGTGGACCCTACCAAATAACTGGTGTCTTTAAAACAGTACAGATAGTTGGAGAGTGACATACAGAGGACGCCATTTTGAAATGGAGATAGAGATTGAAGTGATTCATCTAAAATCCAAACGATGCTACGAATTGCCAATAACCACCCCAAAATAAGAAGATAGAATTTTGAGAGTTCCTTTGTAGGTAAATCTCTTTCTCTATCAGTTTTAACATTTTCTGTTTGTCTTTAACCTTTGCCATTTTAATTATGATGTGGCTTGGGGTAGGCCTCTTTGGGTTTATCCTCTTTGGGACCCTCTGTGCTTCTGGGACCTGTATATCTTTTTCTTTCATCCGGTTAGGGAAGTTTTTAGCCATTATTTTTTCAAATAGGTTCTCAATTTCTTGCTCTCTCTTTTCTCCTTCTGGTACTGCTATGATGTGGATATTGTCACACTTCATATTGTTACAGAAGTCCCTTAGACTACCCTTCTTTCTCATATTTTTCTTTTGTTGTTCTAATGGGGTCTTCTTTTGTTACTTTGTCTTCTAAATCACTGATTTGGTTATCTGCTTCATCTAGCCTGCTGTTGGTTCCTTCCAGTGTATTCCTCATTCTGATATTTCATTTATTATTTCTGATTGGTTATTTTTATGGTTCCTATGTCCTTTCCATGCTGTTGAAGTTCTCACTAAGTTCCTTGAACTTTATGTGGTGGCTTGTTTGCCTGCATTTCATTTAGTTCTGTCTCTGGTGATTTCTCCTGTTCTTTCATTTGGGGCATGTTTCTTTGTCTCCACATTTTTGGCCACTTCTCTGTATATGATTCTGTGTATTAGGCAGATTTTCTATGCCTCAGTATGGTGGCCTTATGTAATAGGTGTCTTATGGGGCCTAAAGGAACAGTCTCTCTGATTTTCTAAACTAGGTGCTCCAGCAATATCCCTTTTGTGGGTTATGTGAGCCCTGCTCTTAAAGTTGGGTTTCTATTGCCAGAAGTTCATCCATGGGCAGAGTTGCTCCTCTGGCTGGCTATGAGGATCCACCCCAACTGCAATGTATGAGCTGCTGTGCGAGGGCTGGTTCCACAAATCTAAATTCGCCCCAACAGGGCCTGGTATCTGCCGAGATCTCTTTGTGTGTGTCACTTGTAGAGCTAATTGGGTCATGTTTTGATGTGGTATGAACAATTGGTTTTGTTGGTTCTGGGGTCATGTAGTTGGGGATCAATTGCAGATGAATGTCATGTGATACCAGTGGCAAGCCCTGGGCTACCTATTTGCAGCTACAAAACAATCTATATTCTGTGGCTGCCTTTGCTGTGCCTGTGTGTGTGTGTGTGAGGTGCTTAGCTGCACATCAAGCCTAGTTTCACACAGCACAGAATCTGGAGGAAAGTCAGCGAAAGTTCCAATGAACTCTGAGATCTTCCCTTATCTGTCAGTTGCCTGTTAGACTGTTTCTGAAAAGAGCCCCTGGCTATACATGAGGTGCTTAATGGAGGCTTTCAGTGGGCCATCAGGTAGTGGCAAGTGGTGATCATCTGATTAATACAGATTCACACTTAGCTCCAGTGCAGGCTGATAATACTGTGGAACTCAAGGGCAAGAGGGCAGGGTCATTTGGAGTCAGGAGGGTGGGGATAATGTTTCTCCTCTGATAGGACTAGTGTATCTCTTGTTGGGAGTCGAGGAACTGCTACTCTGGCCACTGGGACTGGGCCACACTGAGCCTGGGCTTGGTGGAGCTACTGTCATAATTATTAAACTCTGCCATTGTAGCACAAAGCAACTACATGGCTGTTTTTTAATAAAGTATTATTTGCAAAAATTTATCGCTGTCTCATGGTTTAGTCTCTGATTCATACTGCTTTCCTTCAACTTTCTCATTTTCATATAGATTTCCTGATTTATTTCCCTTTGGCTAGTATGTGAAATGTGCTGTCTTCTTGGCTTTTAGATGGATATCTCTTTGGATATGTTACCCAGATGTGGTAGACAGATTAATGGTTCCTGAAAGATATTCATGTCCTAATCCCTGCAGCCAGTGAAGATGTTACCTTACATGGTAAAAATGGACTTGACAGTGGTGATTAAATGAAGGATCTTATGATGGTGCAATTATCCTGGATTTTCTTTGTGGTCCCAATGTCATCATAAAGTTCCATATTGCTATACTGCTGACTTGAAGATGGGGTTGAAGATGGGGTATGGGGCCAGGAGCCAAGGAATATAAGGAATCTCTAAAAGGTAGAGAATGGAAGCAGATTCTGCCTAGAACCCCCGAAAGGCAGGTGACTCTGCCTACCTATTTTAGACTTCTGAACTTCAGAACCATAAGAGAATACATTGGTGTAGTTTTAAAAGACCAAGTGTGTGATAATTTGCAGCAAGAGAAAAACAATGTGTCAGGTATTGGCTTCTTAGAATCCATTAATATCTTTTAGACTTTACCATTTCCATGTGCTAGAACCACCAATAATGAAACTCAACAACTTATTTAGTGTTATTGCTGGAAATACTTCATAACCAAAGACCTATAAATGTGGACCCTGGT
This sequence comes from Furipterus horrens, assembly GCF_987537825.1. NCBI lineage: Eukaryota > Metazoa > Chordata > Mammalia > Chiroptera > Furipteridae > Furipterus > Furipterus horrens. The sequence continues at coordinate 174,912,682 of NW_028327176.1, forward strand.
TTTTTGGAAGATTAAGAGAAAAAATGGATCAGAACAAACAAAAACAAAATAATGAAACTTCTCAAATGTGAGCTCTCCTCATTGAATTGGTGTGATGGTTGAATGTGGCTTACCATATATGGTAGAATAGATAGACTTAATCTTGAAAAAGAATTACACTGGATGTGCAATGTTATTGGTGTAGCTCTAAGAGCCTCTGACAATATTGGGCTGTCACTGACTTCTCTTCTGGAAGAACAACTCCTATTGGGGATGACTCTTATTCAATATACATAGATGTATTAAACTAATATTGTGACTCAATTCTTATAACTGTCACTAAAAGGCAATCTTCAGAGAACTTCCTGGAAGAAACATTCTTATATCCATCCCTGGATATGGAGTTCAATGGTAGTTTACAATTCCTTCTCAAAAAATCAGTCGGGAACAACTTCTAGGATGTTCAAATTAGCAGTTCAGATCTAGGGATACAGGCATTATGGAGTACTCCTTATTTGTTTATATATTCACCGAGTTCATAGTTGAACCTGGCAATGATGATTCATCTTGGAAAGTTACTTCCAATCCTCCTCAAACCAATCACTGCAAAAAGTTTACCTTTCAGAATAACAACCCTGTACTGGAAACTAAACATGGACACATAAGCATGGCCGAAGAGCCTCTCATTTCATTTCCTTCTCACATCTTCCTCCATCTCACAACAGCATCCCTTGGTTCTGAATGCCCTCAGCTAGAATCACTTCTTACTTAGACTCCCCTGGGAACTTGAAATTTTTAAGCTGCTACTTTTCCAGAAGAAAAAAAGTACAATAAAGGAGACTTTAGTGGGATACACAAAATATGCCCGCAAAACAAACTTGCTGTATAATTTTAACAGATAATTATCCATATGAAAATATAGCATGATAATTTAAACTCATTGCTTTTCTTAGCAGTGCTTGGTGATGACTGGGTCTATTGGAATGTGATGATGTTATTGAGTCTTGATTTTAAAACATGAAGACACATGGTATAAATCATAAATGAAAGTTGATTATGATTCTAAAGGCATTAGGCAGAAAATAAAAACTCTGAAAAGCAGGAACCTTAGAACAAAAGCAAAGAAAGAAAACTGGTCCATTATCCATGCTGTTGCTTTCTAAAGATGCTTTTGCAATACAATCTGACAAGAAATTTTTACCATATTCTTACTTGCAGAATAACAAAATGTTTCTAATACATATGAGATAAAAACTTTCTGATTTTGTTCATTCTTAAGTAAATCAATTTGCATTGAACAAAGTGTTATCATAGTAAGAATTGACAAATTAATTTATTTTACCTGTATTGGTATGAATAATAAGTAGGGTTTATGAAATTACCAGTTCTTTAACGTTGTCAAACTATTCCTAACAATGACAAATACTTCTAGATATTCTTCATTTGTTTTCCATGAGCAGTTTATATTACAAATTATTATTGTTGGAAAGTTTTAAAATACACATCCTTATATACTATATGAAGAAGTGGATAAGTAAGTCAGTAAGTCGTCCAATATATTTAAACTCCAACATAAGTTAGTTATTCCAAGAGCAGCTCTGAGGTGGGGAAATCTCTCCTGGTTGAAGACACATTTAAAATTAAATAAAGATATTCTTGATGTATCCTTAAAACATTTCTGATATTCTTTTTGGATAAGAATCATTGTTATTTTGGTTATTATTAAAGTTATTTTATTCTTTCACATGGGGAGTTTTGCTAATGAATTTTATAAAAGAAATATTTATTAAATTAATAGCTCAGATATAGAAAATTTACTGCTATTTTAATGTGACGTTTAGACATATGCCACTATAGGCCAAAAATTTCATATACATGTTAAGGGGAATAGTTCTTTTCTATTAATATTGTTATTGTTTTGAAGAGTTGTCACATCCTTTGAGATGATATATACATCCCGATGTTGGGCACAGTGTAAAGTTTTAAGAAACTGTAAGTATTTATATTTATTTTTATTATTAAATTGCAACCAGGATTGTGAAGTTGAATTAAGGGAGAGTGAATTACTTGAGATTAATGTTGTTTTCTTAGTGGCTACTGACTAGACTTTTGACTAGTACTGAGAGTAGAACACTGTATCCATGGAAACAGGCCCTTAACCTTCTCGAATGGAAATGTGTTTAATTTTTCTGTTCTTTATAAATATTTTCACAGTTCAAGATAATAATTAAGAAACCAAGGTTATTCATTAAAAATAATCTACATGGTTGAAGAGTGTTAAGTCTGAAATTAAAACTACAGTATAATGTTTCATATGTCACTTATCAGAAAAGCATAGAGGGGATAATAGTTATTTTATATAAAATTTATCACCAACAAGCTGAAAATAGAATTCATTAGCAATAAAACAAAACTATGTTTTATCTTCTGTTTATGTCAACACATATTATTCATGAATCTAATAATGCACACAATCAATGGTTAGTTTAATCATTAAAAAATGGCCTTCCATGGTCAAATTTTCTGAAAGTTTCACCAACAGAAATGTGTAGAGTAATAATTTAGTAACACCACCAATTTTCCTGAATTATTTTTCTGAATAATTTCCCAGAAATTATTAATTTAAATTTTTATTTATCTTAAACTACAGTATATTTAGATAGTGTACCTTATATATTTGCAAATTTGAAATTGTTGGATAATCTTGCTTAATTCTAAGCATAGATGAATTGTCTAATGATTTATATCAACACAGTCAAAGGGAAGTAATTTAGGTTCTGTACAAACTATACCAAAATATTGGGGGAATGAAAATTATGCCCTAGTCATTCCAAAAGACCAGCATTCTTCTGATATCAATCCTGTCAAGTTCATTACAAGAAAAGAAAAATACAGAACAATATACTTTATGACTAAAAATGTAATAAAAATCTTTCTAAGTTTAGCAAAACAAATCTAACAATATAGAAAAATGATATTTCATTGTGACCAAGTACGTTTGAATCCCAGGAATGAAATGTTGCCTTCCCATTAGAATAGCAACTGATGTAATCTGCCATATTAATAGACAAAAGAATAAAACTTTATGATTATATCAAGAGATATAAAAAACCTAAGCACTTTTCAAATCTAACATCCATCCCTGTGAACAACTCTCAGGAAGCTGGGAGCAGAAGTCAATTCCCTCATCTGACAAAGGACACTCTTGAAAAATCCAGAGCTGATATCACAGAAAAATAAAAGGCTAAATGCTATTTTCTCCTAAGGTAAGGAACAATTCAAAGATGTCCTATCTCACCACTTCCATTCTATGTTGTACTGAAGGTACTAGCTCATACAACAAAGAAATAGAAATACAAAACATATAGGTTAAAAAAAAGTATAACTGTCTTTATTCAAAAATCTGAGTAGAAAATCTTATGAAATCAACAAAAATGTTACAGAACTAAGTCCATTTAACATGATTGCATAAAAAAATATCAATGTTCAAATACTGTATTTTTAAAAACTATACCAGACAATTTGAAATTTAAGTAAAAAGACTACTTATGATTTAAAATAGCATCACAAAATATGATCTGATTGGGAGTAAATATAATAAAATCTACATAAGACTACACTGAGAACTAGAAAATATTGCTAAGATAAACTACAAAAGACCTAAACGAATGGAGCTATATAACGTGTTCGTGTTTCACAATATTAGTAAGTGAGCACTACCCAAATTGACTATGAAAGTGTGCTAAATCCAATGAAAAGTCTAGCAGGATTTTTTGTAGGGTTTAATAAACACACAGATAATCACATGAATATGGAAAGGACCTAAAAACAGCAAAAATAGTTTGGAGAAGAAGATAACACTGACTACCAATTTTTCCTGAATTTTTAAAAGTTATTACACCCAATTCAGTATGAGAGGTGCTTAGAATTTCTCACTCTAACAATAACAAGCTGAACAGGCTAAAGAATAAAAACAAACAAACAAACAAAAAAAAAAAAAACGAAAACCTCTGGGATCCATAGGATAGGGGAAGACACAGGATAAACCACTGCTCCCACCACTGGAGAGTAAAACAGGAAAATGCAGGAAGTTAGCTTCCCAACAGAAACCCATAGGCAGACACCGCCACAGGAACCAGTGCTGGGGCAGGAAAAGATGAACTGTAATTGATGTATTGTTGGAGGTTCAGTGTGGACAATTCTGAGAATTAAAAACTCCAGGAGAACTCAGTCATAGTGCCCTCCACTCCCCAACACACACACACACACACACACACACACACACACACACACACACACACACACACTATGAGATTTACCTCTAGGAGGTGGACCAAGACCTTTCTTGCTTCCAGTAGGGTGTTGGGGCAGGGCAGGGGTAGTGAAGAGAACCATCTTGAAATGAGCCATAGCACCTAGTTCTTAACAAGGCCTGCCCTTAGCAGAAACTAGTTAAACAGAATCAAATCTCCTGGGGTGTTATCAGAGACTAACTGACACGAGGGAAGGGAAATATCCTACTCCAACTTGCTCTAGCCCTCCTCTCACACATAAGGGGGGGGGGGGCAAGAAACTCAGAAACAGTAGTGAAGTTGTCAGAGTAGAGGCACAGGCTAGCCAAAAGACTGAGACCTAATTAAGGACTAGAGAGTTTCCCCACCCCGGCACCTCGCTGTCACATTACTAAGCCCTGTTTATGTTGCTTTTACCCTATACAACCTCTCTGGCTATCAAGAAAAATATAAGTTATACCAAAAGTCAAAAAACACAGTTTGAAGAGCGAGCATCAGAACCAGAAATGGAAGGACTTCGGGATTATTAGACGGGTATTTTAAAACACTATGATTTTTATGCTAAGGATTCTACAAAGTAAAAAAGACAACATGGAAGAACAGAAGGGTGATGCAAGCAGATATATGGAAATCCTAAGAAAGAACCAACCAACCAACCAAACAAACAAACAAAACCTTAGAGATTAAAGAAAAACACTGCTGTACAATAAATGAAGACTGCCTTCATGAGCTTACTAAGAGACTGAACACAGCTGAGGAAAGAATGTCTGAACTACAAGGTGCATCAATAGAATCCTTAAAAACCTAAAAGCAAAGACAACAGAATGAAAATATAGAATACTCAAGGATTGTGAGATAACTATAAAGGTGTAATATATATGTAATAGGAATACTATAAGGAAAAGAAAGAAAGAAAGGAATGGAAAATTATTTGAAATAATAATGACTGAGAATTTACCCAAATTAACATCAAACACCAAACCACTAATCCAGGAAGCTCAGAAAACACCAAACATGTTCAATGCCAAACAACTACAAAAAAATCAAAGGTACTGAAAAAAATTCTGAAAGAAGCCAGAGGAAAGTCATCTTGCACATAGAAGAGCAGAGATAAGAACTGCATCCAATTTCTCATCAGAAAACATGCAAGCAAGGAGAAAATGGATGGAATCCTTCAAGTGTTGAGAGGAAAACAAACAGCAACCTAAAATTCTGTACCCCATGAAATTATCCTTGAAAATGGAGAGCCATGGCTGTTATAGCTCAGTTGTTTGGAGCATCATCCCATATCCAAAGGGCTGTGGGTTGGATTCCCACAATGCACATGCCTAGGCTGCAGGTTCAATTCTCTGTTCAGGTGAGTATGGGAGGCAACCTATGAATGTTTCTCTCTTTCCCTTGAATTGCATGTAATATAAGCAGTGCTCTTTGAAAGTTACAGTTAAAATAATGTAAAGTAAGTGACATACAGGGAGGAAATAATTGCATGTCTCTTACATAATACATTTTATCCAGAGTGTATAATGTCTATTAAAACTCAACAGTTAGGAAGCAATCAACTTAATTGAAAAGTGGACAACTTGTCCTTCTTAATCCCTTCTACAAAAAGTCACCAGGATGTAAAGTACAGCACAGGAAATACAGGCAATAATATTGTAGTAACACTGTGTGGTGCCAGGTATTAGACTTATGTGATCATTTCGTAAGGTATACAGATATCTAATCACTATGTTGTACACCTAAAACTAATATATATTGTATGTCAACGATAACTGAAAAAAATAAAGAAAAAGTCAACAAATAATTTGAACTCTTTATATATACACACACAAAAAAAGATGGCAAATAAACCTACGAAAAGATGTTTAGAATCATTCTACATTAGGAAAATGCAAATTGAAATTACAATGAAATATAATTTAGAATCTATTACCATGATTAACACAACTGAAAAAACAACAAATAAAAAAAAACAAAGAAACAATTGCACCAAGTTTGACAAGATGGGTAGAGCACCTGAAACTCTCATACACTGCTGGTGGGAATATGAAATGCTACATTCCTCATAAAACAGTTTGTCAGTTTCTTAAAAGTTTATGATCTCATCTATAAGTGAAACCTAATGAACAAAACAAGAAAATGAGCAAAATAGAACCAGAGACATGGAAATAGAAACAAACTAACAGCAACCAGAGGGGAGGCGGAATGAGGATAATGGGGGAAAGAAGGAGAAGGGACTAGTCAAAGAACAAGTATAAAGGACCCATGGACGTGGACAACAGGGTGGGGATTGACTGTGGGAGCCGGGAGTAGGCAGGGCAGAGGAGAGCAACAACTGTAATTGAGCAACAATAAAATAATAAAATAAAAATAAACAAACATTGAAAAAAATACTGAAAAAAAAACATTCCCAACATATGCTCCAACTATTCCACTCCTCAGTAATAATCCGATAGAAACAAAAGCATACTCTCATACAAATAGTATATGTGAATGTTTAGAGCAGCTTTATTTGTAAAAGCTCTGAAGTAAAAACAACCTAACTCAAAGAGAAGGTCAGTAGATACTAACATTTTCATACAGCCATATAATGGAATACTATTTATCAGTTAAAAGAATGAACCATTGATACCCTTAAAAACATGAGTGAATTTCAGACTTTATACACTGACTGAATGAAGTCAGAAAAAAAGCAGCACACATTAGATGATTCCATTTACATGACATGCTAGAAAATTTGAACTAATCCATAATAACAGAAATATAGCAGTGGTTGCCTCACCATGGGTAAGTGCATGTGAAGATGTGGATAAAGGGATTAGAAAGGAACTCAAGAAAATTTGGGAGAAGGAGTGTATATTGTCATATTCTGGCTTCGATGTTAGAATCATAGCTGTACTTACATTTCAAAACTTACCAAACTTTACATTTTAAATATACTCAATGTAATGTTTGTTAATTATGCCTAAATAAAGTTATTTAAGCATTTTTAAAAATCAGAAGAGAGTACTGAGGAAAGAGCAGCATGCCAAAATTTAGATATCTGACAGAGAGAACCTTGGAAGACAAAGAACTTGGATATAAACAGGCTGGCTGTATTTAAGGATAATTAACATATTCGCTCTTTAAGCAATCTTTGATGATAGAATAGATGCTAAGAATGTTACAGACTCTATGAAATCTTCCCTTATGAGGGTCAACAACACTATCTCAGTCTACCGATAACTCACGCTTAATGTATTCATACCCTTATATAATAAGAAAAAGACAAGTTATTTGATTTTTTTTAAATTTGTAGATATTTAGAATTGATTAATATTGAGTTGACATATTTCTTCTACTATTTTAAGGTCAATAAAACATTTTTCCTCACAGAACTTAAATGTTCTTCTAGGCTCTTTCTTAAAACCTGTAGGGCAAAAGACCTCTAATGCCTCCTGAAAAAAAAAGGCGGTTCAGTAAAAAGCAACCCATTAAGGAAAAATAAGATAATACATTTTATTTTCTATAAAAGTGGAATAGCAGCTGACATACACCTAAGAGTTCTTAAAATGCAAGTGCTTATATTACAGCCCTCCCCAGCACTTCTAAAGCATTTAGTAAATAATAACTAAATATTATGGGGTCTTGTTTCTATTTAGTAAATTATAATGGTTGAGATTTCTGGAATTAGTGTGTTCCTATTGCAGCTCACATATTACTAGCTGAATAGCTGTAACAAAACTGTGTGTTAGCTTCACTGACTTTTTAGAAATTGTGAAAGTAAAGTGAAATTATTTACACTTATAAAACAATATCCATAACATAGTAAAGTAACTGAATTTTTCATTACTAATAGCTAAAACTCAATACAGGCCTGATGATCATTTTATAGGCATTATCACATTTATTCTTTAAAGTAACATTATGAATATTATGCTTTTATTATGTTGACTTTAAACACAGATAAAATGAAAAGTTATAAACTACTTAATTTTTGTATTAAGGATCTCTTTGCTAGATAATATCTGTAATCACACTGCTGTGGAACCTTCTAATTTGAAATCATTTTCAAGAATCCTAATGCATAATTTGTAAATATTTTGATTTGGGATTCATTTGGGAGTAGGGATGTGGTATGGTTTCTTGGACAAGCTGGAACTCTTGAAAAGGGATGCATCATTTTGGCCCCAAATGAATTCTACCAAGATATCAAACTAAAGATAGCAGAAAGCAACTTTTGGAATCTGTCCATTAGATATCTGTAATAAAACCTAACATGATAGTCAATACTCAGGTTGATAAATATGTTTTGTGTAAGGAAAGCTATACTGCCAAAGATAAGATTACAAATATGATAACTAGCAAGCAGGAAAATATTCTACTCTCTCAAAACACACTAGAAACATATTTCAGAATCAGCATCTTAGAAACAGATTTCTTCTTGATGATTTGTGTATCTTGAAAATAAATTAGAAAGATATATGCCTTTCTATTACAGCTCTTCAAACTACTAATCTTGGCTTCATAAGAAACCCTAGAAGTCTGAAACTATCTGTCAAGTGGCAATACACTGAGTACTGTATTATGTTCCCTTGGCAGTGTATTGAAATATTTGTAATTTTCATGTTTTATAGATCCCTAGAATCATTAGCACACTTTCATTTTAGAGGCTGTGCTATATTCAGCACTGGAGTCAATAGTTTGAGGAAATGAAAGTGAGGGGTGAGATTCATTTTAATAGTTGGGGAACTCGACTGGGAAAACGATCTGTCAGTATTTTTCTGGAACACAACACTCTATGTAATTAGATTGGTGGAATGAAGGGAGATAGAAAGGACAAGATTAGAGATATTCCTTTGGGAATAATTAGCCTCGAGAATGCAGTTAAAACTGCGTGAGCATAAAAACTTGCATAGTCAAATCTTGTGGGAAAAGAAAAAGAATATAGGAAGATTAAGAGCGATGGAAAAGGGCATCTTAATAGAAGTAGAGGCGAAAGGTAGGCCTTGGAACTAATAGAATTCTCTTTCTACTAGAACTGAATTGTTGAACAATCTTTTTTGCTGTTGTTAAAGTGGGTGTGTTTATATTACACTAATATCTCTTGCACTTTATTTCATATTGTAAAAAGTTACTACTGTGCTCATGCCCACTATTAAACTATAAAGCCCTTGAAGAAGAATCTGCATCCTTCAGTTTAATTATGCATTATGCTATGAATATAGCATCATTTAATATATAATATTGAGCAAAAAAATCTGAAGGACTTTTTAGACAGATATCATCGTAAGCTTATCGACAAAAAAAAACCAAATTTATAGGAAAACTTAATAATAATTTATTTAACCCAAAATTTTGAGGACATGCCACGAAGCAATACCTCCATGGAGAAAGTCAGTTTTACAGTTCACTTTACACCTTTGGAATCAATGGAGAAACAGAAGGAAGATTGCTTCTGATGGTAGATTAGGAGCTTGGACAGAGCAAAGGAGGTGATTCTTTAAGTTGGATAAAAAGGGAAAATGGAGAGATACATACACCTTTCACATTGGTAGGCTCATGATAGTTAATACAGTATTTATAAATTACAGAGAATAGAGATGGAATGTGGAGAACAAGATAACAATGTCAAGTTTCTGTGTGATCCTGCTCTAGCCAGTGGGTCTATTTTCAAAGGATCTGGAAGGGAAAACTCTGACATTTCAAAGACTTGTTTCCCAATATGCCCAAGAATAACAGACAGTAGCTCATTTAAGATACAGATTAACCTTTTACTAAGGAAGCTCAAGGCCTAGGATGTGACTACCCACCATGATCTGCCAGTTAAGAGTTAATGTTCAGACCATCCTGTGTGGTTACTTTTGGTCACTGGGCTTGTCAGGCATAAACATATAAGCAATTAGCAATTAGACATCATGGGAATGCAAATGAAAACCACAATGTGGTCCCTCTTTATACCCACTAAAATTGTTGTAACATAAAAAGTTTGATAAGAAGAGATGTTAGTGAAGATATGGAGAAATCGGAACCTTCATACTCGGCTTGAGTGAAAGGAAAATGATGCAATCAATATGGATAATAATAGTCTGGAATTTTCTCAGTAGTTAAACATAGAGTTAATGCATGACATAGCAATGCCACTCGTAGGCATATACCCAAGAAATAAAAGTGTATATCCACACAAAAAATTGCACATGAATATTTATAATAGCATAACACATAATAGGCAAAAGGTTGAAATAACTTAAATGTTCATCAGTTCATGAATAAACAAATGTGGTTCATCCATACAATGCAATATGATTAGGCCATGAAAGGAAGTGGGGGTGAAGAAATGATACATGCTACAACATGAATGGACCTTGAATACATGATCTGAGTTCATTTATATGAAGTGTCCATAAGATATTTGGAGACAAGAAATAGGGCTGGGGAATAGGAGCTAAAAGGGATAGTAAAAGGTATAGGTTTCTTTGTGAGATGCTGAAAATGTTCTAAAATCGACTCTGGTGCTGGTTGCACATATCTGTCAATACATTAAAGAACAGAATTGTACACTTTAAATAAATTTTGTGCTATATGAATTATGTCAGTAAAGCTGTTATTAATAAATAGGTATCAGCCATGGCCGCATAGCTCAGTTGGTTGGAACAGTGTTCTATGTATCAAAGAGTCGTCGGTTTGATTCCTGGTCAGGGCACATGTCTGGATTGCAGGTTGGATCCCTGGTTGAGACACATATGAAAAGGAACCAGGCAATGTTTCTCTCTCACATCAACGTTTCTCTTTCTCTTTGTTTCTCTCTCTCTCAAATCAATGGAAATATCTCCTCAAGTGAGGATGTAAAAAACAGACATTAACCAGAGAAGAAATAGTAATATGGTGAAAAAAAGGATAAACAACTTATTTTTTTCCTCTATGCTCTCCTTATTTCTGCCTTTATGCTCTTCTTGAATCCAGATATAGTAAAAAAATTTTGATTAGTATCTGCAAGATATGTACCCAGAAAGGAATCTTCAATATATACCATAACTTCCTATAATATTTCCTAGAATAGTGAAATTGCTCTCTTTCTATTAGAGAAACATTCCCATAACTAGGGAGAGCATTTTCTTTTTCTTGTTTAGAAATTAAGTAAAATGTTAGATTTTTTACATTGTAAAGAAACATTCAGATTTTGAACCTGTTTCTTTATTTCATAGTATTTGGTGATACTCGGCAGAGTAATGAAGGTTCGGAACATGGAAGCAATCTAGAGTCTTCTAGCCTACCTGTTCCCTAGGCCCTGACCATTGACAAAGAGCTTCTGAGAGGGCCGGGAGGGTCTGGACCAGAGAAACCACATAAGGCCCTGCCACATCCAGCCTCTTCTATGAGGCACAGCTCCCACCCTTTTTCTGAGGTTCTATACAGAGACATGATTTTTATTTCACATGGAAATTCAAAAAGGTTTCCAAAGAGAATAGGGGACTTTCAAATTAGTGACTCAAGCCTGAACACAAACATTTTAATGTTTATATCCTGTGGTAACTCAAGACACCTCATCCATGTAGGCTTTAGGTCTCAGGGAGAAGTGATCTAATTGTTTTTGTTAGTGTGAATACATTTTTACATAGTGTAACTGAAGTGTAAAAGGCAGGGTGCTAAATACTTGAAAGAAGACAATGTGCTGAATCTGTTAATAGAATGGTTGAAAATATACATGATGTATGTACTGTATAGATTAAACACAAGGAGGACGGTCATTCTTGGATAGTTTTTCATTTTTCTTCTACACTCTAAAATAATGCATGCATAACTCAGGCTCCAGGAGAGTATTTATTTTTTCCAAGGAAACTATTTATCATGTTGTTTTAGTATGTGGTTTATTCTAACAATATTTGCTGTGAATATATTCCTATTCTACTTTATATTTTGGGGTGGTGTAGTCTCAGAAGGTTTGTAGATATGTAATATAAAGCACTCCAGATTTAAAGTAAAAGTTCCTTTTCTGTAGCATACATATAATTGACTTTATTCTTTTTGTCTTCTATCAGGTCAGGGTGTTCTCTTTTAACCAGGATATTCTTTTTAAAGAATAATGAGGGCCCAAAAGAAGGGTATAGCATTACATAATTGTAACGTGTGGAAAGCTATGTCTTAAATACCTCAAGCCAATCAAAAACAACATATTTCATCTCCTTTCAATATTGAAAATTAGTTTCCTGTTTAATTCTTTTCCTGAAAGATACTGAGCAATCATCCAAAAAGGGTCAAAAAAACTAAGGACATTATTTCTTTAAAGTAGAGAAAGAAGAAGGAAGTTCCCTAAGTGAAACACTCATGTTTTTAAAATCAGCATAACATTTCTTTATAGGTGTTACATTATTCCTATCGTGAAGTCAAAATTACATTCTATGGCATTTGAATTTTGTGCTATTGTACTTTACTGTGTTTTCCATTAACATTTCTTTCTTTTTCATCATTTGATAAAGTAGGGGGAAGGGTTAAAAATCCTCAGCATAGATTTTGAGGATTTGTAATCAGAAAATACTGCCACCTTGGGACTTTTTAAAATGTCCAAACATGTGTTGGTAATATATACGTATGGTTCATTGAAAAGATGCAAAGGTCACATAGGGGACAAGTTAATGACCTAAAGGAAAAAAAAGTATAACTAGTTAGCAGTCATTCAAGTCTTCTGCAGCCAAAAAAAAAAAATTACAAGGTAGCACTTAGTGTGTTTTGGCCCATTTTGTAATTACACAGAATAAACACACAAAAAAGCAACTTTATTCTTTATGCTATTTTCATCATTTTATAATACAAAGCTAAGTGGGATAGTTATGAAAATTTAGCAAATTTTGTTTGCCATATAAATAGACTATCAGGTCTAACTAACTTACTAAACCTTAGTTATAAAATGCCAGTCCTTCAAGATAACAAATAATAATAAATTCAACATATTTCTTTTAATTTTTAAGTGCATAACTTCATTAGCAGCATAAATTCTTGATTTAGGTTCTCTTCCCACTTAAAAAAAGTATTTTTGAATTAAGAAATATTACATGTCAAAACAGGTAAAGAAACTGTAAATTTACTGTTTAATAAAAATACAAATAGCATTCTTATGTGATTTTCATTGGTCAATAAATAGAATTCTATTTCAATCAGCCCAGATTCTCCTGTGCGTGTCCTCAGTGTTCTTCACAAGTACATGTATATCATCTTGATTTTAGAAAGCAATTAAGCAATTGTGCATAGTTAAGCACATGTATAGTATTTAAGAAAGCAATTTCACCACCATGTAGTTGTCTAAAGCTAAGGAAGATACACTATAAATGGCCATCAGAAGGTAAGTGGATAAGAAGATAGCAGTATATCCATAAAACACAATACTACTCAGCAACAAAAAGCATTAACTATTGATATGTGCAACAACATGGATGAATCTCAAAAGTATCATGTTAAATAAAAAAGCCAAATAGGAAAAATATTAAAACTGCATTGTTCCATTTCTATAACATTCTGGCCAAAGCAAATCTCTAAGGCAAAAATCAATCAGCGGTTGCCAGAAACTGAGAGTGTGGGAAGACGGCTGAAGGAATAGGAAGAAGGTTATTATGGTGATGAGAAAACTCGGTATCTTGTTTTTGGCAATGGTTGTAAGGCCTCACACATTTTTCAAATTACATAAACTGTACACCTAAAAAGAGTTAAGTTTATTGTACTGAAATTACAATTCAATAAACAACCTTATGGGGAATAATCCGGAAGATGAAGGCTGTGGAGAAAAATTCCCAAGAAACAATGACCCACCCACCCACATGTCAGGAAAGCTTCCAAGAGGGCCCAGTCCCAGGCAGGGTGTCTAGGGTGTTCATAGCATTCATTAATGAACACTTAAGCCTTCTTCTTCCCAGTCGTCAAGATGTTTGTAATCTCTGTCAAAATACACAGAACTTTTTCTCTTGATAGGAACTATAATGACAACACATTTATTCCAGAAACACTGAGCACTAAAATGTGTCAGCCAGTCATCCTACACGGCATTCCACTGGTAAACAAACTAGGAAAGAACACTCTTCTCGAGGAGCATAGAAGCCGGTCTAAGTTTATGGAGGTGGTGCCAGACAATGAATTTAGCAGTACAGCAATTGAACACAGGTGATACACGTCAAGATTAAGCTTACCCTCTGACTATGTGTTCCTATTGTCTAGTCTGTTTATTTTTTTATAAACTCCTTTGTGACCTTTTTTTAAAAACTATTAACATATTCAGAATCCCATTCGAAATCATCATAGTGGGTACAGTGGAATGCTGCCAAAATCACCTCTGTGTCAAGGTATTCATCCCTTCATCTACCAATACTCTGAAAGGATCACAGTTGAGTCATTCATCAGGACTTGTCCTCAGCATGAAGAAGCCACCTTACCCAGGTGTCTGCCTTCTACCGGGGGTAGCCAACATCTAAGAACTAGTTGATGTAGGTGTAGAAAGTTTTGTCCCCCTCTCCTTGTTTTTATTTAGGATGTCTCTGAAGTACCTTGGCAGTGATGGTAAAGAGGCTGCTCCTCAGTTCCTCGCCCCTTATATCCTACCAGTTGGTATTAGTGTAGCATATTCTGTTTTCCCTTAAATAAGCTATGATTTATGCATTGATTCGGTGGTACTATTTTAGTAGTATTTCAGATACATCTTTGACTTATTAAAGTCTCATAGAAATACTTAAGATAATTTTATTTAATCTACCCTCTTTTTGTATTTTGTTGATAGAATTTTTAAATGTATGTATTTTAAGCCACTTAGGGTATTACTTTTGTTTTATATTAATATTCATTTAGGTTTATTGTCACATTTGCTCTATTCCATTTTATCTCTTTGTACAAACCTAATCTTTTGTCTGTTACCATTTTCATTTTGCCTGAAGAATATCTTTTTATACTTGCTTTAGCATATATATGCTGTTAATACATTTTCTCAATTGAAATGTATTTATTTCACCCCACTTTTGAAGGCTATGTTCTTTAGTTATACAATTCCAGATTGATACTTCTTTTATTTCAACAATTTGAAGATGTAGTTCCATTGTCTACTAGGTACCATTTAATCATTTTCCTTATCTTTCTTTAGATAAAAATCACTTCCTGAATCTTCAGTTAGTACCTTAATTGTTTTGAGTATTCTTAGAAAGGCTTACACTTTTGGTCTTCTTTTGTCTACTTTGTGATGTGGTCTCTGCAGATCATATCAGGGCCATATTTGAAACAAACCAGTATTGAAGACTGTTGTGTTGCTATCCTTCCCACTTTTAGAAGATTTACTCAATGTACTTTTCTCTGTTTGTAAGTTTTGTTATAATGTTGAATAGAAATAGTCAACATGGCACGGAGACTGGCAGAGTGCTTGTCTTAATCCTCACCTAAAAGATATCTTCTAAACTTTCATCATATAATATTACGTTATGTCAAGAATTTTCTTGTTACCAAATGTCAGGTTAAAAACGTTATGGTCTGTTAATCTATCCCAATGAGCTTTATCTTGAAAGAATATCAAAATACATCAAGTACTTCTTATGTACTGAACTAATTTTGTTTTTCTCCATGTATCTGATAGTATAATAAATTCTGTTTTTTAACTTCATAAGAAACATTTTTAAAGAGCCAACTCCTTTCTTTGAGTATATTTTTATATCAATAGACTTGATTTATTTAGAGTTTTTATACTTATATTTATGAGTAATGTAAGATTGTGATTGGTACGCTTCTATTCTTATACTATCCTCAGCTGGTTTGTTGTCAGCATATTACTAACATCACAAAACTGTTTGAAGAGAATTTCAACTTTTTCTATTTTCCCACTATCCGTGCTATTTTTAGGTGAGAATTATCTGTTAATTATGGTAGACACCATTTTAAAGCATTTGAGTCATTATGGTAATTTTCTCTTAAGATGGTTTTATTTTTAAACAGTTTTAATTTACACATACACAATTCCCCAATTTTATCTCTAAAATTTTACAGTAGTGTAATGCTCACCATAGTTATGTTCTAGAAAAATGCCATCACTTTTTAGTTACTTTCTTCTTTTTTGCAGTCAGTTCTCTCTCTCCTTCCACCTGTGTTCTGGAGACCAGCGCTCCACTTTTTATCATTGTAAGTTTGCTGTTTCTAGAATTTGACACAAACATAATCATAAGTGACACAGACTTTTTAGGTATGAAATCATTCACTTAACATAATGCCTTTGAGATTCACCCATGCTATTGCAGGTCTCAATATTTTTTTTATTATTGAACAGTATTAAACTCTATATATATGCCACAGATTTTTTAATCTACTTATATATTAATAAACATTGGGTTATTTCTAGCCTTGTTTGTGTTTTTTTACTAATTTAAATAAAATTCTAGGATTTTTCAGTAAAACTATTTGGGTGAATATATGTTTCATTTATATTTTTGTGTTACATTTAAGTCAATGATATATTTTGAATTGACTTTTGAGGATAGTATGAGGTCAAATATTGTTCCTATTGTTGCACAAGATAAGCCCATTGCTCCAGCACCATTTGTTGAAAAGATTATTTTTCCCTGTTTAACTAACTTGGCATGCTTGCTGAGAATCAATTGGCCACATCTATTTGGGCCTCGACTCTCAGTTCTCTCGAATTGATCTATGTTTCTACCCTTATGCCAATACGATGCTGTCTTGATTAATGACGCTCTCTAGTAAGTCTTGAAATCAAATAGTCTAAGTTCTCCAACTTTATTTTTATTTTTAAAAGTTACGTTTATTATAAGTTCACTAAATTTAAATATAAATTTATGAACATTTTGACAGTGTATACAATAAAGCTTATTGGGATTTTGATTGAATATATAGATAAATGTGTGAAAAATAAACATTTTTACAATATTAAATATTCTAATCCATTTAAATAGTATATTTTTTAATTACTTAGATTATCTTTATCTTAGGAATATTTTGTAGTTTCAGTGTACAGACTTGTGCATATTTAATGAATATATCCCTAAGTTCTTTATGTTTATGATATTATGAATAGTTCTTTTCCTATTTCAATTTCGAACAATCCTTTGTTATTATGAATAAATACAATTAAGTTCTTAACTAATGATGTATTCTTTAAAACATACAATTCAGATTTCCTGTTACTCTAAAATAATTTAATTTCTATAAAATTATAAATTACTAAATTCTTTTATTTCATCTACCAAAATTTGCTGCAGCAACCACAGGAAACTAATACACTGCCCTTCTCATCCTTTTTATATCCATATAACATGAAAAATTCAAAACATTTTTCAGAAATCAAAATGAGCATCATTGCAGAACATTCATTAATCATGCAAATAAATGTTAAGGTGTGATAAATCATGCAAATTAAAATCCACATTACTGAAGAGGATATTAGTGAGAGAGAAACAAATTTGTCAAATAAAAATATATTTTAAATTAAAGTGGTTTCCTTTGATTTTCTATGTAACAATTTAGAAAACATTTAAAGGCATCAATACTTTTCTTTTGCATTCATGCAATTCTAATTTTAAGTGAAATATTTAAACTTGGAATCCAATAATTAAATACTTTATTTGATATAATTTAATTAATTTTGTATTAATACATTTTAAGGTTAAGAAGTAAAAATACCAACCCTCTTCATTTACACTTAGCTATGAAGTATGCATACATTAAAATTGATGAGTTAACAAAAATAAAAATATTTTAAATACCATCAATATCACTCAAAGTTAAATAATCTAGTCTGTTTTAAAAACAATTTACATCAGCATTTCTGGACTAAAATTTATTTGATAATTATGTTACATACATTTATATTTCACAAATTATGACTATAAAATTAAAACATGCTTTTTCAGTGTGAAATCTAAGAGAAAAGCTAAGTTTTCTCAGACTATTCAGAGAACATTTTATTTTTAAAGTATATTAAAGTGCCATAAATATATGAAAATTAAAATGTGAGTATGATTTATTTATTTATGTAACAAGTGTTTACAAATTTTCATCTATGTGACAAGTTTTGTTGGATGTTGGTAAGACACATAGTAAGCCAAACAGAACAAGAGCCTGTCCCTGTTTTGTTTACACTGTAGTTAGCTACAAAATCAAATTAAATAATAATTTTGAAAACTGAATTTACTTCACAGAGAATTAATTTAAAATAAAATTTCAAAATATACTGCTCTTCAGCTATTGTCATTACACATTTTCTTTAAGATAAGTGTTTTTTTTTTTTTAATAATTCCTTTGTATTGCATGCATCACATCTAGATCCTTCACTGGTCACACACCTGCCTTTTCTGCACTGTGCCCTGGTTCCAACTATCTGGAAATAATTACTTTCAGAGATATGACTTATATTAGTTCAAATCACTATCACTGGGCTGAAATCAAGGGAATGGCAGAGATGCTCTTCTCCCGGCTGCTCTAGGAAAGAATCACTTCCTTTCCTCTTGTAGCCTCTGGTAGCTGCCATCATTCCTTTGTTCGTGGTCCTTTCAGTTTCTCCCTTGTTAGTTAATTGCCTTCTGTGATGCTTAATTTTATGTTACAACTTGGCTGGACTATGGTACCCAGATATTTGGTTAAATACATCTGGAAGTTCCATTAAACATATCTTTAAAAGTTTAATTTTTTTTTTTGAAATTAATTTTAACATTTAAATCAGTAAATGAGTAAGCAGATGGCATACCATAATGTATGTGGACCTCATTCAATTAGTCAATCAGTTGAATACCTTTAGAAAAAGACTGACTTTCCCCAAGAAAGAGAGAATTATGTCAGCAGATTGTCTTCAGACTTAAGCTACGACATCAATGACTCTCTTTATTACCAGCCTGCCAGTTTTCTTTGCAAAATTGGGAGAATATATACTTGTATAAAATCCTTTATATCTTGGATTATCTTGGATTTAGGTTGGTCCTAAATGCAATCACATGCATCCTTAAAGAACCAGATGGAGACAGACAGAAGAGAAGAAAGTGTATTAGCCAGGCAGGATGTTCCAAAGCAAGATCCTTAACTTAATTATAGTTATGTGCCTCTTGAATATGGGGATGCATTTTGAGAAATTCATGCTTAAGAGAGATTTCATTTTTGTGTGAACATCATAGGGTGCATATATACAAACCTAAATGGTATAGCTTACTATAGGCCTAGGCTATGTGCTATAGCCTATTGCTCCCAGGCTACAAAGATTACAGCATATTACTGTACAAAACAACAAGAGATTAAGCACAAGAGAAAATGATGCAATCAAGAGATTCGTTAAAAATGAGAATTAAGAGACTGCTACCAGTTCAAAATGGCATACTGTTTTCTAGCAAACTTTCAAAAAATAAATACAAAGAGTACATTCTAAAATGACAAGAAGTATATTGTAGTAAATACATAAGTAAGTAACATAATACTTATTATCGTTGTAAGTGTTATGTACTGTACATAATTGAACTGGTATACTTTGATAATGATTGGCAGAGCAATAGGTTTGTTTATATCAGCGGTGCCACAATATGTGAGTAATGCTTTGCAGTATTTTGCTGTGATGGGTGGCTATGACATCAGTAGGCCATAAAAAATTTCAGCTGCATTATAATAATCTGGGATGACTGTCATGTATGCAGTCTATAATTTCTTTATGCAGCACATGATGACAACTGCAAAACCCTTTTTCTGTCATATGAGGTATCTTATACAAGGATCAGCACTTGGATATCTTTTGGGGAATCATTATTCAGCCTGATACAAGTAGACTTTTAAAGTTTCACTCTTTAAAAAAAACATAACAAACCTCTGCCTGCTGTGGCTCAGTGGATTGAGCATCAGCCTGTGAGCCAAGTGTCTCTGGTTTGATTCCCAGTCAGGGCACATGACTAGGTTGCACATCAGGTCCCCAGTTGGGGGCACGAGTGAAAGGCAACCACATAGTGATGTTTCTCTCCCTCTCTTTCTCCTTTCCCCTCTCTCTATAAATAAATAAATAAATAAATAAACAAACAAACAAATAAATAAATAAATTAAAAAAAAATAACAAAATCTGTGTCAAACTTACGTGGAGAATGGAAACTGTCACATTAGTTCTGCAGAAGAGATACTTGAATCATAACAGAACACCTAGTAATCTGGTCTTCAATCTTTTAGGCCTACTAATATGCAGGCAAATCTCATGATAATTTTAACTATTTCATTTGCTTTTTAAGATGTTCAGGAAAAGAGACTATGAAATGTATCTTTTTAAAGTATATATTAATAACACTAGCATTTATAGATATAAAATTTGCTACATTTTATATTCCATAATTGCATAAAATATTTAAATTTAATTAGATGGACATAACCAATTAAATTAGATACATTATAAGATTATTTTACAGAATGCATAAAAACACACATTGATTTTTCTATAAAAATCAATTTTGAATAAAGATATTTTAAGACTTCACAGAAGAAAATAATGGCTAAGTGGTAGTGGGTTAGTTGATGACAATGAATGACACAATTATCCTGATGACAAGGTATGAGTGGAAAAATTGTTAGTTGGAAAGGCAAATAAAATAGCAACACTGCACATATGCCATCTCCTCTGTTCTTCACTTATTTCCTTGAGAAACATCCTCTCTCCAGCCTGGTCACCAATAGTTTTAAAAGAACAAAAGGACAATAACAAAGACTATCCCTCTTTAAGTCTTATTCATTTTGTAAAACTGCCATTTCTGCTAATGAAAGTATTAACATTTGAATGAAAGTAACTAGTTTGCATTTTATGCATGTGTAATGTTCTACCATAATCATTTCATCTAAATAGTTAGATTAAATATTTTAAAAATGTGATATTCTTTAGATTCAGAACTTTATTAAATATTCTATTAATAATTAAGGCAGATGTCCTTTAATTCATTTATCTGATTTTTATGTGGTCAAGTACAACTATGCTGTATTTAAAATCCTCATCATTTGTAAAGTAAAAATGCAATAAAAAATCAGTTAGCTATAAATCAATCGTTGTGGCTTTTTATTTTGTAAGAACTGTATTCTTTGTTTTGTTTTCAGTCTCTTTGTTTCATTTGGTTTTTATTTTTCAAAAGCCTGAAATTTTGTTGTTAAATCATTTAATCATTTCTATCTATACCTTAAGAGATTTATAAAAGATTGCATATTTGCAGAGTTCTAGAAAAAGAAGGAAGGGCTTTTGGTAGCCATAAAGTTAGTTTCATTTGTTTTTGGTAGTTCTAAGCATAAAAACATTTAAAAATGAGTCTTAACCAAATAAATTGTAATATTTATAAATTTCGTTGAACAAAAGGAAAACATAAAAGAATGTACTATGCGCCATTATTTAAATATTCTAAAAAGCGAAGCTGAGAGGATTTAATGTAGAATTAATTAATAACACTATTGTAACAAAGAGCCAATTTACTCCTTCAACCGTAGCATATTTCTGTCAAGCCTCTTGCTCAGTCCCATAAAATATTATAGGGAAGATGAGAAAACAATGATAAGCTTATTCATTACCTCTGAAAAGCTGATCTGAGTAAAACAGATATCAAAATTAAATAATACAATGGACTCACTATATTACACATACTTTTTCTGAGAAAAATTCCACTAAACGTTTTTGTATTTACATTTGAATTGTCATGCTTAATATTGACTATGAAGAGTAATATTGAGAGCTCAGTTTAAATGGGTATCTGGCAGCCAGCCTGATGGAATTTCTAAATTTTAAACAAAAGGCCTACAAAATCAAAGAGATGCGGGGCCCCTATATACTGACCCCAAGCCCATCCCCAGAGTAGGGTCAGATTGTACTGGGAGCTTTAAATTCCAGGAGGTTAAACTTTGTGATACAAAGTGTGACTTCCTCCTGAATTTTCATGTGAAACAAAGTAGGCCTGTAACCCAGAAAGAAGACAAAAGGTATTCAACCCATTCTACCTTGTGTTGTCTTTTGGCTCAAAAACTCTCACTCTTTTAATAATCAAACCCTGAGCATTCATACCTGCTTTTTACCTACATACACATGTGGAGAAAGGTAAGTATTTTTTCACTCTTTCTCCCTCCATTCAAGGAAAAAGAAAAAAGAAAAACCTTTCAGAAATAACTGGACACAAAGAAAGAGACCAGGAGAATGAGGAAATGCCTGATAGTGATTCAGGTTTCTAAATGATACCTTTAACTTAGAATGATAAGGAACCAGAAATGAAGGTAAAGGAAAACCCCAACAGAGAATAATACAGATAAACTGATTTAATGCTGTTATTAGATCTAAAACAGGCTATGGTCTACTGAAATTAATATTCTGCGATTTTTTTGATAAAGGAAGGAGATATATCAGCAACAATAAGGACAATAAGTGGCATCAACGTAGGTCAATATTTGCTTGGAGAATTTGTAGTTCAGATAAACCTTTTTCAAGAATGAGTAAATAAAGGAAAAAAAGAAAACAAAAATTTTAATTAATCAAGAATTAATACTGTCTCATTATGAAATTTAAAAAAAAAAAGATGGAACAGAGAAGACTCTCCACCATGGAAAGTGAGATAGGTGAGAAAAATAATCATGCACGCAAATGACAAATACCGTATGATCTCACCTAATGAACAAACGAGCAAAATAGAACAAAGAACAGACTCACAGTGACCAGAGGGGCAGGAGGAGGGAGAGAAGAGGGGAAGAAGGGGAAGGGGCTCGTCAAGGAACTAGTATAAATGACCCATGAACATGGAAAACAGGGTGGGGATTAACTATGGGAGTTGGGAAGGGGCGGTACAGTGAAGAGCAATGGGGGGAAAATTGGGACAACTGTGATAGAACAACAATAAAAAAATAAATTTAAAAAATGAGCCTCATAGACAATATAGTTAGAATTGATGTAGTGGTATATTAAATTATTATAAAGTGAAACAACGTCACTCAAAATGCAGAGTAAAAGAATGGGTGAAAAAATGAAAACAAAAGGAAACATATCAAAAGGAGAATTTATATTTAAGAAAGCAATTTTCTTTTTATTACTGAGAAGTAAAATAAAACTGTATAGACCAGAAAGAAGAACAAACAAACAAGAAAAAAAATATCCTAGGCTTTAGAAGAGACATCTCTAATTATATCTCAGATTCTATTATACTGTCACAATATTATAGATAATTTGTTGCCTTTTCATTTCAAATGAAGGCAAGCCTTCTTTCAGTTAGGAAGAATCAATATTTTTTGAAGTATCATATTTTAAGCAAAACTAATGAAAGATATCAATTTTACTACTAAAGCAAAATTTTGTACTTTAATATTGAGGGAGAAATTACAATTGCATGAGATAGGAAGAAAGACACCAGAAGAAAATGAAAAGCAGACTGACCTTTAACTTGTTATCTTAAAGCTGAAAATGAAAGATTATTTTAAAAATATTAACAGGGAAATTGTGATTCTAGAATATTTCATTAAGTTCTCTATGGTAACAACATATAAAGGCTTAGACTTGCCCATTTTGGAAAACAATAACAACAAAAAGTTAATTACACATGAAGATATATATTTCAGCACACTGAACCTTTATATTTTAGAATAATATAAAGTGGCTTGTGGTTAATACAGATGCTATTTACTTTCAGGATTAAATTAAATGTGGAACAATGTCTACAAAACTAAATATATATACAAAATAGTTTTTGAAATGAAAATTTAATAGAGCAGTAAACATTAAATAATAATGACCCATGTTAAATGCACACTTATATGCATAAACTAAAAAAATATTAAATGTCCAAAAGGATACAATTTGCATAAAGGAATACCCTGTATGTAGGCTTGGTTTCAGATAAATTACAAGTAGAATTTTAAAAGAGTATTAAACTTAATCTGCCTGCATATTTTTATATTTAAAGTATTTCTGTAACTTCATTCAATCGAAAGAAATTGAATTATAATAATGGAATATCTATAAAGCAACATATCAAACATTATAGAAAATTATAAAAACCATACCTGAGTCCTCATTTCATTCTATATATTTACTAGTTTACAAACACTTTTGCCTACTCTATTCTAAAGATTATTCTAGTTTTTTCTGTGTTATTGAAGAGAATAAGTCTATCTTACCTGATACAGTGGAAACACATAGAATATAAATTATAATTCTGGGCCCACCTTCAAGTTTGGAACTCAGAAAAGAAATATGTATGTGGTGAAAAGTCAATATCAACCATGACAGATTTTTGCTGATGCTGCTTTTTCTTTTCCCATCATCACTTCTGTGATGATGGGAAAAATTTTCAGATACTGTCACAGTATTATAGGTATTATTGTAGCTAAAACTACAATAATAAAGCATACATAATTATATTGTTATATAACTGGTTGACCATTTAAAATCACTTAGCCTATCTGAACTCAAACTTCATGAATAAATAGGGTTAATTCAAACTCAGTTTCCTTTTTTTGTTTATGTGTTTTATGGATGTTGAGGTCGAATCATTGAAATAATGTGAGATAATTATAAACTGTAAAACTGTAAAAGTATAGTTTTTATTAACAATTTAATTTTAGTAACAACATAAAGCAACAATGAATATTGTATTGCATTATACACCATGCACAATGTAAACTATTATATCAGACACCAATGAAAGTCTTCAAGGAACTTGAAACTGATCTACTAAGATAGGTGGAATATGAACAAGACAAATGTAGGCCGTTAACCTCAGCAGAAATGAAATTTAAAATAAAGACCCTCAAAAAGAGTCAACCAAATTTGAATGAATGAAGATGACCTAGATTTAAGGAAAGAAACTATGCTGTCTATGTAATGAGCATGATAATACTAATTATAGACTTCTTGCTACAGTATGCCAAAATTAGCCGATCCCTTATACTTTTACATCCATCCCTGTTTCTGTTTGTTTGTTTGTTTGATTTTTGTTTTCTTTTCAGAAAACAAACCTCCCATAGGCCATCCCCACCAATTGCAGGGTGGAGGTGACATTAAAACATAACCGTACCTGGAAACCACAAGAAGCCTTTGTCTGCTTTGTCTTCTTTAGATCAAGAAGTCCCTATTAGCTTTCCTGGATCTTCTTTAGAGTGCTTGGCAGTCTAGGCTGCTTGCCCCCAACCATCTCTCTTCTCTTCTTCCCTGGGTTTAGACTTGTTTAGAGTTCTGAGAGCTCTCCCAGGCTTCACGGGCTCTATTTCCTTTTGCACAGGCATCTCAGTAATAAAACCCTGACGTGTTTAATCCACTCTTATGTCTGTATACTCAGAGAATACATAGAAAAACAGATAGTGGGACATAACCCTTGAAAGAAAAAATATGTTTACAATAGTAGGGAACAGAAATTTATTCAAGTTTATTTGATTATTCAAGATGAGCATTATAGTTATGAGATGGATTCATTTTCATGGTAATAAGAGTAATGCATATTTATTATAGGAACTGGAAAACAGAGGAAACAGAAAAGGCCAAAAATATCAAGAAAGAGCTGTCAGCAACATTTTGGTGCATTTAATTAGTCTTTTTTAATGTACAAATATTTTTACTTTAGTTTAAGGTAGAAAAAACATTTTACTGAAAATATGTTTTAGGAGTTGGCTTCAGTGAAGATTTGAGAAAAACAATGTGCAAGAAGTGAGGTATTTTATATTGTTAATTTTCAAAATTCATTTGGAAAGTTTAATAATTTTGTTTCTTATAAAAGATTTGATTATCATAATAATAGAAATGTAGAAAAAGATGTGAGGAAGAATTGATAGAAAAAATCTGTTCTTTATGTCTCATGATTCTGAGTAATAACTGTAATGTATAATTATTTCCACTCTTAGCTTCCAAGAAGAGTAGGTAGAAGTTTGCACAGAGAAGTATCATAGAAATGTCAGATGCTCTGTTGGTAAAAAAAAATGATTTTTGTTTCAAAATGTTGAACAGTCAATAACAACAAAACAAAATTCATAAAAGTTATGCTTAAGAATTATAAAGATAAGTATTTCGATTCATTTTAAGTAAGTATATGATTAGTAATTACCTTATAAATAATGTTGATACTGAGTTCCTCAACCAAAAATATTCATTCTAATTTCAATATTATGATTGTCTTAAGAATAAATTAGTTGATTATGTTCCCTAATTATTGTACTCTCTAAACGACTCGGAGAAAGAGTATTGAAAAACAAAAATATATGAATGTGTGGTAACAACTTTTTAATCTTTAGATAAAATTGACACAGTTGAATATTTTAGCTACAGCAAACATTTATTTTAAAAAGCTAATAACAATATTTATTAGACTTAAAGGATAGTCTGGTAATCCAAGTACAATTAGAACTAGAAAAATTATACACAATGTTCAGACTGAACAACTAACAAAACTTGGAAAAATTCTAGTGATATATAAATTCTACTTATTCTATGGGGGTCAGTATTATGAAGAATGTAAGCTTTATTCTCAGATTTATGTCTTTACTAAACAAATATTTTTTCTGCCATTTTAGCATCAGAGACCATCTTTCATCTTTGAAGGAAGAGTCATAAATTTTGGAATGAATTTTAAATCCCCTCAACACTGACATCTATTGAGTCTTCTTATTTGAGAAATGAGCTTGCAGCTTGAAAGTGTAATAACTAAAATAAATGAATCTTGCAAGCCTTTAACAGGCTTTTGGAAATTTGGTTTACCTCAGTGTAGAAAGGCCATTTCACTGATTAAGTACAAACAGGGAATATGAAAAAATACATAGTTTTCCCTAACCCTGTAAATCTAAAATCTTCGTGGTTTAAAAATATGGCACATTACTGACCTTGCCTTTGTAGTTTGTACTTTTCCTTATGCTGGATTCTTGACCCTGAGGGTTTTTTAAATTATTGAAAATGTTGTTTATTTACTTTGTTTTCCCACATGTAAGCAAAAATACCTCCACTAGTTATTTCAACAGAAGGAAATTAATACAAAGAACTGATTAAACAAGGGTAAGAAGACCAACAAATCAAGAGTCCTGAGTTAACAGAGATAATAGCTGTGAGAGGCCTTGAACCTCCACGGCTGGATGAACAGAAGGATGGTGTGGCTGGTCCAGGAACCTAGAACAGGAATTTGGGTTCCTGCAGGGTTGAGGTCCGGGTCTCTGGGAAGAGAGGACTACCTGTAGTGCATGGTGAGAAAGATTCTGCCAGTCTTCTAGCACTGCTGCTGCTGGGAGGAAGTGCTCCCGTTCTGCCCATGCTGACAGCAGCTGAAAACGCAGCGATGAGTCAAGCCTCCGGTCTCATTTGCCTTCCGACCTCTTATTGGCAGGTAGACAGGAGGGAAAGGAAAAATCTTGTTGGCGGAGTTCAAGCCCTAAAGTTACAAAGTAAGAGCCCAGAGGATAAATGGGAGCTGAAAGAAATGGCTTAATAACTTTATTTGATTTCTTTGAGTTATTACTATTATTATTCCCCGTTTAAAGTAATAAAGCACATAGTTTTTTTTCTGCTCTGGCTACAGTAAACTAGATCTAAGTCACGCTTGTTATTTCAGGATTTCCATTAATCTACTCTAAAGCTTCTCATTAAACTATACCTGACTTTTTAAATAACATTTATCCTCTTGTTTATTTGTTTATCTTCTTTCTAACTTAAAACAGATGAAAAAATATGACTCTAAGCCATTACATTTAGAAGCTTATGCTGTGTTTTCTGGCTATTCTTTTTCCTTCTGGCAGGCAAAGTTTCAAGATTTTACCTATTTGCAAATATTATAAAGCATTAAGTTGAGGAAAAAAATAGACTCTGCCCTGAGAGAAAAACTGAGATTCGTCGTCGTCGTCGGCAGCCGTCCGTCTCGAGGGGACGATGGTGTAGCTTCTTAAGAGTCTATCTGCACCGCCGAGAATGGCTGTGCAGTCCGACTCGGGAGTGACACGGTATCTGTCTCCTCCCGTGTTGAATCGACATCTTGCGATGACGCTGGAGTGTCCTCTCCAGTGAAGCTGAAGCTACAGAGCCTGGGCAGGGTGATATGGAGGGTCTGCTGTTGCCCATGCAGCAGACCCCCCCTCTCTTCGCAGCTGAAGGGTCCAAGGGAAAGACGGAGTCAATACAGCTTGGCTTCAGGTACGCTGCAGGAGTTGCCGGTGTTGACTACAACATCAAACCGCCTTAGGGACTCCGGCTCCAGATTTTCTGTCGGGGTTTACTCCCTTAGCCTTTCCCCTGAAGAGGTATGCCGCAAGGCAGCGGAGGTTTTTGGAGTCAGAGTTTTCCTTCTCTGAAACTGAGATTAGTGTCACGCATATTAACTCTGACCTTCAAAATTCTGGATTTACCAGCTTACCCCCTGTCATACCTACTCAGCTGGTTTCCCTGTGTTTGAATACAGTCTTCCTACCTTTATGGCATTTAGAGGATTCTTTTATTCCATGCCACTCCCTTGGACCCTCGGGATCTCCCTTTTTGTGTTGTCCAGTCTTCTGCATAACCACTCTATGCCAGGTCTCTCTCTCATCTAGTGAGAAACCCTAGTGAGAAAGAACCATGTGCTTCCCACTCAGTGAGGCAGGTGTTTAATTTCTTTCTTAGCACTTTCAAGTAACTATTTTTGAATAAGAATTTATTTCCCACTGACATTATTGCTAATATACTTCTTACCTTGTGGAAAAGCAGAAATATAAAGACATTTAAATCACCATAATGCTGCTGATGTACATAAAACAATTAGTGATTCTTCCCTAGTCAAAGAAAATTCTCTTCCTTTTTTCATGAAGGGGAAGCACATACCCTCTACCAGACATTGTATGTAGAAGCCATTAATGATTGAGTTAACACTAAGGCCACAACAATAAACATTTTGATTTATGTATTTTGTATTGGTTTATTTGCAATGACCTTAGTATTTTTCGTTTTACTCACCTAGCTATTGCTGGTCTAACTTGTATTAACATGCAACAGATATGACCAGAAGATACTATCTTTTTAAATGGAGAGTAATTTATTAATGTGCATGTGTTTGTATGTGATATGTGTATGAACTGCATTAAAAATGCATGTTAGGCATCTAAACTGTCATATTTGCTCAGTATTCACTTGCAGTTTTCTCTCTGCTATGTAGATAGACTGCTGGAGCCGGAGTCCCTAAGGCGGTTTGACGTTGTAGTCAACACCGGCAACTCCTGCGGCGCACCTGAAGCCAAGCTGTATTGACTCCATCTTTCCCTTGGACCCTTCAGCTGCGAAGAGAGGGGGGGTCTGCTGCATGGGCAACAGCAGACCCTCCATATCACCCTGCCCAGGCTCTGTAGCTTCAGCTTCACTGGAGAGGACACTCCAGCGTCATCGCAAGATGTCGATTCAACACGGCAGGAGACAGATACCGTGTCACTCCCGAGTTGGACTGCACAACCATTCTCGGCGGTGCAGATACTCTTGAGAAGCTACACCATCGTCTCTCGAGACGGACGGCTGCCGACGACGACGACGACGACTTACCGGATGTATTTACTTACTGAATCTTAAATACCTACAGTGTTGAGTTGTTCCTGATACTTTAAAACAGCATGGCATGTAACAGCCATTGATCATAGATCATGGGCTAAACAGGTAGAAGGCTAAATACTCAATAATTATGGGGTCTCTGCTGTAGGTATTAAGTTGAAACTCATTTCTCTTATCTTTTTCTATTTGTAACACTGTTGGCCACTAGTAAACCACCTTTTACTTTTCTGAACTTGATTTGCACTCTTTTGTTTACTACTCTTTCCTTCCAACAAGAACCATGTCTGATATTTTTTGTCTCCCACAAAATCTAATCAATTTCCATATACATACTTAGTATTTGTTGACTTTAGTTGCAAGACAATAAGGCATTGTAAGACTATTTAAGATTGTTGGATATTATTCTATTTTTACACATGAATCGTAGAGTGCTATATATTAGGCAGCATCTATAATCACAAAATGGCTTGCTTATTTAGAATAGCTTGATAAGTTTAAATAATTTTAAAACCCTTCTATTGAAAGGGACATGGTTGATCTAAATGTTTAATTTTCCCATTCTATATATTAGCCTAATGATTTCATATTCAGAAAAAAAAAAACATTTGTGTACACTAACAGACTACTGAACTTATAATCATGTTACTGAACAAAAGTGGGATTCGGCTGCCTGCCACCAAGAACAGGCATAAGACGAGGGTTGGTGGGAGGAAAAAAGGTCTTTATTAAAATGTTGCACAATCTGGGGAAGCAGGAGACTCCCTGGCTCCATGCCACTCTCACACAGACGAAATCCAACTGCCCCCAGAACCAGAAACAATGTCCAGAAACCCTGTCCCATCTCTCTCTGTCCTTCTGGAGCACAAGGCTACTACGTGGACTCTCTGGCTTCAGGCTCCCTCCCTGGATATGCGCCTCCAGCATTTCCAGCAACCCCTCCCTTACTCCCGGGAAGCAGCCTCTCTTGCACCATCTCTGGATCTGTCCCTTGGCCCAGCGGTGTGTCCAGCGATCTCCCTCTATCAAACAGACAGTTTATTTAACCAACTTCAGATAATAATAAATAGCACACTATGAGATAGTGTTTATAGTGATCAAGCACGGTTTTAGGCAATTTATAATCGTCGTCGGCAGCCGTCCGTCTCGAGAGACGATGGTGTAGCTTCTTAAGAGTCTATCTGCACCGCCGAGAATGGCTGTGCAGTCCGACTCGGGAGTGACACGGTATCTGTCTCCTCCCGTGTTGAATCAACATCTTGCGATGACGCTGGAGTGTCCTCTCCAGTGAAGCTGAAGCTACAGAGCCTGGGCAGGGTGATATGGAGGGTCTGCTGTTGCCCATGCAGCAGACCCCCCCTCTCTTCGCAGCTGAAGGATCCAAGGGAAAGACGGAGTCAATACAGCTTGGCTTCAGGTGCGCCGCAGGAGTTGCCGGTGTTGACTATAACATCAAACCGCCTTAGGGACTCTGGCTCCGGATTTTCTGTCGGGGTTTACTCCCTTAGCCTTTCCCCTGAAGAGGTATGCCGCAAGGCAGCGGAGGTTTTTGGGAGTCAGAGTTTTCCTTCTCTGATGTGCCCTGACTGGAAGATCGAACCAGCGACACTTAGCTCGCAGGCCGACGCTCAATCCACTGAGCCAAACCAGCCAGGGCGAAGGCAATTTATAATACATATGTTAATTCATTTAGTTCTCAGGATAACCCTAAGAGGTGGGTATTATTATCCCCGTGTTCACATGCAAATACTGGCTCTATTGTAGCACATTTGAACCAAGATGTTCAGTTAATGAACAAACTGAACTAACAAGCAAAAAACAGACTCATTGAGAGATGGAGAGAGAGAGAGAGAGAGAGAGAGAGAGAGAGAGAGAGAGAGAGAGAGAGAGAGAGAGAGAGAGAGAGCAGGCTGACAGCTCCAGAGGTGGGGTTCAGGGTGGTGGGATGGAGCTGAAAAGAAAAATAACTCATGGGTAAGGACAACAGTGTGCTGATCGCTGGCAGGAGTGATGGGAGGGGATGAAAGAGTGTAAAAGGGGGTAAATGGTAATGGAAAAAATACAATAAAAATT
This sequence comes from Furipterus horrens, assembly GCF_987537825.1. Classification (NCBI taxonomy): domain Eukaryota; kingdom Metazoa; phylum Chordata; class Mammalia; order Chiroptera; family Furipteridae; genus Furipterus; species Furipterus horrens. The sequence goes on from NW_028327176.1 coordinate 174,944,479, forward strand.
TTAAAGAACTATGGAAAAAAAAAAAGAGTCCGTGTCCTTAACCACTGTACAATATGCCTTTTCTTAATATAAGCAGATATAGAAAATAAGCAGGCAGCGTTTAGGAGGGAATGGACATTGAGAACCAGTAGCGTTTGCACTCCCTCCGCCCTGTATGTCCTGTGCCCTCAGCAATACTCAGTAAGTGAAAGATTTATGATTGAAATTCTGAAAAGAACAATCTCTTTGGTCCCAGCAGACACTATTTTGGGAATTCAGCTTTCCAAATATTTTGCTTTAACTCCCACCTTGCAAAAATACCAGTTTTGAATATTAACAAGCCTCTGTGAAGATCATAGACTATAGCTCGGGAAACAAAAAAGAGAGACAAGTAAGCATGTTTATATCCTACAATGGATTTCTGTAGATTTTGAATGTTTCTATATATTTCTTTTGTATAGTAATAAAAAAAGATCAGGCCCATGTTGTTTTTATTAACTTAGGCCTTAATGGAACTGCCACTTTTCAGTAAGGCTTCACTTAGGTGCCCAATTAACTGTTCTCTTAGACAGGAGGTTACTGAGCAAATGTATGTAACCTTACCCTAGACCTTTGTTTAATGTTTCTTGCTATGTGACAGCACTTATCTGATTACCAGCAGCAAAGTAAACAAGTCCTGATGACCAGAGCAAGCCTTCATGTATCCTTAATAAATGCTATTCTTAGTTTTGAACATAACATTTTAAAATAATTTCTATATTGCATGATGACTATATGGATATATATCTATATATACTATCTATGCACATATAATACAAATTATCATTTTGTTTTTTTTTTTCATAATACTGCTATATGAGAAAAAAAGGTTACAAAAGTTCACATGACATCTCCCTTATTAATTTATTAATTATTTTGGATGAAAATTGTATTGTCACAAATGGATTGTTACATAATTTAGTGAATAGATTTTGATACATCAACACATAATTTTATGACTTTAGAGTACCTGAAGCTTTCTATTCTTTCTTGCTCTTCTCTCCCTGTCTTTCTCTCTTTGTCTCTCTCTTTATTTATACTTTTATTTAAAGTACTGTTTTTCAATCGTCGTCGGCAGCTGTCCGTCTCGAGAGACGATGGTGTAGCTTCTTAAGAGTCTATCTGCACCGCCGAGAATGGCTGTGCAGTCCAACTCGGGAGTGACACGGTATCTGTCTCCTCCCGTGTTGAATTGACATCTTGCGATGACGCTGGAGTGTCCTCTCCAGTGGAGCTGAAGCTACAGAGCCTGGGCAGGGTGATATGGAGGGTCTGCTGTTGCCCATGCAGCAGACCCCCCCCTCTCTTCGCAGCTGAAGGATCCAAGGGAAAGACGGAGTCAATACAGCTTGGCTTCAGGTGCGCCGCAGGAGTTGCCGGTGTTAACTACAACGTCGAACCGCCTTAGGGACTCCGGCTCTGGATTTTCTGTCGGGGTTTACTCCCTTAGCCTTTCCCCTGAAGAGGTATGCCGCAAGGCAGCGGAGGTTTTTGGGAGTCAGAGTTTTCCTTCTCTGATGTGCCCTGACTGGAAGATCGAACCAGCGACACTTAGCTCACAGGCCGACGCTCAATCCACTGAGCCAAACCAGCCAG